>NC_057864.1:446354008-446661196 GCF_019393635.1 Dromiciops gliroides
ATTTAGGGGTTAAGTGCTGGCTCTGGAGTCAGGAAGACTTGAATTCAAATGTGGCCTCAGACACTTACTAGCTGTGTGACCCTGGGCAAGTCACTTCACTGCTGTTTGCCTTAATCCGCTGGAGAAGGAAATGGCAAACCCCTTCAGTATCTTTGCCAGTAAAACTCTGTGGACGGAATGGCCCCCAGGGTCATGAAGAGTTGGATACCAGTAAACACCACCACCATGAGAGGCATATAGGATATTTGCCAATCAGTGAGTAAGTCCCTTCTAGGTGCTTGGCCCCAGAGATACAAGTTCAGAGAAGGAAACAGTCTGGGTTCCCTCAAGAGCTTCAGTGGCTAAGGAAGAAGCTTCAGGCGAGGGGCAACTGCCGAGATCTGGGAGGAGAGGGACTCCGTCAGTAGGGACGTGCAGTCCAGACACGGGGCCTACAAGGGATGTGGCCGTAGATGTCCCTTCCCTTTTTATAGTGCCTCACAGGCACCCGCTGCGTTATCTCAGCTGTCTTGGGAGAGGTCAGGACAGCCATTCTTGCTGCTCCTCCAGTGAGGAAGCTGAGCCCCAGCGAGGCTGCAGAGCCCACACCAAGCCAAGCACCTCCCGAGAGATGGATGGGACTGGAAGCTAGTCATACACCTTGCAGCACTCTATGCGTGGGAGTTATCAGGTGGTTCTGTTTCCCTTTTCCCACATTGTTGGTGCCTAGATTTTCTAGATATCCAGAACCTGGGTCACCCTCACCAGAAAAGACATTGATGTGGGACTTTTAGTGGCGGATTTGGTTTCCCAATTGTTTAAGAGTATCACAATCACAGTATTCTCATTAAGTACTCCATGATATTCTCTTATATGTCAATTTATACTTTGACAGCACTTTCTGACGTATTTTTTCATTAAGGGCCTACATTGTAAGGTTTGGAGATGGAAAGAGGAGCATACACTCAGTGGAGCCAAGATGACGTGTGCAGTGGGTCTATGGACATAGATGCCATCTAGTTTTCAGGAGGAAGCCATGAGCAGCTGGGGGGATGAGGAAGGGCCTCATGTAGGAGAAGGTGGTGCTGGAGTTGAGTTTTGAAGGGCATGAGTTGTTTTAAGGCACAGAGCTGAGGAGGAGTATACAACCTAAGAATTTTCAGTAGTCATTGCACAAGTACAGAGATGGAAGACAGCATCATGTATAGAACAGGATCTGACTGGATTAAAGAGGGTGTGGAGGGGAATAATGTATAATAAGGCTGGGAAGGTAGAGTGGATCCAGGTTGTAAAGGACCTTAAATGTGAGGTGTTCAAATAGCCTGGATAACCATTAGTCAAGGATGGCATAGAGATGCTCATGTTTGTGGCTTAAACTTAATCCTCTTCTCCCTTTCACTTTTTGCAGTACACAGTAGGATTCACTGAGGCATTTTTGTTATAGGGAATGATTTTTTCACAAATAGGGATCTCACAAAGCATTTAAAAAGTTGAATAATTCAAGCAAAGAGCCCTGCTGTTGTGAACCATCTGTACTCTTACATAATGATAATATTCTTTGTAATGAGATTTTGATGGAAAACTTGGCACATAAATACAGAAATAGTTTTTGAGAAGAAGAATATAGAATAAGGTGGGATTAGTCATTGAGGAATTTTCTGGAGAGAGATGTTTGATGAGGAGGGAAGAAAAGCAGGGTCAGAGAAAAGACAAAGTAGAGGCAGGAATGAAAAAGTCATATGTGCAAACGGCATAAAGCTTGTACTTACATGACTGTAGGCTGCCCAGAGGAATAATCTGCACTGGGGGATGATCTGACCTAAAAAAGCCTTTAGGTTTAGAAAATGGCCCCTTTTAATGTTTTTAGGGGAACTAGGTAGCACCATAGTGCATAGAGTGTTGGGTTTGGAATCAAGAAGATCCATCTTCATGAGGTCAGATCTGGCCTCAGACAATTATTAGCTGTATGACTCTGGGCAAGTCCCTTAACCCTGTTTGCCTCAGTTTCTTCATCTTGAAGATGAAGAAAGAAATGGCAAATAACTCCAATACCTTTGCCAAGAAAACCTCAAATGGGCACACAGAATAGGACACTTTTTTTTTTTTTTGCAGGGCAATGAGGGTTAAGTGACTTGCCCAGGGTCACACAGCTAGTAAGTGTCAAGTGTCTGAAGCTGGATTTGAACTCAGGTACTCCTGAATCCAGGGCCAGTGCTTTACCACTGCGCCATCTAGCTGCCCCGGGACAAATTTTTAACTTAAAAATGTTTTATTCAGAATTTCTAAGAAATTTAGCTTGGTATTTATTATGTTTTCTAAAATATATCTCTATATATGGCTATATATCTAAAATATGGCTATATATATCCATTTTGGTAGTGAGCATATTATTTATTAATATTATATAGCAGTAGGGGCAGCTAGGTGGCACAGTGGATAAAGCACTGGCCGTGGAATCAGGAGGACCTGAGTTCAAATCTGGTCTGACACTTGACACCTACTAACTGTGTGACCCTGGGCAAGTCACTTAACCCTCATTGTCCCACCCAAATCTCTTTCTCTCTCTTTCTGTGTGTGTGTGTGTGTGTGTGTGTGTGTGTGTGTGTGTGTGTGTGTGTATGTATGTGTCATATAGCAGTGAAGGATTGACTGTGTTTCTCCCTAACTTCTCATGGTCTCAGGCTCTGTGGTAGAGGAAGCAGGGAGAGAGCTTCAGCATGCCAATTGGCTCAAGCAGGAGAAAAGCCTTCAGAGACCCATGTTGTTCCCGAGAGAGACAGTACATGGTTTCAGGGAGACTGAAGAGAGTTCAGAAGACCTACAAGCCAGAGCCAAGAGTGCAGCCGAGAGAGAGCTCATGGCCTTTTTTTCAAGAGTTTTTTTACTCTTTAGATAGAGGCAGGTCATTATACATTGATTAAAACTGATTGGTTACCATTATTCAGTTCCATTGGTTGACATGACTTGAGAGTGGTCTACATTAAAATGAACTCTACAGATGACATCAGGGAAAAGAATGTAAAAGACCCTCCTGAAGTGCAAAGGCAAAGTCCATTATCTTGGTTTGATCCCATTGGTCCTTCACTGAGCTAGACAAAAGAATCTATCTCCATTTCTTTTGTTCCCTTGGGTTTATCCCAATAAGGTTTCCTCAAGTACTTCAAGAACTGGACTTTCTGTAGTGTGGGGGAGAAAGACTAAGGAACTGATCTCTAGGTCTCCCCCACCCAATTTTCTCACATTATTATGTACATACTAAGTGTGAGCACTGCACAGGGTGCTATCAGGCCTCCTTTTAGATGAGACTTTTTTTTTTGGGGGGGTGAGGCAACTGGGGTTAAGTGACTTGCCCAGGGTCACACAGCCAGTAAGTGTTAAGTGTCTGAGGTCAGATTTGAACTCAGGTCCTCCTGAATCCAGGGTGGGTGCTCTATCCACTGCGCCACCTAGCTGCCCCCAGGCCTCCTTTTAAAAAGGAGAAAGTTATTTGATCTTAGAGGTTAGAATTTGTTTAAGATACCAGAAAAGGTTACTAAGGTGCTGTGCTTTAGTGATTCATTTACAAAACATAGATTGTGAAAAGGTTTATAGGGACTGGCTCTTTTATGTCAGATTCTCATCAAATGATTGCAGGGAGAATTATTAATGACATAAGTAAAAGTAGCCCTTTAACAGTGCACAGCAATGACAGGAGCAACATTACTATTGTTGGGCTTCCATACTTTCCCAGGGAATTGGAATGATTTGTTTGAGAAATACCCAGTATTTTTAACTGTATCATTGATGTAATTGAGAGGCATTCCCAGATAGTACATAGATAGCCTTAGGTTCAGGTTACCTTTGGTCAAGCCCTACCTCTGACCTGGTTTGCTGACTTTGCCTTCCTAGGAAGGCCACTTAACCTGTCAGCATCCCAGGCCACTCTCTTTAGCTAGAAGGTTCTTCTGAGCAATTGCAGATTTGAACTGGTAGAGGGAGTTTATTTGTGTATTATCTATGTGGGTCAGTGAAATCTTGGCTTGGGAACCAGAGAAGATCTATTTAGTAAAGTGAACTATTTGTTGAAATATTAAGAGGTAAATAAACTTTCTTCTTTCCACCCTTTCTTTTAAAATGGAAATTTCACAGTGTATTTACTTTTCCTCTTGGTATTTTGTATCAGAAGCTATGAATAGTTTCTGGCTTTGGAGAACAAATAACGAGGCCCTAAAAGCATACAAGAACCAACAGAACTATTTGAATGACATAATTCTAGAATTGGATTGGCAGCAAATTCCCATATCTTGTACAAGCCTAGAAACAAATTCTAATTTACACCATGGTAAATTGCTATTTTTTAAGGGAAACAAGTTATATATTAAGACAAAGGAAAAATTTATATCAGTTATACTTTCTAGCGCAGGAAAGTAAATGAGGGCTATATACCATCCTAACAAAATGTTCTTGTCTATTTTTGATTTATTTATACCATAAATGGGAAGCTTTATCATTTTCTTCCAGAACAAGGCTATTTATATTAAATATTCACAGGATAAAAAACCTCAATGATTTATTATGTTTACTGATCTTTGTCCTAAATAGAAGGCATTTCTTTTACGTGATTGTCTCTTCTCATTTTTATAATAGCTATCAAAGTGGCATCCCTTCGTGGATAAGATAACAACATAATTTCTGTGGATAAATGCACTCTGAAATCTGTCAGATAAAACAGAGAAATGGTACTTTGGCATATTTAATACCCTGGTCACAGATAATAATAAAAAAGCACCCTTCACTAGAGCACTAATATACACTATTGCCTTTGTGCAAGATGATCCTGAATATGATCTTACTGCTCTAACTTGCAAGTGCAATAGAAAGAATTTTTTTGACCTAAAAGTCTCAAATATTTACTAATCTTTGTTAGATTTAGGTGATCTTTTTCTGTCACACTATCATACAAAAGTATTTATTTGATGCAATAAATAGGTTGAGCCAAATTCTCAGCCAAAAACATTGCCAGTAAAAAGTCTTACTTCTATATTTCTCTTTTATTGCCTGATTTCCCCCTCTACTATCATACTGTTTTTCATCCCCAATTTTCTAAACAAAGAATCTGCTTTTAAATTGACTTGATTCTCCCCTTGGAAGCCTCTGGGGGAACATGATTGCTATCTTCAAGCATCTAAAGAACTGTCCCATTGAAGAGAGATTAGATTTGTTCAGGTTGATCCCTGAGGACCAAAGCAGGAATATCAGGGAGAAGCCACAGAGAGGCCAGTGAAAGTTTCATGTTAGGAAAGGCGGCTTCACATTGAGAACTCTTCCCCAAGTGGGATGATTACAATAAAGGGTGCTGGCTCAACTTCAGTGAAGGTTTTCAAGAAGAGGCTAAATAGCCACTTAGTGTGTATGCTATAGTCAGGTCAGGATTCTTTAGATACAGATGGGTCTGACTAAGTGGACACTGAAGTGCCCTCCAACTCAAAATTTCTGTGATTCTTTGTCAGAAAAAAGATGGAAGAAATGAAAAAAAGAGCTACTTTAGGGAAAAAAGAGAATTACAGAGGATTATTGAAGGCCAGTGTTTCTAGGCTGGAAGGGAAGGCTGGATACCAGGATTGATCTAGCCTTGTTAAAACAGGGGTATACTTTCCCCCTTATTTGACCTTTTTAAGCTTGCTAGGAATTAAGTAAATTCATTGTTTACAGCTTGGGGTGCAAATGAGCTTAATATTAAAAAGACTGCAGAGCTATTGGGAACATATGCATTTTAACATTAAGACATTTTAAATGTGTACTGCTATCTAATTTGTGAAAGTAAAATTTATATATTGGATGCTAACAGACTCACTTTCATCAAAATCCAATTTTTTACAAGAAGAACACTTTTGTTTTTATTGATTAAAGTAACTCAGTCACTGTAAAGATGAACATTTAAAAAAATAAAAGATCTTTTCCCACAGATAACATCTACTACATTAAAGTTGTGTACTTTATTCAGGTATTTGTCATAGTCTTGTCTTCCTGTTGTAATGATTGGAATGACGCCACCTGCTGGAGACTTACTGTAGAAAAGCTCCACGATGAAGCGAAGGTCTTTGAGGGCAAGACCAGGAGTCTTTTCTTTGGCGTCAGGAAGTGACGTCTGCTGGTGGGAGGAGGAAGGGGGAGGTGGCGCTCTGTCTCGCTCTTTTTCCTTTGGACTCTGGTGGAGAGCAGAGCTAGAAATGTGCTCTCCCTTTAATAGATAGGTGAATGTAGGCCTTTTTCTCTCTCTTTACCAAATTCTTATTCTCCTTAATAAATGCTTAAAAGCCTAACTCTTGCTAAAGCTTATAATTTATTGGCGACCACTCATTAGATATTTTAGACAGAATAGCTAGAATTTTAGCCCTTAACATTGTTCTTATTCTCATAGAGAAAAACATGGCTCATATTTTACTGTGTCCCCCCCTCCCCCCCATTTTTTTTTGGGTGAGGCAGTTGGAGTCAAGTGACTTGCCTAGGGTCACACAGCTAGTAAAAGGTAAGTGTCTGAGGCTGGATTTGAACTCAGGTCCTCCTGACTCCAGAGCACCTGACTCGGTGCTCTATCCACGGTACCACCTAGCTGCCCCTTCCTTTTTTTATAAATGAAAAAACCAAAGCTTAAAGAGATGGTCAGATGTCCTTTGACTTGAATTTTAAAAAGTGTCAGATTAGGAATTATAGGATCTCAGAAGTTTCGGCCTCAAAGGTACTTTAGAGGTTATTTCCTTTTGCAGATGAGGAAATTGAGGTCCCTAGAGATTAAAGGACTGAGCAAATGAATGAATGAGAAAAGAAAAAGCAGTCATTCAGGGCCTTTTCTAGCCAGGCACTGTGCTAAGGCCGGGGACACAACACCCATCTTCCAAAGGGGAGATGGCATATATTATGGAGTGGTAGCCAAGGAAGGGGTGGGGGTCTGGGGAGTCACACAAAGAAATCCACTGATATTCCCTTTCTAGAAACAATTGTAGCATAGTGGTATTGATTTGATTATTGAGTCAAGAAATGGAAATAAGAAAAGGGAGTATGTGTTAAATGGCTTGGGCAAATGGTAAGATGGTGGGTAGTGGACAGTTGTGAGATGTAAAGCATGGTTTCATTTGAGCCCTGCTATAGAAGGCATGAGAAGGTTTGAGTTTGTATGGATTTACTACTCACCAGTCAGTAGAGAATGGGCCATTTTTTTGTTTTTTGAGGGACAATGAGTGTTAAGTGACTTGACCAGGGTCACACAGCTAGTAAGTGTCAAGTGTTTGAGGTCATATTTGAACTCAGGTCCTCCTGAATCCAGGGCTGGTGCTTTATCCACTGTATCACCTAGATGTTCCCCAAGCATGGGCCATTATTTAAAAGCTGAGTACGCAGAACTCTCCCAGGGACTGGGGCATTTTTCTAGTATTCTAGGTGGGAAGAAGTTGGCCTGTGTCAAGATGGATAATAAGAATGCAGAGACAGATTGCCCAAGGTCATATAGTGGTAAAAATGACATTTGAACCCAGATCCTCTGATTTCATATTCAGCCGTCTTTCTACTGTGCTAGTATAAATTTCCTGACACCCAGTCCAGTGCTTTTGCAGTTTGGCCATTGATTAGCCAAACAGGAAATGGCTTTTACTGGTGGTTGGCCTTTTGTTTTAGAGAACTAGAACTACTTGAGGCAGCACTGGCATGCACATGTTTAATGTTTGCTGCATACTGTCTCCTCTTTTGGTGTTAGTATTAGATTCTACCCCCTCCTTAACCTCACTAGGAAATTTGGTGTGACTCTTTGAGCACCTTTTGTGGGAATCAGCTGCAGTTTAGTTATCTTAGAAGAAGAGGCACTTGTTTGTCTTGTTTTACCTTAAAGAGAGAGCCAGTTTTACTCAGTTATTCATTTGAACATGGTTAATAACTGAAAATATTTTATTGTTTAACACTTTATTTGATATGCAATGTTTTGTAATTGATTACTTAGTGTATTTGTACATCTCATTCCAGAACCTTTTGTTACAATTGAAGTTAACTCGCAACTTTTGAATTAATTCATTTTTGCATTACAGGTTATTAAAAAGAAAGTGTTCAGTTATTACTTCTTTAGCAGAATCCTATCCTCCTGGCCAGGTTGGGGATGGGGGGAGGATATGGGTTCTCATCCTCTGTAGAATGAGTTTTTGTTTTAAAGAAAACATTGTTTTAATAACAAGGTTAGATAATTATATGTGCCAAGAATTTTATAACTTTGTAGTTGTTCTTTGAATTTGCTAACCTATAAATGTAAATTCTCTAGCTTAGAAGTTTCTAATTTAATGTTCTTATTGGAGCTATAAGGTTTGAGGTATCCCTCACTACCTGGCCTAGTTATTGTCAAAGGAAACTTGAATTGTATTAAGATATATCAAGTTTACTTTGCCAGTAACTGAGAAGAGGATTGATGCAAATGAAGCTGCTCTGAAACATCACCCTTTCCAGAATGCCTAACAGGATAGATTTCTAGAGCAGGGCTTTGTAAAGTTTTTCCACTCTCTAACCCCTTTTGCCTGAGAAGTTTTCATGTGACCCCAGGTATATAGGTATATAACACATAACCTTTTACTATTGCCAAATTTTTTGCAACCCCACATTCAGTTATATGACCCCATATGGGGTTGCAATCCACATTTTAAGAAGTTAGGTTCTAGAGGACCAAAGGACTGCTTTAGGAGATCATAGTACAATGCCCTTTGATGATGTTACTATGATAATGATATCTACCTAAAAGGGGGAATTGGTGGGAAATGTGATTTAGTGAGAACCTTGACAAATTTTCAAAATTGGTTAGATTAAGAATTTTAAATGTAAAATTGCATTGACAGTTGTGAAGAAAGTGAAATTGTTTGAAGCATCTATCTCTTGATTTTAAGAGAGAAAAGGACTAGTTTTCCAATTTCGTCCCTCATGATATAGGAATTGGGATTATTTGAAGTTTCAGGTAAATTATAGTATGATGATTCTTAGAGCTCTGTTTTATATTGAGTTTGTATTAAGTCTTTATATATGCTCTTGGAACCTGAGGAAAAAAAATCTAGAAGGAAGAACCCCTTTAGGACTGCCATCAACTGAGAGCCACTCCATGAGAAGTTTCTCCAAGGGACCACATGAAAACCTAAGAAGAAATGACCCTATTCAATAATTGTCTGGAACTCAGCATCGAAGTGTCAAAAACTTTTATTTCTTTTTCAGGAGAGGGCACCGTGAGCAGTGATTCAGTGTTGCAGCAAGCGAGCACAAAGAATAGGAACATGCAGGCTCCTTTTATCCTATCCCCTAACACATGTTTAAATCTCTCCCTTGTTCACCATTGGCCAGTTACTAGAGTTACAATCTGGTCCTGAAATCTAGCTAATCAAAGGGCTCATTTAGAAAACCTATTTACATAATTATTCATTGTCTTAATATCCAGTTAATTTAGAGTATTTCTCAATCCATTGGTTTTGCATAGCCTCCTTCCATCTAAGGCCTCCTCCACTCAAATTGTCTCATGTCACCACGTCCTGACATTGTTTGGGGGAAATTACACTTTAGCCAAGCTCTAGTCTCTAAACTTAAACCTCTTCCTTTCTGAGAGGAGTCCAGGGCCTATTCTTACAAACCTGAGGCATCTGAATCTCTACTGAAGATTAAATGGACATTGGGAATGGCTTTCTAGTCCCAACAGATTTTTGTCATCCCTATGCCTCAGTAGGGGTCTGCCCCCTCTGTTTTTGTGTTGCCTCTAGAGGACTCTAGATTGTGCCAATCCACAGAAAGATGAGTCTTTCTTTGAATTGAAGGGGGGAATGCCAAATGATTAACCCCTATTTTATCATATTGGTTTTTTTTTTTAAGTGAGGCAATTGGGGTTAAGTGACTTGCCCAGGGTCACACAACTAGTAAGTGTTAAGTGTCTGAGGCCGGATTTGAACTCAGGTACTCCTGATTCCAGGGCCGGTGCTCTATCCACTGCGCCACCTAGCTGCCCCTACCCCTATTTTATCATAATCAAAATTATTCAGTTTATGTGATTCCATAGGAGTAGTGATTATTTCTGTTAGACTTACATCTTACATTTAAGGATAATTAGATATGGTTACATAGATGCTTTCCAGCATTAACCCCCAAAACTTTAAACTGCAAGTTCTAAGTTCACTTGCTTGTTATAAAATTCACTTGCTTAACCATAAGAAGATAATTGGAGAACTTCCACCCTGTGGACCTCCACCCTTTTTGCCAAATCGTTGTGTATGGTGGAGATGACTTAATGATATGGAAAGTCCCCCAGCTATTTTTATTGTTCCTCTACCCTTACTGTCCTTCTATTGCCCTACATGAGAAAATGGCCATTTGGCCAGCGGATGTCCCTTGTCTTGCCCATTCTATGACCATGATGGCCAGTTTTCATGACTCTCTACCAGCCCTTGTTGGCCCTCTCAGAAGGTCAAGATATGGGTCTGTCAGCCAATAAAATCCTTAAGTTTACTTTGCTTCATCTGTATAATTTGGGTATCAAACATGATAAAACTAATGCCCTGGAGGAAGGGGGCCTCTCAGATCTTGAGGAAGATCTAAGGTTTCATTCATTGAAGAGGGTCCAGTCCCTTTAATAAATGGTTATTGACTTTGAGTTCTGCCCAAGTTGTCTTTATTGCAGATTGCATATTTTTCCGGCCCAGCATGCATACATGCATACATACACATACATGTATGTACATGTATGTGTGTGTATGTCTTTAGAGATGGGAAAATTCATGGTAGCTCCTGCTTTTCCATGTATGTCCATGACATTGTGGAATTAAACTGCAAGCACAACTGAATTCAGATTGGGAAGCTTCTTTTTACTTTGGGCAACTGCTGCTGAGGGTGATTAAGTCCTGCTTCAGCTGGCAGGTACTTACTTGAGATCATGTTTCTTTCCTTTCAATTTGAGCAGGGATTCTTAACCCTAGAGAATACATGAACTTGAGCGGGTGGTTTTATGATGATTTTTGTCAATATGATGGCTTTCCTTTGCAGTCCTAATATGTTCATTTCAATGCATTTAAAAATGTGATTTTTGAGAAGGGGTCCAAGGATTCACCAGACTGCCAGAGGGGTCCATAACACACAAAAAGGTCAAAATCCTTGCTCTAGAGTATCATAACGGTATGAAAAATAACAGCAACTGAGAGGTAACTGATGTGTGACGACTTTATTAGTACCCTCCTTCTGCAGGATTGCCCAGGTGGTAGGAGTTAGAGCTGGAAGAGGACCCTTAGAATAGATCCTGTCCAACTTACCTTATGTTTCACAGTTGAGCAAACTGAATCTAGCTGTACTTAGAGAGAATTGGAATGAGAAGATTGGTGGGAGAGCCTTTGAAGGAGCAGCGGTCCTTTTTTATGCTGAGTAATGCTCTAGGACACTTGCCTTTTGATTAGTGTGTTTGGTATTTGTCTGGAAGCCTGTCATGATTTCTGACTGCTCACTTTCCCGAATTTTGAGATTGAGAACTCAAAGGAACTGATGATTTTGGAACTTTTAGGCAGCCTAAAGACTTGTAAAAAGTTCAGCTCCTTCAGTGCTGTCTTAGAGGATAACTAGGTTAATGTTGGTGTGTTCTGGTATTAAGAAAATGGCTATCAATCAGCAGAATTCCTGGACTAGACATAGGATCAGAATGCTTGATTCCAGGCTCAAAAATTGCCTCTCTTCCAATTAAACTAAGGATAGGCATTAAAGAGGAAATATTTTGTTTTTTAAAAGAAAGTGTTTCAAAAACATATTTATGATAAACCTTTTAAAAAACTAGATAGTGTATAGAAATATGTCTCTGGGTCCAAATGATAAAAGCTTCCAAGAGTGTACTCGGTTCAAGAAGTTTTATTGAGTATATACAATGGAGAGCTGTATTTATTTATTTATTTATCTATCTAATCTATCTACCTACTCATTTATTTATTTATTTATTTACTTACTTACTTACTTACTTACTTACTTATTTATCTTAGTGAGGCAATTGGGGTTAAGTGACTTGCCCAGGGTCACACAGCTAGTAAGTGTTAAGTGTGTGAGGCCGGATTTGAACTCAGGTACTCCTGACTCCAGGGCCGGTGCTCTATCCACTGCGCCACCTAGCTGCCCGAGCTGTATTTATTTAACAGAAGAAAGTACTCATGATTGGGTGTAAAGTGTGAAGCAAATTTTTGTTGGATTTTTTGTAATCTTTAATTTCACAGCATTTATACACAATGATTCCCAGCCTTTTTGTTCATTGTTTCTGTATTCGGTCGCTAAATACTGGTTAGATGATAGCTTTAGAGCGAGAAGGAACCTTGTTGTTGTTCAGTTGTGTCCAACTCTTTGTGATCCCATTTGGGGTTTTCTTGGCAAAGATATTGGAGTGGTTTGCCATTTCCTTCCCTAGCTCATTTTACAGAGGAGGAAACTGAGACAAACAGGGGTAAGTAGCTTGTCTAGGATCACCCAGTTAGTGTCTGAGGCCCAATTTGAACTCATGAAGATGAGTCTTCCTGACTCCAGGCCCAGTGTTCTGTCTACTGTATCACCTTCATCCCCAGCAGGGACCTTAGAGGTCATTTATTCCAACCCCATTATTTTACAGATGAGAATCTGAGGTGCAGAGAGGTAAAATAACTTTTGTGGAGTCACACAGGTAGTAAATAGGGAAGCCAAGATTTGAGCGGAGGTTCTTCTCACCTCTTTGCCAGTTTCAGCCCTTTCTCAGCTCTAGTCCTACATCATTAATTGCCCACTGTAGAACCATGCTTTGCAGACCTTGGGGTCCTCTCCTTGACTCATCCCTCTCCCACATAGCTTTGTAGTCGTCAAGTCTTGTCAGTTCTACTTCCACTGTGTATTTTCCCTTCCCTTTTCTTTCCTTACACAGTCACTGCTAGGAGTAAGGCCCTTGCCACCTCCAGTGAATTAATTGTAGTAACCTGCTGATTGTCTTCCCTTCCTCTAGGCTTTGCAAATAGCTGTCAAATTCATGTTCCTAAAATGTATATGTGACTGTGTCATTTCTCTGCTCAAGAAGACCTAGTGGCTATGACTTCTGTGATAAATTGCAAACCGTTTGGCTTTTAAAGCCAGCCCTTCATGGTCCAGCTTAAGCCTAACTGTTTGGGAGTATTATATATTATCTCCCCTAGTTCATATTTCCCATAGTCTACATTCCAGCCGTAATGTCTTATTCTCTCCATCTAGGCAGGTGGCTAGTTGTCACAGTGGATAGAGTACTGGACCTGGAGTCAGAAAGACTAAAGTTCAAATGTGGCTTCAGAAACTTATTAGTTTTGTGACCCTGGACAAGTCACTTAACCTCTCTCTACCTCAGTTCCTTCATAGCGATAAGTTGGATTTATAAAAGCATTTAACCTCCCCGGCTTATGAGAATAGAATGAGATGTTATTTCTGAAGTTCTTTGCTGTATAAATACTAGTTGTTGCTTTATTGTTTTCTCCCTCTTCCTTGCCTTTTAGAGGCTTCCCTCTGTGCATGGAATCTGCTCTCTCCTATTTTCACCACTTTCAATTCTCTTCTTCTTTTAAGGCTCATTCCAAATACCACAGGGGGTAGCTAGGTGGCGCAGTAGATAAAGCACTGGCCCTGGATTCAGGAGGACCTGAGTTCAAATCTGCCCCCAGACACTCAATATTTACTAGCTGTGTGACTTTGGGAAATTGCCCCACAAAAACAAAAACAAACAAATACCACCTCCCCCAAATACTTTGTAGATATTTTGAATTTCATTCAATTTGCATATCCAATACAATGTAAGCTTCTCGAAAGAAAGGTTCATTTTTGTCTCTGTATAACAAAAGCCACAACAGCAATAATAACAAGCATTGACATTTCATTTGCAAATTTGCAGATGACTTTACATGCATTACTTCATCTGATCCCAGTGCTCACACTTTGGGAAACATGGGTACTTTGTAAATGCTCCTTGTTTCGGTTTGTTAGGGCCTGGGGCCTACATTGGAGCAGCCTGGAGAGCTCTCACTGTCTTCTTGCTCCTCTTGGGTATCTGCATCTCAGTGGTCATTTGTGTTCTGTCCTTTCCAGGAACGGGATCATTCTCCATGACAGAAAACAGAAGTAAAATGAGAGTTGGCTAGTACCTTGTTTGTTTTCTGCTGGTTATAACCATTCCACCCTTCCTGAGGAGCCCCCAGCTCATTTTTTGATCCTCCCCTTTCTCCAACTTATTAAAAAAACAACAACCCAGTAATTCAAAACTCTTAGTTCTGTTCAGCCTTAGCTTATTCTGAGCATTTGTATTCCTGGTGCCGTTTTTACATGACCATACCACACTTTTGCATTCATCCTGTGTGTATATTGTCTGGCTTTGCTTTCATGTTCTGTGCAATAATTACAATATATTTATGTCTTTTGTTTCTTTGTCATCTATATTTACCAATGTATTGCTCACATGTGACTTTTTCAAATCTGATTTGTATGTTGTTTCTTGCACCATCCATATTAGGTCTTTTTTTGGAGAACTCTATCTTTTCCTTATTCAAATTATTCCTCTTCTTCCCCCTCCCCCCAATTCATTAATGATACCTTTCTGTAGAATTTCAGGCCATAAGATTCTATATGTTCTTATTCTGAACTTGACAGATAATTTCCCTAAATGTAGGGTACCTGCTACGCTATTTCTATATTTTCTTCTCTCTCACATTCCATTTATTTCACCCCAAGATTCCAGCAATTTCCATTTAACAAACAGTTTCTCCTTTTTTGTGTGAGAATCCAGAATAGAAGCTCATTGGTCCTTCTACCTCTTGAAAGATATTATCACAAATGTAAGTCAAGAGTTAATTAGATGCCCTGCTCTTTTGCAGAAAGAACAGAATGCCCTAGCAGATTGAAATCTCTCATCACTACTGTAGCATATCTCTATTCCAGGTTCATGACCTGTTTCCTTAACTCTTCTTTATTTATTTATTCATTAATTTATTCATTTATCTATTCATTCATTCATTCATTTATTTATTCATTCATTCATTCATTTATTTTTTGCAGGGCAATGAGGGTTAAGTGACTTGCCCGGGGTCACACAGCTAGTAAGTGTCTGAGGCTGGGTTTGAACCCAGGTCTTCCTGAATCCAGGGCCGGTGCTTTATCCACTGTGCCATCTAGCTGCCCCTTCCTTAACTCTTCATCTATCTTTTTCTTGATTTCTACGTGATCTGTAATATAGTCTAATGAAAAAATATTGCTTCTGTTTCTACATCCTTTGATTCTCACTGAAATAAGGACCATTGTTTCTTCACATGCCTTCTCTTTTTGATTTAAAAAATCAATATTATCTATTGATATAGATATTAACATTTAAAACTAGCTATATATCAGTATATAGAGAAAGTTATCAACAGCTGTAGATATAGCTCTAGGTAGATATAGCTATATATTGAGACATCTCTGTGTCTACCATGGAAAAAGGAAGCCTTGGAGTGGGGAAGGGTGGAAAAAAGGAGAGAGGGAAAGGTATTTGTCATACACATGAACATTATGCTACCATAGAATATAGTGCCGTTCTTGAACCACATTGCAGTTAGAGGTTTCATGCCACTAAGTCTTAGTGACACCTTTGACATCCAATTTGCCTTCTAGTATTAGGGTCTTTATTTCCGTTTGCTAGTGACCCATATTCTGTGCTTTTTCTGTGTCAGCATATAAGGTCATGAGTTTTAGGGATGGTTTTTCCTTTTATGTTCTGAGACAAGGAGGGAGCCAATAGTCCCACCATATTCTGATGTGGTCTGACAACATCCGATGCTTTGTGTTTAATGCTGGACGCCATTTTTAGGAAGCACATCAACAGATTAGAACAGGGGCTCCTGAGGTCAGGATGGTGGGAGTCCTGGAGATTTGTGCCTTATTGAGCTCTCTTGAAGGACCTGGGGACATTTAACCTGGAAAGGAAAAGACTTCAAGTGTACGAAGGAACGTTCATGTGGAAGACATTTCAGACTTGCTGTTTGATTCCAGAAGGTACAGTCTGGGGTAAGGGATAGAAGGTGCTGGAAGAGGTGGGGTAGTAGAAAAGGTACTGAACTTGGAATTTGAAGAAGCCTGACATTGTAGAATTTATTTGGAATTGAAAGAGATGTTAGAAGTCATATATTCCAACTCCCCACCTCATTTTACAGATAAGGAGACTGAGGCTCAGAGAGATTCAGTGACTTGCTACTCCCTGGTAACATAGATAGTAGTAAGGATTTGAACCCAGATCATGTGACTCCAAATGCAGGATTCTTTACTATGCTGCTTTTCAAATCCTATTTTAATATATACCAAAGGCAAGTCATTAAGCTTTCCCTGAATTTCACTTTCTTTTTCTTTAGAATAGGAATAATAACAACATATATCAGAGGGCTGTTGTGACACTCATGTGAGGTAGTCCTGGTAAAGACCTCATGTGCTGTACAAACCCCCATTAATTTTAGCTCTATCATCATCTTCAGCACTATTAGACACAGACAGAGGTTTGATGTAAGAAAGTTTATTTTTAAAATTTAATTTCTATGCATACACTCCCATGGTGCTTGTTTGTTTTCAAAGTAAGATGCTTTTCCTAACAGTTAGAACTGTTGTAGCCTGCAGTGGGATGACTTAATAATTAGCGAGATATCTTCAAGTTTAGATTAGATGGCTACTTGTCACTGATGTTTTTAAAGTCAGTGATTTTGAGGGCATAGGTTAAAACAGGCAACTTTTGAATCTCTTCTCATTAAGATTCTCATTCAGAGACACCTTCCTTTTTCATTGCCTCTGTTAGAAGATTAATAGGTTCTAACAGTGATGATAAAGCTAATATCAGTCATATTTCTAGCTTCTATAAAACTTTCCCAAAAGGTTTCACTGAAAGGAAAGAAAAAAATATTTATTTAAAACGCCTAATTATCCCATTGTTTCCCAAGCTAATTTGGCCACAGAACACTCTTGAGGCAGTAGCACAGTGCCAGAATCCATAAATACTGATGGAGAGAGAGGAGGAAGCATTGGCTTTCTAGAAATGTAGCGCTGAGCAGCCGTGTGGTTGTTATCATGTCTCTCAGTCTCTCTGAATTTTGGTTTCCTAATCCCAAACCCTCCCTTCCACTATTACTCCAAACAGTTCTGCCATCTCCCCAGTCCCCCAGTCTTGCCACTGGGGTTTCGTCTTCAATGCCTCACTCTAAACCCCCCCCCCCCCCCCCCCCCCGAGTCAGTTGCCAAATCCTATTGCTTCTCCCTTCATAATATCACTGCCATGATGCAGCCCCACACCTGGACTGTTGCAGTAGTTTGCTGGAAGGACTCCCTGCTTCATCTCTCCCCACTCCAATCCATCTTCCACCCTCTGTCAAACTGACATACAAGCCTTACTGTGTCACCTTCCTATTAAATGACCGTCACTTGTTCTCTGTTGCCTCCAGTATCAAATAGGAAACCCTCTTTGTCTTACAACTCCCTCTGTAACCTGGCTCCTTCTACTTTTCCAGTTTTCTCACATCCCTGAACAAGACACACCATCTGCTGATTCCCAGCCTTTTCATTGGCTTTTCCTCATGATTTGAACTTTCTCCTTCATGTTTACCTTCTAGACTTTCTATTTTCCTTAAAGTCTCAGCTAGAGAAGCATTTCCCAATTCTGAAACCATTCCCAGTTTAACCTCTTTATAGCTTGTTTGTACGTAATTGTTTAGATCTTGTCTCTCCAGTTAGACTGTGAGCTCTTTAAGAGCAGGGAATGTTGGGGCAGCCAGGTGGCACAGTGGATATAGCACTGGCCCTGGATTCAGGAGTACCTGAGTTCAAATCCGGCCTCAGACACTTAACACTTACTAGCTGTGTGACCCTGGGCAAGTCACTTAACTCCAATTGCCTCACCAAAAAAAAAATATATATATATATATATATATATATATATATATAGTGAAGCAGGGAATGTCTTTTGCCTTTTTCTGTATCCCTAGTGTTTAGCACAGTTCCTGGCACATATTAAGCATTTAATAAATACTAGCTGACTGACAGTAACCATACTGACTATTTGCTACCCAGTTTTGAAGAAAATGCCTCTTTGGAAACTGACCAATAAAATAATTATGAGAGACAAAATTCTAGGTAAATCATAGTCAATTTTATCAATCACAACTAGTAAGAGAGTGACAAAAATGGATCCATAACTTCTCATAGTTAAAAAAAAAGTACGTGGCCACTTCAGGTTTTTATGTCTTTTGGACAAGAGGTGGTCCATTAAATAGCAATCAGATCTAATTAGTTGATGTGATCTGAAGTGGGTTATATTAAAATGAGGTCCTGGTTAAAGAGACATCAGGGAAAGGAAGTAGACTCTACCCAAGCTGATAGGAGCACAACAGCTTCCACTTAGGTATGGTTTGGTGCAACATTGTAAGTCCTAACCTCATGTGTAGGGAAGGTAAAGGTTAACTCAAACATTAATAAGAAGGGGAGGGAAGCTCTCAATCTCTAAAATATTGATTTTTAAAATTATTTCTCACAGAAACAGCACAAAAACCAGTTTGCCTAAAACATAATCACAGGGAACAATGTATATAAAAGTGCTCTAAGATTGCAAGTTATTAAGTATGTGCTCATGTGTGTACCCCTGTTTTACTTATACACATACACACACAGAGTTGTCATGGGAGTTCAGCTACTTACTATTTTAAATGTCTGCATGTAGCACATTATATTTGTATATCATTTCTAAGATCTTACTATTGGGGTCCCAGTACCCGAGTTTGAATCCTGACTCTAGCCCTTATGACCAGTGTGAACTTGTTTAAAGCATTACCTCATTAGGCCTCAGTTTCCTCCTCTGCAAAATGAAAGGGTTGTGTCATAGAAGGGTTCTAAGAGCTTCTCCAGCTATTAGTCTATGATCCTGTGATGCCAAATAGGAAAATTGTGAGTATGTTACTTTGAGGAGCTAATAATCTAGTCAGAATAGCTCCAATAGATTTTTTTATAAGACTCTTGCCCCTTCTTTCTTTATGCTAGCAGCCTGATTATCCTTCAGTTTGCCTACCCAAATAGAAATTTTTATACAGAACCTGGAACTAACTTGAAAGTGGCTTTTCTGGCTTGAAAATTGGAGTGAATGAGAAATATTTAATTGAGATTTTCTTCCTCATTTTTTCTGTGCTTCTGGTTATTTGCTATCTGGTATATTTCTTCTGAGAAATAGAAATTTATAAAATTAAAACTAGCGTCCCCTCTGTAATTCCATTTAAATATGGCTTACCATTCTGATAACCTTTACAGGAAAGCTGTAAACACAGGACTATAGGCTCTCAGCATTGAAAAGGAGCTTAGCCTTTATCTAGTCTCTCACTTTCCACAACGGGACATTGATGTGAGTCATCTTTTTCTTGCCCATTTTATATTTGTCTCCTAAATGTCTTCCTATTTTTTTTTTTATAATAACAGTGTTCTTGTTTCATCTTTATCCCAGTCTGTAAAACCTCCCTGATGTACTAATGCTTTCCCAAGCAATTTATAGTTCATTAGTGTTTGCCAAAGGTAATTGGCTATACTGAAAATTTATAAGCAGCATACTATGTAAGATTAAACCAGGATGATAGTGGGAGTGGGATATGCATTTCGGGCCATTGCCAGTTGTCTTGACTTTTTTCCTGCAATTGGACTTTGACGACTTGGGAAGAGAGAGTTGAGGCTGATGACTTTGTGTAGCTCTGGCTTACTTTAATCCAGTTCACCTATGATGTCGTTGGCCATCTTTGAAAACAAAAGACAAATAGCAACAACAGTTGGAATAGGATGAAACTGGTGTGTTCCAAACTTTTTTGGCTTTAGTTCTTGAAATAGGAATGTTGAATTTGGTAGGGGGATGTCTGGATAAAAGAACAAAACTCAACTTGTCAGATTTGTTTTTGTTTAGAAACTAGGGTATGGACCAAGTTACCTCGAGTTTATGGAGGAGGAGAGTCATTTCTAACAAGCTAGTTTGAGGAGGAAATCCTTTATAACTTAGGCAGTGTTCTAGAGTGTCCCTTTGTATATATGGGGAAAGATGTTGGTTCATGTATGGTTTCTTTGGAGAAGTATGACTTGTAGATGAAGAGAGAGGAGCAAGAGGTGGTGGAGGTGGCTGATGGACCCATCCTTATTTTCTCTCCAAATTTCTTCCTTTTTGTCAGGCAGTCCTGGGCAAGAAAGTAGGTAGGCAGGATGAAGTGATGGAAGAGGGAGAAAAGTGAGGCTAGGCAGGCAGATCTCAAGGTGGAGAGAGAAAAGCCATTCCCTTCTCCATAAATCCAACTGGAAAGATAGTATTAAAGGTGGTTCCTAAAGGAAAGAAGCCACTGAATCAAAAAGCCATTTCCCTTTTCTCCTGTCTTTCCTTTTCCTCCATCCTTTTAGTTCCATCATTATCACACTCTTCCTTTATTCAATAGCCTCTGGACTCCCCAACATTACTTTTTTCTCCATAGCTGGCCCCTTCATTTCTCACCAGTCATTGCCTTCTGTTTTGTTGCCCAGAACACCCTAGTTCCAGGTGCTTTGTTTCCCTCTGCCTCCTTTCTCTTCTCCCCTCCCTCTTTTTCCCCCAGGGCAGGTCCCTGTACCTTTGTCAGGAGACCAAGCTTCTTCCTCCTTCTTCTCTTTTCCTTTCCCCTGTGCCCTCTTTCCTCCCCTTTCACCTCTTTTGATGGATATATACCTTTATGTTTAGTACTGTAGAAGGGGAAATAGAGTTAACATTGAAATGTTTTCCCGGAGATCCTGATTATACCATAGACATCACAAGGTTCTCAGGGACAGAGGTTGAGAAGCATTGGTTTAAAGGATTTTGAACCAAAGCTAGATCGATGGCAATATTTTTTTCAATCTATATACTATGACTAAAATCCGGATACGGGTCACCCAGTTTACTTGATTGACAATGAGAAAATGATAATGGCATGTTTAATTTAGTATTCTTACCAGCCATCCTTAGAAACAGGAGTTTTTTTCCTAACTCCTTTGCATGAAATTGGTTGAGTTTTGGTGGCAAGAAGTGGGTAGAATATACTACTACATGAATCTAAGTTCATTAGTGCATGTCTTCAATATTTCATTTCTTTTTACTACTTTAACTTCAGAGTTGAACTAGCTTTGTAAGGAAGAAGCTAGCATAACATTGTTTATAAAGAATATTTGTCTTTCTTTAAATTTTTGTCTACCAAAGTATACACATATCACTAATATAAGGCCATCTCCTTTCTTCCTATAAATTGAATTTCCATATTTAACTCTTCTGGGTGACTTTCTTCATCAACATCAATAGTTTCCCCAATCACCAACACAATCCCTGATGTCCACCTTTCCAGCAATATAAAAGTCTCATCTTTTTCCTGTGTCCCGAAGTTCAGTGTCATATGCACTCTGAGTATTCAATTAATAGCTACTAATTGATGGTATAATTTATGACTATTCATATTTTTGTCTCAGGTATTCAAGAACAAAGCAGTGCAGTTGGCAGGGAAACTCCTTCCTGCCTTTAACACACCTACTGGGATTCCCTGGGCAATGGTGAATCTGAAAAGGTAAAATATGTTTTCTTCAGTTATTCTTTGCCTGAAGAATTAAATAAACCATTATCTTCCTTTTCTAAGTATAGGAAATTCTATGAATCCACTTTTTCATTTTCTTTTTTAAACTCAGGCTTCTATTTTTTCCTCTTCATATGAATAGATGTTTATTTCTTATATTGTATCTTTAAAGATTTTCCTTTACCTCTGCCTTGGTCCTTTCTTCCAGTTATCTTCTTCCCTTTATTCTGTGTCAGTTCAAATTTTTAACTAAATCCCAAGTTTCTCTCCTATTTTGTCTAATTTATACAACTCTTTCTTATTCACCTGGCTCATTCTGCATGACCACAAAATGTGTCTACCTCCCTCATTATTCCCTTATGCATTTCCAATTCTGGTGGTTCTTTTGGTCCATTCTATGGACCCAAAGGAATTTTCCCCTTCTGTACTATGCTACCTGCCTTTCCTCTTCCAAATCAGAAGGAAAATGACATTCTGAGAGCTGTGCTTCCTTTAGCTACATAATTTAACAAAAAAGGAAGCTTTAGGCCATGGCGTAGAGCTACAATTCTTTTCTTATAATAAGTGAAGTTGAAGGTTAACTCTTTAAAAAATTAATTATTTCGCATCTTTTTTCTTAGAACATATACCCTTGCTTTCAACTTCACTATAGATCATAGATATAGCTAAGGGACCCTAATGGCAATTTAGACTAAGCCCCATAGAGTTTAAATGACTTCGTACAAGGTCATAAAGGTAAAATATTTTGTTGTTGTTGTTGACTTGTTTTCAGTTGTGTTGACTCTCCATGACCCCATTTGAGGTTTTCTTGACCAAAGGTACTGGAGTGGTTTGCCATTTCCTTCTCCAGCTTATTTTGCAGATGAGAAAACTGAGGCAAAAAGTGTTAAATGACTTGTCTAGAGTCACACAGTAAGTGTCTGAGGCCAAATTTGAACTCATGAATATGAGTCTTCTTGATTCCAAGCCCAGTGCACTATCGACATAGGCCACCCTTTGAATACAAGAACATTATTTAAAAGTGATTATATCATTCATCTTTTAAATTGTATTGAAATAATTTGTTTTTTGCTATGAAATATGTATAACTGGACCTTTAAAACCTTTCTTGTTAGAAAAAAAAAGCCATACTATTTATTTTGATGTTTAGACTTAAACAACTTTATGTAGCAATCATTTGTAAAACTTTAAAAAGTTATATACATATACAAAGAAAACCTCAGCCAAGAGTATTCATTTTCTAGGGACTATTCCAGGGTGACTTGATTTGTAATTTTACCATTATAAAGTCAAATCTATTTGTTAGCAAAATCTCAACCAGAGTATACATCTGAAGAGTTAGAAGCCAGATATGATTCTTTGCTGTGCATTGAATCTAATTTACTATCTTTTGATTATGCTCACTATATAGTATGAATTACTTTCATACAACGACAGTGCAGACACACCCTTTTCGTTTAACTTGGTCTTATGATAAAAGTTTTTGGCATTTTATTCAGCAGCATCATTAACAATGACTTTTAAAACAAAATTTCAAATTGGCTTTGGTATAGAAAAAGGCCCTGAAGGATGGCTTTCTTTGTTTGCAAAGCCATAAACTGCATAGTGGACCTAGAGGGGACATACAGGACTCAGAGCATAGGAACATAGGAATCACAAAGAAGTACTTTCACATCCTGCTTTGATTCATAACTCTGTGATCATCTGCAAGTCACTTAAACTTTCTGTGCTTTGTTTAATAGCACCAAAAAAGTTTTCTCATCTGTCAAATGAGGATAATAAAAGTTATAGTACTTCACAGGGTTAATGTGCAGCTCGGGTGAGATAATTTCTAAAAAGCACTTTGCAAACTTTATTCCTCCTAATACTGGTACTACTACTATTACTACTATGGAAATACAGCAAAATTGTAGGAAGGAAAATTGATTAAACCTTGAAATACATTACTAAGTAAGATTCGACCTAGTATCTCTACTTGTGCAAATTTTAAAGAATATAATAAAAAATCTTTACTTTGGATTGTTAGCATAGAAATTTTAGTGTGGAGTAGAGCCTAAATTAGTTGACTTTTAAAGGTCCTAGAATTCCATGGATATTATAACAGTAGAATTGGTCTAGTATAGTGCAATATAAAAGGTAGATACTTATTAGTGTTGGGGGTAGAAGAGGAGGAGAGAGCAGGAGGAGAATAGTAGAGGTGGTGGGATGACAGTAGATGGTGGTATGAAAATAGATGACAGTCTTGAGAAAAATGTAGAATTTATATGCTATTTGGTGAATATATTTTTGCAGTTGATATTGGTTCCTTTTCTGTAGTTTCATTAAGCCTAATATAACTTTCTTGTCTATTTTTCTTGATTTTGTGAACTTTTGGTTTTGCTTTTGTCTGATAGAATGATTGAAACTCCTGCCTTTAATTTCCACTTGTTGCCTCTAATTTTTTTTTAGCTTCTCATTTTCATCAGAGCTTGTCTACTTTTTAGATTTCTTTTTGTATGTAACAACTTGTTGGGTTTTGTGTTCTTATCTTTCTGTCATTTTCTTGAATTATCTATGTCATACTTAAAATTAAAGACTTGTTTTTTTCCTATCTATTTCTTTTATGTTACTTTGCTGTATTTTCTTCCTCTTGTGTTTCTGGGATTAGTTTTGCTTATACAGCATTGTTTATATTCTCTTCCCACAGGCTCTCCAATTCTCTCCCACATCCATTTTTCTACCTTATTCAAAGTTCTTTGAATTTACTTATGCTATTCAGTTCTCCTTATTTCATGATTTTTTTTCTATTCTACCCATATCTTGTTCTTGATCCTCTACTGAATTAAGTGAGGAGCTTCCTTCAATTCCTCCCAAACTTTTTTTTTTAATAACTTTCTTTTGGGGCAGCTAGGTGGTGCAGTGGATAGAGCACTGACCCTGGATTCAGGAGGACCTGAGTTCAAATCCAGCCTCAGACACTTGACACTTACTAGCTGTGTGACCCTGGGCAAGTCACTTAACCCCAATTGCCTCACCAAAAAAACAAAAACAAAAAACAAAAACTTTCTTTTATTGTAGTTTTCTAGGAAGTTTTCTTTTACTTTGTTCTCTTCATTATTTCTCTTCTCTTCCAGTCCATTCCAAATTTATTTTCTTATTCATAATCTATATCTTTCCATGTTCCTCCTTTGTTCTTCATGTGGGCAGTGACGGTGCTTTTGAAATATCAGGTTTAAACTCATATTTCTATTCATTTTTGATGTATGTTAACATCTTTGTAAATCTTACCTCATCTTTCCTTTCTTTACCTCACTTTTAGAAATATTAATTCATGAGAGAAGTAATATCAGAAAGTTGTACTACTTTGTTGTAGAGATTGCTTCGTGTTCTAGATCCATGGCTTAGTTCCATTCTTTATCCATGATCAGCCTCCATTCTAATGACAACATAATCCTATCTTTGGCTTTGTGTCCCTCTTATTATTCTGAGTGCCTTTTTCTAAAGTCTTCTATTTTTTTTCTCTTCTTCTTCGTCTTCGTCTGTCTTCTGTCTTCTGTCTTCTTCTGTCTTCTTCCTTCTTTTTTGGTGAGGCAATTGGGGTTAGGTGACTTGCCCAGGGTCACACAGCTAGTAAGTATCAAGGGTCTGAGGCTGGATTTGAATTCAGGTCCTCCTGACTCTAGGTCCGGTGCTCTATTCACTGCGTCACCTAGCTGCCCCTATTTTTTTCAAAACTTACATATCCTTGTTGAGGTTCTTCTCCATTATAGATTCATTTTTTCCTATCCTGATAAGAGTAGTTTTATATTCTGCATTGAGAGCTTGTATTTCTACCCTAAATTCATTTCTAATTTATTTTAGCACTGTTTGTCTTTTAAATCATTTTAGGATTTCTTTTTTTTGTTGTTCTGTGATCCATGAGGTGTCATTGGAATTTTTTCTTTTGTTTTTGGTTCACTTTCCTAAATTATATTTGTTTAGCATATTTTGGTTTTGCTTTGAGGTTTTACTTATTTGTGGTTGTTTTTTAAATCAAATAACCAACAAGCATTTATTAATTGCTTTCTATGTAGCTAGCTGAATACAATAAAGGCAAAAACTCAGAAACAGCACCTGCCTTCAAGGAACTTACAAACAAATGGGCAAGGTAACATGAAAATAAGACTTATAGGTAGATAAAGAGTCATCTTAGAGGGGAAGACTTCAGTAACTGAGGGGACCAAGAAGGCCTCCTATGGAAAGTGTCATTTAAGTTAGACATAAAAGAAGCCATCAATGTCCTGAGGTGGAAAGGAAAAGGGAGAAGTTTCCAGATATGGAGAGAGCCAGTATAGAGGTAGAGAGATAGCATTTGGAGTGTCATGTGTGAGGAGCAGTGAGTAGATGAGAGTGTCTGTGTCCTAGATTCTGTGGAGAGGGGTTTAATAAGTTATAAAGAACTTTAAATGCCAAACAGGACTTCCTATTTGTTCCTGGACTAAGAGCAGGGGGTAACATGGCTTGACTTGGACTTTAGGAAAAACACTTTTATTGCTGTGTGGAGGATGGATTGGAGTGCAATCTGTGGGGTAAGTGAGATTGAGACAATAATACCAAGGATATAAATTTGGGAAGGATGATGGTTCCTTTAGACCCAGGTTTTTGGAGCTATTGGTATCAAAGACAATGTGTTCTGTTCTGAGCATGTTGAGTTTGGAATTTCTTTGGAACATCCAGTTTGGAATGTCCAAAAGTCAGCTGATGATCTGAGACTAGAGTTTAGGGTGGGCTTTATCTCTCTCTCTCTCTCTCTCTCTCTCTCTCTCTCTCTCTCTCTCTCTCTCTCTCTCTCTCTCTATCTATCTATCTATCTGGTGAGGCAATTGGGGTTAAGTGACTTTCCCAGGGTCACACAGCTAGTAATTGTTAAGTGTGTGAGGCCAGATTTGAACTCGGGTCCTCCTGAATCCAGGGCAGGTGCTCCATCCACTGTGCCACCTAGCTGCCCCATGGGTTTTATTTATAGATTTACGTAGAAATGATCATTGAAAAATGAGCTTGTGTGGAAAGGAAGAGGCCCAGGACAGAGATGTGATGAGGCTCATGATCCATCAAAGGGAGATCATCAGACAGGTGGGAGAGTCAAGAAAGAGCAATGTCATGAAAATTTGGAGAACAGAGATTATCCAGTAAAAGTTGGTGATCAACAGTGTCAAGTGCTGCACAAAGGTCAAGGATGAGAGCCTGTTTTGTGTGCTTTGTTGTTGTTCATGTTTTCTCCCTTTTTGTATTTCATTTGTTTTTCTGTGGCTTTTTTTTTTTTGCCTCCTATCCCAAACCATATCTCTCTCCCCTCCAGCCGTTTTAATTGATATAATATCAATATATCCCAATTGGGATATAAGGCTAATAGGTTTGAAGGAACATCCATCCCTACTTTAAGTAAAGGGGATCTAAAAGGACTGGTTGTAGCTGGTTTTCCTTTCCTTATCCTTTCTATCCTATGCCTCTGAAACCTATTTTGTATCCCATGCAATTCCTCTTCTTCTTTTCCTCCTGTTCTTCATGTGTCTGGATGGAATTGTAGGTTATGTCTGTGCATGTGTGTATTTGAGGGGCAGGGGATGGGCTGCAGCTGTCATAGATAGTCTGGGAGGACCAGTTAAATTCTCAGTGTGAATATTTACTTGGAAATTTCCAAATGCTACATATTAGGGCTTGATTGCCAAGACTTAAAGTGATGGAGAAAAAGGTAATGATGCAGATTAAAATGTAAACTATGTCATGCAATACATTTCCTCCCCCCCCCCCCCCCCTTCACATCAAGCAGTGGTTAAACATTTATTCAGCATACCCACCCCTGGGTAAATGGAAAGAAACAGAGTACTTGGGTTCACTTCCTGCTTTTGACATATAGTGATAATGTGGTCCTGGTAAGTCAGTAATATCCCCTCCCCTCCACCATTCCCCCCAAAGGTCCAGGCAGCTCTCCAAGAATGTTAGGTTGCAGAGAATGTCAGCCAGCATGACAGAGGGAATCTCCTTAGCCTAGAGGTCACCCACACTCATGAAATAACAGGTTTCCACCTGTACTGAAGTACTTTATCTTGTTCAGTGTTGTGTTGTTTAAAATCTAAATGTGGGTCCTAATGTGCCCCCCCCCCAGTCTTGGTGGGGGGATGCTGGCTAAAATCACTAATAAATTCAGCAAGAGTTTAGGCTTTTAAAGATTTATTAAAACTTGGATCTATTCGGTATAGCCAGAGAGACAGAAACCTTTCCTTTCCTAGCAGCCCACGTGAAATTCTGTCACCCAGCCGATGTGTCGAATGACAAGGGGCACTCCTGTTCTCCCTCACCAAAAAGAGAGTCCTTCTGTGAGTGAGCATCCCCTTCCTAGTTCCTCTCTCCCTCCTCAAAGGGGAGGTCCTTCAAGCTGATTGGTTGAGAGTAGTCTCTTGCTGATGTCAGTAGTGCACTGCCTCTGAGAACAGTGTCACTCAGGGCCATCCAGGTGTGGTTCCCATCCAGTCATCCATAAGTAGGTACTTAGTTTCTCATTCTCACCCAATTCAAACAATACTAAATCAATCAGGTGGGACCCCTGGGCATCTGCCAAATTCCATTATCTTATCACAGCATCTTATTTTTGTAGACCAAGAATCTGAAATTAAAGAGGAAATTATGACTCTATCTATGTGTGCCTGTATATATGTAGACTTCTATCTAGTTAATCATTTGTATTCTGGAGTTCATCTGTCATTTGGATATTTTAAAATCCAGAAGTATTTCTCCATATAAACCAAGTTTTATCCATCCTTGAGTAATAAACATATTACATGAATGTCATTATCTATTTAATTTGGAAATGTATTTTTCGGGGGGGGGGCGGGCAATGAGGGTTAAGTGACTTGCCCAGGTTCACATAGCTAGTGTCAAGTGTCTGAGGCTGGATTTGAACTCAGGTCCTCCTGAATCCAGGGTTGGTGCTTTATCCACCTAGCTGCCCTCTAACTTGGAAATGCAGAGGCAAGTTGCATCAGACTGGAAGGTGAAAACATTTTTGGTCTTTACAGTATTTTACTAATACAGTACTTTTTATTGTTTTTGTCATATACTGACCGACCATATGTAAAAGTCTTCATGTTCTAACTTGAGATTCCAGAAATATTTCTTTTTGCACAAGTTTTCACAGAGGTATTGAGTATAGAGAGCCCTGGATCATATTCCCAACCTTCTTGGTAGCTAAAAGAAATCATAAGCAGGTAGAATGTTGCCCAGTTTCCTCTTCTGGCAATACTGGAAATATCTTCTTCTTAATCAGTATGATTTCATTATTTGGTAGCAATAATTTGGTATTCATCATTTGGAATATATGCATTCTCAGAACAGAAACCTCTTAAATGTTTTTTAAATTTAAAATTCTGTGCTATAAGTATAAAGGTATGTTTTATATTTTATCTAAGTCATTTTGGTGATTTTATACCTACACTATCAAGATAATTCTTTTCAAATTTTTATCTTATTTTCCTCCTTATGAACGGATAATTAAAGGTTACTTTAAATTTAACTAATTATGTTGGTTATCCTCTCATCCACACTTTTGGATTTCCTGTTACAATGAGGGAAAATAAGTTGTAGTAATGGCAGAAAGTAACATTGAACATGAAATTAATCAGGGAGAAAAATCACTTTAAAAAAGCAAGGGTGTTTCTTTTCTTGAAGTTAAGAAGATTTATACTTCTTAAACATAAGACCATAGATTTGAAGCTGTAAATAACCGTAAAATGATCAGGTCTTACTACACTAGATTTTGTTAAAGAAACTGAGACCTAGAGAGGGGAAATTACTTTTCCCCTGGCATAAGTCCTAGTAGGAGGCAGAGCCAGGAGTCAAATCCAGCTCCTTTAAGTTCACATCTAGCTCTTTTCTGTTCGACCACAAAGATTCTGAAGAGCCTAGTCATGAGGAAGTCATACAACCTGATTGTCTGCAACCATGACCAATTTAAGTTCTCTGATTTCAAGTGAACTGCTTCAGGGTAGTCCCTAACTGATTCTCTTCTATGTCCCAGAAAGACTGATTTATTCTAAATCTTTTCTTTTCTTCTCAAGCCTTCCAACCTCCTCCTCCCCCTTCCATCTCATAATTTACATAGAAAATTGAGGCCATTTGCCATGAACACCTTCTGTTCTTCAACCTTTCAGACTCTCTTCTAACATCAGCTGATGGTGAAGAGGTTTTTTTCCTTGCCTCTACTTTTGCCTTGATCCTATAGCCTCCTGTTCAGTCCAGCCAATGCTTGTCTTCACAAATCAGTACTCTTTCTCTCTTTGCTTTTTAAATATCATCCTCACTTTTGAGTATAATTTCCCACTTTTCTTAGCCAGTGAGCCATCTCTAGTAATAAAGAATAAATAGGAAGGGGGGGCGCAATTTAGCAAAACCAAACAATATATTAACTAAGTCTGACAATAAATACTCTTTACCATAGCTAGAGTCCCCTACTTTTACCAGGAATGGAGGAGAGTGCATTTTTGCATCTGTTCTGGGGTTAGGGTTGATCATTATAATTGTGCAGCATTCAGGGTTTTGGGTTTTTTTTTCTTGTTTGTTTGTTTTGTTTTGTTTCCATTTCAAATGTATTTATAATGTTTATTGTCCTGATTCTGATTACTTCACTTTGTATCAGTTCACATAAGACTTCTCCTGCTTCTCTGAATTTCTTCAGTCATTATTTCTTATGGTGCAGTAAATATTCCATTATATTAGTGTCTTCCATTTGTTTAATCATTCCTCAGTCAGTGAGGGGATACTTTGTTTTCAGTTCTTTGCCTCAGTAACCTGATCCTCCTGAAGGAGCATTTCAACTTTGGAACTCGTGCCTCCTTGGTACCCCCTACCCCTGGGGGCTTCTCTCTCTCTCTAATTTAGAGGGTGGAGATAGAGGCTCCTTCCAGAAACTCCATTTAAGGAAGGGACCCATATTAGCCGTCGGTTCATTTTCCATCCAGCTGCACAGCTGCACTGCATTTTGCCATCATGTCCCCATACTGGGTACCTATTTCCTTGAGGGCAGAAAATGCCTCCTTTTTTTGCAGGGGAGAGGTATTACCAGTGCTTAGCGCAGTGTTATTCAGTTGTGTCTGAATCTTCATGACTCTATTTGAAGTTTTCTTGGTAAAGGTACTGGAGGAGCTTGCCGTTTCATTCTCCAGTCCATTTTACAGATGAGGAAACCGAGGCAAACAGGGTTAAGTGACTTGCCCAGGATCACACAGCTAGTAAGTGTCAGAGGCCAGATTTGAACTCTGGAAGATAAGTCCTCACAAGTTCAGGCCTGTCTTTCTATGCACTGTGCCACCTAGCTGCCCATTAACATAGTGCCTAGCACATCATACGTATGTAATAAGCATATGTTAGCTGGCTATGAATCCTTTGGTATAAAATATAAGACCTTTCTTTTGCTTCTGACCTGCTTATGCCTAGCTTTGGAATTTCTCAGAGGATATAATCAAGTTAGTCACTTTGTTTACCATAACTTCAAATTACTTTCCAGGATGAATGAATTTATAGCTTCATCAACAGTATATTGTCAAGCCTGTCTTTGTGCAGCTCCAGCATCATTGATAATATCTTTGTCATCTTGCCAATTTTGTCAGTTTTGCTTCATATAGGGTTGAAGTAGAGAGTTGTTTTGATTTTCACTTCTGTTGTGACTCATTTGGAGCTCATTTTTGCAAGGTGTTTAATAATTTAATATTTAATGCTTTTGGGGGGTGGGGTGGGGCAATGAGGGTTAAGTGACTCACCCAGGGTCACACAGCTATTAAGTGTCAAGTGTCTGAGGCTGGATCTGAACTCTGGTTCTCCTGAATCCAGGGCTGGTGCTTTATCCACTGCACCACCTAGCTGCCCCCTGTAATGCTTTCTAATAGTATACACTTTTTAAAATCAGAACCATTTGTTCATATCCTTTGACTTGTTTATATTATGGAATGTTTCTGTCTCTAACTTTTATTCTCTCCTTTTGGCTTCTTCCCTGCCACCTCTAAATATGATCAAATTCCCTTCAACTTATAAAACAAACCCAGCCATTCTCACATGATATCATCCTATATTTCTCTCATCAGCCATTTTTTTAAAAACAGAAAGCTGTCTATAATACATCTTGCCTCCATTTCCTCTCCCTCACTTCTCAGTCCTTTTCAGTCTATTTTGAGTGTTTCTGTGGCCTGAGACAATTCATATTTTTCTTTGAAGCTTTGCATGTAGGAGCCCTGATGTTGCTATCCTCTTCTGAGGGTACACCTCAATCTTTCTCGTCACTAAAAGAAACTTTCTATGGTTTGCATCTTTCTCTGTCTTCTCATTTTGCCCACCTGCTTCTTGACTTTTAACTCCTTAAAGTGGGGCATTGCTTCCAGAATGTACTGTCCCAAGCTTCAGGGGGTTCAAGGTGGTACAATTTAAGGAGGGGCAGGTTCTTCACTTGCCTGGTCTGTACTTGGGTCTATAAATAACCCCAATCCTACTTGCTATTCAACCCAGCACTTGTGAGCCTGAGCCCCTCCACAACCTGGGCCACCATTCACAATTGCTTCCTGGCTCTCAGCTAGGGTAGAACACCTGAATTCTGCCCCAGCTCCATCAGAGGCCCCTGTAGTTTCCCCCGGCCAGCTGCTCCACCCTCTCACCAAGACCGTGAGCTTAGTTCCAGAAGACACCGGTGCCGCAGCAGATTCAGAGGCTCCAGGGGTAAATTTTGTTGGTGCGGCCAGCCTGGGGCTAGATCTGTGTTGATTCCACCCGGGTCTGGGCAGCCGGCCGGCGTCTGGATCTGTGTCAGTGATTGTGGGGTTGGGCTTCACTCCCACCCCAGCACAGCAGCCCCCTCTTGCCGACCTTCTAAGCTGTCTTTGGCGGGAAAATGATCTCAGCCCGTTCTTTTGTGGGTGCTGCTCTCCTTTTCAGTCTAATGCCCAACCTTATCTCCCATTGAAAAACTCTTCAGTCTTACTGGTGCTCTCTTGATCATTCATGGATCACAAATCTAGAGCTGCAAGGGACCTTAGAAGGCCATCTAAGTCTAGTTCCTAACTTAGATGTCCGAGGTATGCTTTGAACCCAGGTCCTCTGACTCTAGAGCCAGTGCTCTTTCAACTGTGCACTTTGCCCCCTCAGTCCTCATTTGTCCGCCTTTCCATGTCCCATTTCCCTATTGGAACACTTTCTTATGGTTCTGTCTTGGGAACGCTTCTATATTCTCGGCAGTTTCCATAGGTTGAGCTCCTACCTCTTTGAAGATGACTTCTTGATTAATGTATCCAGATTTGATTCTCAAATCTACTTATCCAGCTCTGACCTTTCAACTGATCTCCAGCTACCTGGATGTCCAGTAGACATCTTAAACTTAACCTGTCCAAAACGTAGCTCGCCTATCCCTCCAGACCCTTTCCCCTTCCAAATTTCCTTATGACTGGCCAGGGTTCCACCATCCTATAGAGGCTTGTCTTCCTGGATTTCTCACTTCCTCTTACAATCTATGTTGCCAACATCTTTTTTTACTTTTGTGACATCTTGAATAGGCCCATTTTCCTCTTCTGATACTGCCACTCCCCTGCCACAGGCCCTCATCTCCTTACACCTGGACTATTGCAGTAGCTGCTGGTGAGTCTGCCTGCCACAAGGCACCCCATTTCAGTACATCCCCCTACTCAGCCACCACTCAGCCACTTTCCTAAAGCTTAGGTCAGACCGTGTGACAGCCCTGCTCAGATGCTAGTGACTTCCTATCACTCAAGAGATTAAATACAAAATCCTTCTTCATTTGACCTTACTTCTCCAGTACTATTATTCTTATTATTCTTGACTCTCTCTGGCATTATTGCTGTTCCTTGAGTAATATGCACCATTTCCTGGCCCTAGGCATTTTCACTGGCTGTTCTCCAGGCTTGAGATGCCCTCCCTTCTCCCTTCTGCCACCTGGCTTCTCTGGTGCCCTTCCACTCCCAGCTGAGCTCCCACTCGCCTCAGGAAGCCTTTCTCAACCCCCCTGAATTCTATGCCTCCCTCTTTTGATTATTTCCAATTTATACTGTAATCTGTATTGTTTGTACCTAGTTGTTTGTATGTTATTTCCCCAATTAGATTGTGAGCTCCTCAAGCACAATCCCCAGCACTCGGCATAATGCCCGGCACATAGTAGGTCCTCAACAAATGGTTACTGATTGACTTGAATATTCTCTTTCCTAACCTCTAGCCTCATTAAATATCATTATTTGATATTTCTATCTAAAGGTCCTACAGGCTGCTCAATTTCAAAATGTCCGAAGCAGAACTCATTTGACTTCCAAGCCCCCGCCTCTTTTCTCACTTTCTTATTTCTGTTGAGAACACCATTAACACTCCAGTTACCCAGGTTTACCATTCCTTTGTCATCTTTACCATTGTTGTACCCACCATGTCTCCCCGTACTCCATCCACAATACTTTTACATTTATCCCCCTTATTTCTACTCACATGGATAACATCCCAATTTAGGCCTATACTATCTTTTTGTTTGTTTGTTTTGTGACTTGCCCAGGGTCACACAGCTAGTAAGTGTCAAGTGTCTGAGGCTGGATTTGAACTCAGGTCCTCCTGACTCCAGGGCTAGTGCTTTATCCACTGTGCCACCTAGCCACCCCTGTTTAGCACTTTTAAAGTTCTTCCTAAGATGAACTTTCCTAAGCATATTATGTTACTCTCTTGAATGTATTCCACATGCCAACTAGAATGGCATGCTTGATGTTCTCTGTACCCAACATTCCATCTCCTGTTTCCTATCTCTGTCTTTGCACAAGCTATGCTTACCTCTGTGCCTGAAGCTCCTCCCTTATACCTCCTTAGTTCAAGTTCCACCTGCTACATAAGGTCAGTTGCTATTCAAAATGACTTTGTACTTTCTTCATAATAGATTTTGTATTTACTTATCTGTTTACTTGTTATTTCTCCCTAGTAGAATTTAAGGTCCTTACGGTGAAGGACTTTTTATCTTTATATCCCAGGTGCATAGCACATAGTAACCACTTATCAAATGAATGAGTACATCAGTATATTGATACACAAAAGGAAGAGAGCCAGGATCATGCCCTGAAGTTATAATAACAGTGTTCAAAAGCTCTGGTTATTGCAATCTCACACATTCAAGTTCCATCTCACTCATTAAGAAAACTTCCTTTATCCCTTCTACGTAACTTATACTACTCCCAAGGTAAAAGTGTTCTGTCTCTCCTCTGAATTACCATAGCGTTTTCTGTTTACCTTTCTTGTACACCTTTCACAATTATTTTGCATTATGGTTATTAGTACATTTGTCTTGTCTGTTACTAGATTTTAACCACCTTGATGTCGTAAGGCCACTCTGTAAAGTTGCTATCTAGCTGTACTTTCTAAAAATCTAATGAGTGGTCGCCAATAAATTAGAAGCTTTAGCAAGAGTTTTAGACTTTTAAGCATTTATTAAGGAGCATAAGAATTTGGTGAAGAGAGAGAAAGAGGCCTAGATGCCTACATCTATCTATCTCAGGGAGCCTGCATTTTTGCTCCGCTCTCCATGAGAGTCTTGACGAAAGAGATAACCACCCCTTCTTCATCTCACAAGCTTCCTGTGAAAACTCGAAATGTTCTGTGTACACACACACACACACACACACACACACACACACACACACACACACGGCTCCAAGCTAATTGTCTGATAGCTTTGATAGACAGTACCCACGAGCAAATGTCACTTCCTGACACCAAGGAACTGACCTTCCAAGTCACATGGCTTGTCCTCAGATGCCTTCTCCTCATGGCAGAGCTTTCCTACAGTAACTTTCCAGCAGTTGGCATCACTCCAATTGTCACAACACTATGCTTATTTTTGCAACTTATTAAATGCCATTTAGTAAAATGCTCTTACTAAATTCTTAGTAAATGTATACTATAATTGTTCAATGGCAATGAATTTTTACTAAGTCTAAATCTTGTCTTTAGTTATATAAGATCTTCATTATATACTGTAACTATGAAATCCTTCAGTGTTGGGATATGTTTGTTTTTCTGAATCCTTTAACTACATAGGTATCTTATAGAGTCCATCTTTTTCATTTGTTGGGCTATTTTACTCTGACAATTTTCAATTAATTTTAGAATGTTAATGTGGGAGATTTACTTAAATGCTAACTGGATTTACACAAGTCTGTATCATTGAAAATGCTCTTTGATCTGTAGTCACTCGATATGTCAAGGATTTGTGATTTCATCATTTGTGAAGTACTCCCTTCCTATCATAGATCACAGGCCCTCTGATGCAATTTAGAAGATATTTGTTGTGGCTAGAAACTCCAGCATTCTTTGGCCAACCTGGTAATTAGTCTCAGCCATCCTTAGCTTAGTTGTCCTAAGAGAATTGACACAGCTGTAGGTAATTACTTGAAATCTTTCCACCTTGGTAGCATCTACCAGAGGTTATGCTATATTGGCATAACTTTTAAGAACCCATTTGCCTCCTCCCCATAATAGTGTGTCAGAGAAGGAATGGAGTAATCTTTAATTATTACTGAATAAATTGAACTTTTAAAAGTAACTTTTATTGTGTTATACATGTAGAAAAGTGTTGGGGCTTCGTTGTTAGAAAGTTAGCCTCAGAATCAGGAAGACCGAGGTTAAGGTCCTGTTTTTGACACTTACTAGGTATGTGATGCTGGGCAAGTCACTGAACCTTTCAGTAATTTCCATAACTCTCTCAGAGTATAAGTTGCAGAGAAGATGCCAACCGGCACTGATAGAAGTTTCCCCACCCAGAAGTTCCCTATAGCAATGAAATCACCTGTTGAATGATTATTGAGTCCGAGAGTACATGAGCTGTGAATGACAAACATCGACATTATATTTGATTCTGGAGGTTATAAGGAGTTGAGGATAACATGGTTAGGCCTATTCATTAAGAACATCACTGTGACAGCTAAGTGGTGGGTGGGCTAGAAACTGTGGGTCACAACCCCACATAGGGGTCAAGTAACTGAATGTGGGTTTTGAGAAAATTTTGGCAGCAGTAAAAGGTTGTGTTACCTATTTTATGTACCTCTATATCCGGGGTCATGTAAACATTTCTCCAGTGAAAAGAGGTCACAAGTGGGAAAAGTTTAAGAAGCCCTGGACTAGAGGAAAAAAGGAAACCGTACAGGTAATTTCTGTTTTTCTCAATAAATTAGGAGACAAGGGCTCCTGCTGTTGGTAATAGGAAAGTTTGCCATAGGAGACTTTAAAAGAGAAGTGTCCAATAGTCAGTATCTTTGAAGGATGAATGGGAAAAATTATGCAGACTCAGAATCATGTTCTCTAAATAGCTGAGTTCTCAAGAAGGTGGATCAAGTTCTGATCATTATCAGAAGATAGATACAAAAGTTAAGTGTAACCCTGGAGGTGAAACATGGGACTTTTCCTTTCATTTGTGGCTCTTATTCCTTGCAGTTTTTGTGGATAATCCAGAATACTGGCAGAGGAAGAAAAACACTCTTTTTGGATTCTACTCTTAATACTTAAAGTTCTCTTTTTACAAAACCTCATGTCCAGCAATGACACTGAGCATTTGTGGTCAAAATTCAATCTCTGTTGAGACATTTTGAATTCCAATTCCAAAACTTTAATATTCACTAAAGAAAAAGTACAACCTCAAGGATTTAGTACTGGCCAGGACCCTCTTTTTCATTTTAAAAATGAAGACTCTTGAGAATCACTGAGGTGTTAAGGGACTTGAACAAGATTCATTTTAGCAGCACTTGCCAGGCACTGCAAGGTCCTGGGGAAATAGACAAAAATGAAACAACAGCCTTTGCCCTCAAAAAGTTTGTCTTTTGCTAACCCCAAGTCTTCGAGAAGCAAGGCTCTTTACAACCCCTCCCCGCCCCCCACACACCCCTTTTCAAATGTAATGATTTGGATTGTTGCTGTGAGAGAGTTTCAGAAATTAGGAGGTGATCCTTTTTCACTGTACCCTTTAATAGAGTTGGGGGGAGGCAACTTAGGATGAGTTATTTGAACTCTGCCTGTTTCTCACTCTTCCCTTGAAGCGTGCGTCATTTGCATTTCCTCAAAGTGTTTAATTTGGTATACATTTTTATCTTAATTCATTCTCTAAAAATTAAGAATTTAAATATTGCTGTATGGCATTCATTATCTTGACATTAACTTTAAAATGCTTTATGTCTGTAGTAAAGTTGTTGTACAGTCATTTACTCCTTTCAGCAGTCTTTTTCAAGGAGCAGCTGTCATTTGAGGCAGAGTGAGAGTTTAACAGAAGAGCTTCTGCTGGAAGGAAACGTAGTTTTTGCTCTTCGATGAATTCATATGTAACTCAGACATTGTGATGAAGGGAAATGTCTGCAGAAGAACTGCTTGTGAATTGTTTTTCATATTTATCATTTAGCTTTGATGTCCTTAACATAAGAGTATTAACCAAGGTTTTAACAAAATTTTCTTTTGTATAGTTATGAAATATAAATGCAACTCTTACTTTGCTGATGTCTTTTAAAAATTGTTGCTGGTTTTTAATTTTTATCATTTGGTGGTTTTAGTTAAACGATAAGAGAAGAGCTGAAAGAACATTAAGCAGCATAATGATGTATAGTGAAAATTACTTAATGTTGTTCACTAAATGCTAAATAGAAAGTAATATTACTTTTGAATTTTGGCATTGCTAAGGAAAAAGAGAGGCTTGTAGCAGCTAGAGCACCAGCCATAGATGCAGAGAGACCTGCCTTCGAGTCCTGACTCTAACACATAGTGTAATCACAAGCAAACCAATTAACCTTTCAGTTCCCTATAACAATTCTTTACGTTACATGAGTGTTGCAAATCTGCATTTGCATTGTTGGAGGAAATTTTTCACACCAGGAGTTCCTTCCCCTGATGAAATCACAAGCTTGCTTTCCTTCCATTCCAACACCTACACAAAGAGAAATAGATGATTTAAAATAAAGAAGAAACTTCTTCTTGGTCTAGACTTCATGCTTCAGCAAGAAATGACACTAGTGTACTATTTAGAGTCTTAGGAAAAATAATTTGCCAAAGGAATTTTAGTGATGTTATGAGTTAATAAATCTACAAATATTGGATTGCTTACTCCCTTTCTTTTATTGCTCAGTTAAGCACATTGATGAGAAACAATAAAAATTGCTGCCTACTATTTCTGTTAGATTATGTGACTTCTAAAGTTTTGAAATGAAAGTAGAGGAAAGAAATTTTTCTTAAAAAAATTTCAAACCTTGATGACGTTTGAACAAAGAATGATTTAACACTTAAGTGCTCAAGAAGACTAGATTTGGCAATAGGATGGAAAAGAATGTCAGTGAGTAAAATAATCCCAAAATACCTCAAGCAGCAGCTGGCTTCCCTTTCTGCTCAGCTCCCAATTGTTCTTTCATCAAGATCAGGTGCTTTTGACATGATCTCCCTCATTTTTCTTGCTTGCCACCAGAGTTTTTGCATATATCCATCCATTCTTTCTTCCACTCTCTTGTGCTCAGACCTCTGACCCAGAAGGTGTGCCAGGACCTTGTTTTTCTCTGATCTATCCACTCTTTTCCTCTCTTTTTTCATGCTTCCCTGCACCTCCAACTAGAAATGCTTTCCTCTCCTATCTCAAGGGGTGGTTCTCTTTCTTTCGTCAGGACTCTCATGGAGAGCGGAGCAAAAATGCCGGCTCCCTGAGATAGATAGATGTAGGCATCTAGGCCTCTTTCTCTCTCTTCACCAAATTCTTATGCTCCTTAATAAATGCTTAAAAGTCTAAAACTCTTGCTAAAGCTTCTAATTTATTGGTGACCACGCATTAGATTTTTAGACAGTAAAGCCAGATAGCAACTTTACAGAGTGGTCTTAGACTTCAAGGTGGTTAAAATCTAGTAACAGACAAGACAGATGTACTAATAATGCAAAATAAATACTCGTGGATTTTCTTTGGCTTGGAAACTTTGGTTTTTTCTTCATCTAACACTGCAACTTAGAAATTTTTCCAACAACCTTCTCATACTACACCCTCAACCCTGAGATGTCATTCTCTTAGATTCAGCTATTATCTCTATGTAGACATTCCGAATTCTGTATCTCTATCCCACTTAAACTTCAGTTCTCTATCTACATTCATTGGATGGCTATTCTGGGTAGTATTTCCCATCTCAAACTCATCATGTTTAAAAACACTTGTCCTGGGGCAGCTAGGTAGGACAAGGGATAGCGCACTGGCCCTGGAGTCAGGAGGACCTGAGTTCAAATCCGGCCTCAGACACTTGACACTTACTAGCTGTGTGACCCTGGGCAGGTCAGTTAACCCCAATTACCTCACAACCCCCCCCCCCCAAACAAAACAAAACAAAACAAAACAAAAAAAACCAATCATTCCTCTGGACTTTTCTGCTTTTAAAATGGCACTATAGTTTTCCAGTTGCTTTGGATAAAAATCTGTAACAAAATCATAAATTTTCAGAATTATAATCATCAGAAGTCAGCTGTTTGATCCCTAAAAGTCATTTTTTACTTCAGCCTCTGATTCTATCCTTATATCTGTCTCACATATATATCTCTACTCATTTGCCAATTCTTATAGGTTCGTCCTTTGTACCTATTCTTGATTTTTCATCCAAACTATCATCCTTGCCTAGCCCTTTATCACAGCACGTCTCACCTATTTCATTGTCGACCATTTATCTCCTGTTTTACCTCTCATGTTTATGGATTTTCTGCTTTAATGAAATTGGTCTGCCCATTACTTCCTGAATATGCCATAGAGAGTCTCACTTCTGCCTTTTTAAAACTCAAACCAGACTCATTCTCTGAAATACTGCCATCTGTTGTTTAATTCCTATTCTTTGGAGATTTCCCTGACTCACACAGTAATGACGATGGTCTTTATTTATTGCATCCTGCTATTAAGTAGAGGATATAAGAATTTAATTTTCACTTTAGTTGTTATTACTGGATAATCTCCAGTTTATGGAATTCAGGAAATTAATGTGGTTCACAGTTATTGTAAATGAAACCTCTTTTTACCTCTATTGACTTGTGAAGCTTTTCCAGTACTATATACTCAAACTGCATTTTAAACTATAATGTTCAACAATCAATAATACTATTTATATTTAAATTATGTGTATTCACTGATTTTTTTTCCCACCCCAGATGTTCTCCCTCTTTTAATTTTATCCCTCTTATTTTTTCCAGTGGAATTGGGCGAAACTGGGGTTGGGCCTCTGCAGGTAGCAGCATTCTGGCTGAATTTGGTACTCTGCATATGGAATTTGTTCACCTCAGCTATTTGACAGGGGACCCAGTCTACTACCAAAAGGTCAGTTTTGGTTTCAGTAAGTTAACTTAAGAAAAATGAATAATATATATATACACACACACATACATATTAAGCAGGAAGTATTTGACTTTTTGAGAATTTGTTTCTCAGAACCATGCCCCTTTATTGTATTAATAAAATAGCCTTTTTTTCTTTAAGGAAAATATAATCAAAATTTTCTTTTACTTAATTATCCTTTAATTTTTAAAAATCCAATTGAATATATAAAGAGAGCATGTAATCCAAGAGAAAAAAAAGACTAATATCAACAGTTAATATTTACATGGATGGTTTTATATTGTTTATATTTTATTTTCTTCAGGTCATGCACATTCGGAAACTGCTTCAGAAAATGGATCGGCCTGATGGGCTTTATCCAAACTATTTGAACCCCAAAACGGGCCGATGGGGTCAGCGTAAGTATTTATTGCATAATTGACATTTGCATTTTTATTACAACATAATGTATTCTGAAACATATTTTAAAAATACTTAATATTTAAAATATTTCTGAACAGACATTTTAGAGAAGAAATTCAGACATAAGATCACATAAGCAGTAATATGTTTTTCTAGCTCGTTATTCCTGCCTGATACCCAGCACTCTTTTCCTCATGCTTAACTTTATCATATGATTTGTCAGTTCTCTTCTACTACAAAACCCTGTATCCTGAACTTAAATACTAACATGGGTTTTTAGGTATGTCTGTCCTGATTATGCCAATTGTAGGGTGGCACACCCTCTGATGAAATAGTGAGTTACTTAAGAAAGAAGGGGAGGGGCAGCTAGGTGGCACAGTGGATAGAGCACTGGCCCTGGAGTCAGGAGGACCTGAGTTCAAATTTGGCCTCAGACACTTAACACTTACTAGCTGTGTGACCCTGGGCAAGCCACTTAACAGCAATTGCCTCACTTAAAAAAAAAAAAAAGAAAAGAAAAAAGAAAGAAGGGGAGTTCAAACCTCCATGGCAGTCAATAGATTTTTTCGGGGGAAAGCTTAGCCATAAGCCCCCTCCTAGAGGGCTGCAGGATAGACAGCAGTGGTTCTTCCTATCACCCTTAGGCAAGGTCAGATATTATATAGAAACAGAATGGAGAAGGCTTAGTGCTAGGGATGGCCGAAGGTCATGGGTCAAGTTTTCCCATGGGATAGAGCTTCTTTTGATGTTTACATTAACTGTGAAATCATAGTTTGCATTCTCACACTCCGGGTTTTACCATATATTCCACCCCTCATGACTTGCTTATATATCCTTTCCCATAGTATCTTCTGCAAAGTTCCCTGAGCAGTATACGAGTGGTTTTGTTAGCATGGGGAAGCAAAGGAACTTACCAGTGAACTACATTGGTGGCACAATCTACAATAATAATACAGGCATAAAGAGGGAAATAACATAAATGACAAGAGAATTAGCACAATTGTTAAAATTTACTTCTGCTCTACCCAAGGGGGGAGGCAAAGAAACAATCTGAGGCATTTGGTGACTAGCTGGAGAACTGAATTTCTGAACTTAACTCATTACAGACTAGCTGAATTTCTGAATTAAGCTCAGAGACAAAGAAACATGGCTTGGGCGATTTTACAACTGATTTGGGGGAGGAGAGTTGATACATATTAGAATCAGTTCTAAAATGGAATGAAAAACCTGTGGAGAAGAGATAATCCAAAAAGTAGCCATTAGTGTCAGCTGATGTAGAAAGTTCAAGAAGGATGAATGCTGAAAGACAGCTTTTTGGAAGTGGGAGGAGGGCCATTGCAGGGATCATCGACAACTTTGAAGAAAGCTGTTGCATCTGAATAATGAGGTTTGTTAAGGGCAGACCTGATGCCAGCAACATTCTAGTGTAGATACAGAATGAAGCACTCATACTAAAGGAGGTTTGCTTAGCCCTGACTTAACAAGGATATTCAGTAAAGATACTATTGTACTTATCTTTAATAGGTGAGGCACCTTTCATCTCCATATGGGAATGGGTTCAGCTACAAGTCAGGGTGTCTCACAATATCCACCAGTTCTGAAGGGTAGGATCCCACAGGGCTGGAACTCTTTATTCCCTATTGTAACCAGGAAGCCACTATGGTGCATTCTGTAACTGTGATTGTGTGTTTAAGATTGTGATTCAAAAATTACATTATTACTCTCAGTAAAGTCAGCCTACCAGAAGGTACAGCACTTAACTGATTGTTCAGGTAAATTTAGCAAGCAATTATATATATTTTTTATTATTAATTTAAACAAAAAAGAGCATTTCTACATGCATACCTCACTCTTCCCCTACATATTCTGTGAACCAGTGACACTGGCCTTTGACTTGTTTCACTGACAAATTTGATGAGCTTCCCTTCTGACTTTTTTTTTTAATTTATTTTTATTTTTTATTTTTGCAAGGCAATGAGGGTTAAGTGACTTGCCCAGGGTCACACAGCTAGTTAAGTGCCAGGTGTCTGAGGCCGTATTTGAACTCGGGTCCTCCTGAATCCAGGGCTGGTGCTTTATCCACTGTGCCACCTAGCTACCCCCTTCCCTTCTGACTCTTCTTCAGAGTAATTACAAAAATGTTGAGTAGAGTAGGGTAAGGACACAGCCATATGGCATGCAGCTAGAAACATTCCTTCAGGTTATTAATAAATATACCTTGAATATAGTGATTCATCCAACTAGAAATGCACCTCAACATACAGCCCTCCAGCTCATAATTCTCCAATGGATCCACAAAGATTTTGTCAAAGACTTTTGTGAAATACTTGTCGAAAGAAAAATAAAGCCTGTCTGTGGCATTCTTCTGATCCCCTATGCTCATATCATGATCAAAACATGGAATGACGTTTATTTGGCACATTTTATTCCTAGTGAATCCCTACTAAATTGCAGTAGCAACCACTTTATTCTTTAATGCTCAAAAACTTTCTCTTGAATACTGTATTCTGGGATTTTGTTAGGGATCAGTGTGAAGCTTCCAGACTTTAGTTTTTGGAATTTACTCATGTTTCCCTGTTCCATCTCACCTCCTTGAATATTAGAAGATTATTTACTTTCTGGTATCTTTTCCATTTCCCCAGATTCTGCAGAGGCTACCAATAATTGTTCTCTGTTCCTAGTTACAAATTCCTTCAGTATTTGGGGATGTAATTTTCCTAATGCTGGAAACTTATGCTCTCTTGCTATTTCCTTACCTGTATTGGGCATCAGTTTCCCCTAAACCAGGAGTTCTTAACCTGAGGTTTCTGAACTTGTTTTGGATAACTCTATTTCATTATAATTGGTTTCCTTTGTACTCTTATATATTGTATTTTGTACACATAAAAGCATTCTTTTAGAAAATGTCCTTAGGCTTCACTAGAATACTAAAGGATCCATTCGTTTTAGAGTCTATTGTTTATAACCCAAACAGTACTATATGTTGGTTAGATTCTCAGGCCTACCCATATATACCTATAAAACTCTATGTATATGAGTTAGAAAACACAGTTCATTTCTGATTTCATCAAAAATGTAGTTTGCCAACACCTCCTTGTCTTCATCTCCTATACAATTTTCATGTCTTTCCATAAATTTTCCTTGGAGTATCTAACCAGTGCACTTAAAAGTGTGTGTGTGTGTGTGTGTGTGTGTGTGTGTTTCATGGACACCAAGTTTAGCCCACCTCTTTTGTTCTTAATGTTGTCTTTTTATCCCATTTTATTCCATGTTAAGTCATTGTTGGTAATATATTCCCTCTGACTTCTATTTACTTTGCCTCTCTATTACTATTTTTTGTCATCTGAACTACAACTAGTATTTTCTATAAAAATTACACTTGATGGTGGTAATGTGTACACTATAAAATTACTATTAAATCTACTGTCAAGTTAAATGTTCATTATCTTTAGAATGAAAATATTTTATTTTAATAGTATAGATATGATTATAATAAATCTGGGAATAAATCCTATGATTCTGTTATTTTTTTTTCCCCTCTTTTGCCTTTCAGTTGCTCTGGGTGTGCCTCCAGCGGGGATGGGATGGGGGGCAATTAAAGTGAGTACAGGAATGTATCATCTTATAAAAAACAAACATGATAGTAACTTGGAGGGGATGGGGATGGAAAACAGTCCTCCAAATTTCCCTTCTTCCATCCCTATATATCACCCAGTCCAGATCTTTGTTATTATCATCTCTCCGTCCCCGATTTCTCAAGTAGGGCTTACAGGCTTCCTGTCTGCCCCCAACCTCTATACTCATTTTTGGAGATTCCAGGGTTTATATTGATGCCCTTTCAACACCCAGGGCTCCTATTTGATCAGTCCTACTTCCCATGACCTCTTCCTTTGTTCTACCTCAACTACCCACCAGAATGTCTTATCTTGGATTTTGACTGTCACCTTTCCCCACCATGTTTTTAAATTCCTGAACTCCCCCTTACCATAATCATAATCATAGTCTGTTATGCAGTCTGTTCTTCCATTTTCATTCTTCATTTTTACCTTGACCTTCATCCAATGACTATCTAGTTTTCCAAGGCCATCATCTCCGTACTGGCCTTATTTTCTTGCTTCCATAGCCTTTGCATTCTAATTAACCATTTTATACACAGTCTTCCACCTTTGAATATCTTGCCCTAGTCTCTTTTCATGATTTCATGGCTTTCCAACTCTCAACCCTAGGTCTTCTGTATCTTTTATCTTCTCTTTTCCTAATCCCAAGGGGCAGGTAGGTGGCACAATGGATAGAGCACTGGCCCTGAACTTGGGAGGATCTGAGTTCAAATCTCGTCTCAGACACTTACTAGCTGTGTGACCCTAGGCAAGTTACTTAACTCTAATTGTTTAAAAAAATCCAGGGCCATCTTCAGTCATCCTGATATATATCTTGCCACTGGATCCAGATGGCTCTGGAGGAGAGAGTGAGGTTTGTGACTTTGCACAGCTCACCCTCACTTAAATCTAATTCACTACAAGTCATCACTTCACCTCCTGATGTCATGATTCTCTTCCAGGACAAAGGACAAACAACGGCCCAAAGCTCAGAGTGATCTTAGTGGAAATAATCTCTTTGGACTGTTTCAAGGGTATATAAACTGCAGTCCCCTCCACTATGATCGCCTTTGGTCTGAAAGAGTTAGCTAAATGACCACCCTTTTATTAATAACCTGCTGGGCTTTTAATAAAATGATTAAATTACCCAGAACCTCATCACAGATGAGTCTTCCTGACTCTAGACCCAGCACTTTATGTAGTTTGCCAAATAATTATGTTGACAAGGTACACCGTAAACTTGCATTGTTCAGTTTCACCCTTTCTCTTACTGCTGCACAATGATCATTTTACTCTTTGATTGACACCATGGCAGTCTCCGTGCAGCAGGTCTTCCAAACCCTTTTCTTCTCTCTTTAGTCTCTCAACACCATCCCTCATTCCAGTCTCTCCTCCAGTTAATGTATTTGCCTCCTATTTTACTGATAAAATTGAGGTCATCTGTCATAAATTCCCTCATCTCTGCACCTCAAAACTCATTTATGTTTTCCTTTCCTTCTATTTTTCCTTCATTTCATTCTCTGGAAATGAAGTGGTCTTTCTTCCTATCAGCATTAGCCGCTCCATTTGTGCTCTTTGTTAGTCACTTATTTTTTTTGTCTTCAGTCTCTTCCTATTTACTAGCTCTTTACTTGGGTGCATACAGATGTTCTATTCTTTCCTTTACAAAACTTTCCTCTGATCATTTCTTCACCCGAAGTCCCCCCGTCTCTTATTCACTACCAAAATTCCTAGAAAGTCATGTACATTCATTTATCAACCTTTTGCAATCTGGCTTCCAACTCCATTCTAGTATCAAAACCTCTCTCAGTGGTTACCATGATCTCTTAATTGCTAAATCTGCTGGTCTTTTCTCATTCCTCATTTTTCATCCTCTTTGACCTCTCTGCAGCTCTTGACACTGTTAGTCACCCTTCCTGAATACTATTGAGTCCCTTTACCCCGTTGTCGTCTGTGACATTAAACTCTACTTGTTCTCCTACACAGACAGTTGGTCCTTCAACACCCTCTGAGTATGGGCTTCCCCTGGGTCACTGTCCTAGGCCAGCTCCTTTTCTTTCGAAAAGTTTGTGGCTCCACCTGCCTGTCAGGTGTGAGTAGGCTAGCTAACTGGATCCTGCAAATGGATGAGTTTTCCCAATCATTGTTTATTTGGGAGTGTGGTGGAGAAGTCAGAGAAATTCAAAATTAGTTCTGCCAGGTAGGAAATTAGAGATATCTGAGAACTCTTTGATTTTTTTTTTCTTCCTCATGCCCACTTCTATTCTTTTGCCAAGTCCTATCATCTCTGCCTCTGTAGTATCTCAAGTGGTTTCCTTCTGTCAGTTCACATTGGTACTGTTCTAGTTACCCTCAATGTCTATTATAATAGCCTCCTAATTTGTCTTTCTCTAGTCTTAGCCATCATTAATCCGTCCTTTACAACCTTGCCAAATAATCTTAAAATCCAAACTCCTCTTTCTCTCATTTAAGACCTACTACAGTCTGACCTCATTCTACCTGTCCAGATTTACCTTAGGTTTCTCCCTTTACATACTTTGTTTCTGCCTCTTTGGGTTGCTGGCTATTCCTGATACTTCGCATTTTATTTATGACCTGTGTTCTCACAAGCCAGTGCAAATGTCTGGAATGAATTCCCTCATAATCCTTGTCTTCCTTTACTGCTGCCTCCTCTTCCAATAAACTTGCCCTCATTCCCCTAGTTATTAGTGCCCTTTCCATCTGTAATAGAAAAATCCTTGAATACTTAAAACAAAAATTCATTTTGAACCGTCACTTCTTCCTGAAATAATCAGTAATACAGAGCTTATTCAGCATTTATGTAGAGACTATAAATTTAGACAGTGACTTGTTACTCAAAAGAGATCTTTCATTTTGTCATCCATACTTGTTTTTTTCAAAATAACTTCAGAATACTGTCTATGTCACACTGGGTATTTATTCATATGGAGAACAACACCGTGTGTGTGTGTGTGTGTGTGTGTGTGTGTGTGAGAGAGAGAGAGAGACAGAGACAGACAGACAGACAGAGACATACCTACATATTCACTGGTTATTTGGCACTAGTTCTTTAGAATCCTGAGAGAGCCTTTCTGATAGCCCTTAGCATCTGTGTTCCTCATTGAGAGAGTTCAGTTTGCCCCTTTTAAATTTTTTCATATTTTATATGTATATTTGAAAAGTACATCAGATTCCCTTTGCAGTATACATCTGCGAGGACTATAAATAGTCTACAAAACAAATGGTAGATTGAAATAAAATTGAACAATTCAGCTTTGGCTAACTATTATAATCACAGTAATGATAATGTCTGTGACTTGCACATAGCAATCACAGAGACTAATCACTGGTAATTACCTTCAAGAAAAGCATTTGATAACAGTTATACAAAAAAGAATAATCTATAAGGAGCCTAGATTTAAAAGAATATCATTAAACTCTTGGGGGGGGGGTGTCCAGTTTTGCTGTTTCACAAGCAGCTTTTCATTCTGAATTACAACTTTATGGTTTTGAGGGTGAAAATGCGCAAGCCAAGTCATCCAGCCAAAGATTTTTAAAAGGACATAGTAGGTAAATAGCATGGTTTAGGATTACAAGAATTTTGTTTTCCTTTGGACAAGTTATTTGACCTTGTTGATTTGTGAGTAATCATATTACTTGGCTTTGTTTAAAAAAATAAAAAGCCTGAGTTGAATATCTTGGATATTCTGAAAGACAGATTTTGTTCATTTATTATGCCAGCAGCAGTATCTAAAGAAAAGAGGCATAACTATTATGCATAAAGATATCAGTCCCAGAAAATTGGCTAAGGAAGATGATGTGACTGTCAGTGAGAATGCCTAGCATGATGCCTGGCAGGAGGCGGTCCTTTCTAAGCAGTAGTTGGGTTGGAGGTAGCTAGTGATACAGAGGGTCGAGAGGACAAGAACTGGAGTCAAGAAGACCAGAGTTCAAATTCCACCTCAGACTCTTGGCAGGTCTGTGACTCTAGGCATGTTACCTGACTTCTGTCAGCCTCAGTTTCCTCATATATAAAATGGCAATAATAGCACCTACTTCACTCAGTTATTGTGAGGATCAAATAATGATAGATGTTTAGTGCTTTGCAAACCCTAAAACCACATACATTCTACCTGTTTCATTTTGGCCTTAGTTTTCTCTCTTTTCAAATGAGGAGGTTGGACTAAATGACTGCTACAGTCTTTTTATCCTCTAAATCTATGATCTGATGTTTTTGGAATATCATTTCTCTCATCTCCCCATTTGCTTAGTTTTCCTGATTTAAAAAAAAATGTGGTGTTTCCTTACAAATATATCTGTCTTCATGGCTCATTTATTTATTTTGTGAACATGAACATATTTTATTATTTTCCAGTTACATGTAGTTTCAAATTTTCTCCCTTCCTCCCCTCCTTCCCCCCTCTACAAGCCAGCAAGCAATCTGATATAGGTTGTATATGTAGATATATGATCACCTTAAACATATTTCTGCATTAGTCATGTTGTGAAAAAAAGAATCAGAACAAAAGAGAAAAACCTCAAAAAGAAAAAAAAACCAAAACAAAAAAGTAGAAACAGTATGGTTGAACCTGCGTCCAGATTCCACAGTTCTTTTTCCTGGATGTGGAGAGCATTTTCCATCATAAGTCCTTTGGAATTATCTTGTATCATTGTATTGCTTAGAAGAGTTAAGTCTATCACAGTTGATCATCACACAATGTTGTTAATACTGTGTATGATGTTCTCCTGGTTCTGCTCACTTCATTCAGCATCAGTTCACTTAAGTCTTTCCAGGTTTTTCTGAAATCTGCCTGCTCTTCATTTCTTACAGCATAATAATATTCCATTACATTCATATACCACAGCTTGTTTAGCCATTCCTCAATTGATGGGTATCACCTTAATTTCCAATTCTTCGCCACCACAAAAAGAGCAGCTAGAAATATTTTTGTATATGTGAGGGCTCATTTTCCCTTTTTTATGATCCCTTTGGGATAAAGACCTAATAGTGGTATTGTTGGGTCAAAGGGTATGCACAGTTTTATAGTCCTTTGGGTTTAGTTCCAAATTGCTCTCCAGAATGGTTGGATCAGTTCACAGCTCCACCAACAATGCATTTGTGTTCCAATTTTTCTACTGCTTTCCCAACATTTATGATTTTCTTTTTTTTTTTCATATTAGCCAATCTGATAGGTATAAGGTGGTACCTCAGAGTTGTTTTAATTTGCATTTCTCTAATCAATAGTGATTTAGAGCATTTTTTCATATGGCAATAGATAGCTTTGATTTCTTCATCTGAAAACTGCTCGTTCATATCCTTTGATCATTTCTCAATTGGGGAATATATGTGAAATTTACATCCAGCTAGGCTGTTCAGAATGAGGTCACCAACATTTTGTTAAACATCTTTACAATCAGAATTTTACTTTAAAATAATTTATAAATATTAAATTGATTTGCTTAGATGACAGACAACGAAAGGGAAATAAGGTGGCAAAGTATTCCAGATGAGCTACAGTTTGAGAGGAAAGAAGTTCAATCTAACCAATTCTGGTTTATATAGGATAATGATCTGTCACAGATCTTTAGGAAGGGGTTATTCGAGGGTGAATGTGGGAGAGGAAGAATTTATCTCTTTTTTTGAGGTACGGATATAATTTCTGCCCTTGTAAATGTCAGAAATTATAAGACTTAGGTTTACCACCAGAGGAAGACATGTTAGCCCTTGTTTCCTTGCTACATCATAAACTGTCACAGCTTGAAACCAAGTTAAGTCACAGGCTGCTTAAATAGTTCTTTCATTGATTAGTGAAGGAGAGGTGCCAGGAATAGATTTTTCACTTTTGTGTACCCCTGGAGTATTTGTTGCCTTATATACAGGGAAGAATAGAATTTATATAAGGAATTATACTTTCCACCAAGTATGAATGTACTTGGAATTAAGTAAGTAGTATGATTTATTGAAGTCCTTAAGAAATCAGAGGAGAAATGAAACCATATTATCTCTGAAGGTTCATATGTAACCGTTTACCAAATCCTTTTTCTTCTGCCTCCTCAAAAATCTCTTCCTTCCCCCTCTTACTATTTCCATTGCTTCTGCCCTAATGCAGGCCTTAAATACCACCTCTCTAGATTGTCTAAATAGCAAGATGTGAGGCAAGTAGGTTACAAGTATTTTCTCCTTTTTTTTCAACTGATGAGAAAACTGAGGCTCAGAAATGTTTCATGACTTTTAAAAAATCTTGTTAGGTGTCTTTGTACTAAATCTAATTATGTTCATCCTGTTTAAAAAACAAAAACAAAAAAACAACCAAAATGACAAAACAGAAACCTTCAGGGGTTTTCCTGTTGCCTACAGCAAAGATGTCAAACTTGAAGCTCCTGCACATGGAGCCTGCAAAACTCCAAGTAACTGGAACCAGATTAAAATGTCATTTGGGAATATTTAACAAAATAAATAAAAATACAGTATAGCATAGGTACTGTCCATTTGTGGTTTTCCAAGTCACTATGTGGCCTACAGGAGTCTGTTCATTTGAGTTTGACACCACTGGCCAACAGAGTAAAGTTCAAACTACTTTGCCTAGATTATAATCTCCGACCCTCAGACCTCATATACTATTTTGTCTTGCAACTCTTCAATATACTGTTCCTATAATATTGTGTATTATAATTGTTACACAGGAACTTTTACAAGGGAATATTTATTTCATAAAGTATAATCACAAATATACAAAATTACTCTCTCAACACTGGGAGGCACAATTCCTCCTCCTCCACGGTCCTCCCTTAGTCTCTGGGGAATGGAAGAGAGTCAGGTTCATAGTTTAGCTCAGTTCCCATTCCAGCCTCCCACTTCCACCCCTCTGGTGTGAGTCTCAGTTTCCCTGACTTCTCGGGCTTCTGTGGCAGCCCCGCCTGTAATCCTGCCTCCAAGAGCACTATGGATTGAACTACTCCTTCCTGGTATGTTCCTGAAACAGAACAAACACCACTAGACCTGTTTCTGGGGAAGACTCGCCCTTCCCTTCTCACTGGTTCAGTTCATGGTGTCCATGCTAGGTGTAGCAGAGAAGAGTCACCAAAAAGATTGCAGCTGAAAAGGATGATTGACTCAGTTTCACCCATTTTTTTTTTTTTTTTTTAGTGAGGCAATTGGGGTTAAGTGACTTGCCTAGGGTCACACAGCTAGTAAGTGTTAAGTGTCTGAGGCCGGATTTGAACTCAGGTACTCCTGACTCCAGGGCTGGTGCTCTATTCACTGCGCCACCTAGCTTCCCCAGTTTCACCCATTTTTAAAGACACAGGCAGGCAAAGAAGGCTAATACCCCCAACCACGTAGTTGGTTTTATTTTAAATTTTATTTGCTTAAAGTTTGGTTTTATTTAAAATTTTATTTGTGGTTGTTTTTTTTTTTAAACTGGGCACAAACTGTAGAACACATGATTTTTTTTTAACCTTTAAAAAAAAACAACCATGAAAATACTTATGTTTTAAATCATGTTGGTTCCAGTAATAATTAACTCCTTCTACTCATAAAGGTGGAATATCACAACCATTCTTTGCCTTTTCATTCTGTGTAATTTTTATCCATATATGCCCATAAATGCTCCAAATGCCATCTACCCAATGTTCTAGAGGCCTTCATCTTATTCTTAGTCTCTCAGGAGAATTAATGAATCATTTGGGCTATTAGTATGTTATTTCATTTTTGTTATGCACTGTCTTTTTCAGTCCTTCATCAATCAAAAACCATTTATTAAGCACTTACTATTGTCGGCCACTGTGCTATTGATGCCTTTTATACTTTGGCTTCTCATTTTCAGATCATCATTGAAATATGAATAGAAAAGGTAGAGAGTTATGCCAATTAAAGATGCATTTTTAAATGTAAAGCAAGCTTGTAATTGGGAAAATAAAATTGTTTTTGAAATATAAAAAAAGAAGTAATCATTAATGTTGAGATGAAGAATAGGTACCTTATATATTATGTATACTCACATATCCCAGCAGCCAAGATGGATTAAGTTGATCCTTTGCTTTATTATCTTCTATCGTAGAGAAAATGTGGGCATATTTCAGTTAATCTCTGTTTTACCAACCAGTGCTATATTAACTTTCAAGAACATTTTATAAGCCAAGTTACCTCTTCAAAGTCAGACAATTGAAAACATCTTTTATTCCAAAGATGAACATTTTAATTTATGGATTCTCTGTATCAGTATAATGAAGGGGAATGCATTAAGGAATTCTTTCTTAAATCTCAAAGTAGGAGTTTGTTTTTCAAAGTGATCAAAGGTGCTAAACAACAAAAAACGTTGACCAAACTTTCTAAAATTAACCTGAAAAGGTAAGTTTCAAGTTACTTATTGCTTATAGTAATAAGCTGATTTCTCCACAGCGTATTTATTTTGGCATTTTGCCTATAGAGAAGAATCTCCCATTCAGAAACTAGATATAATTAAATATTAGAAATTTGTTAAAACAGTGAAAAAATTTAGTTTATTTCAGTTTTATAATTTGGCACATGACCAATACATTTTAGTTAATCATTATGGTTTTCATAGTTGACTTCATCATCTATAAAATTTACCTAAGTTAATCTCTGTCAAGTTTCCCTGAATAGGAAATTCTCTGAAAATGATATTGTACCATGCTGCTAAGTGGAAGGAGACATATAATACATACCCATATATCCTGCAACCTTTTTATCTTTTATCTCATCAGATTTCTGTCAGGCAGATATCTGACTGTCCAGGATTAGACTGAAGAGAAATGGCTGAATGAGAAGAAACAGATTTTTGGCCTTGAGAGCTAGGCACAGGTTTTGCCTCTAGGGCCCCAGGCAGACTTGCTGAGGAAAGTCGTTGTTTTCTCCCATCCTTCTTTGAACTCTCCCTTCTTTTTCCCTGTCTCTCTTGCATAGATGCTTCTGCCCTTCTTCTATCCTTGTGCAACTTCACCTCAACTGTCGCTTCCTTTACTTCTCAGTGCAGATGCCACCTCCTACATAAAGCCTTTCTTGACTGCAGTATTGATTTTAATCTCAACTCTCCAACTCAGTTATTTTATTGTCATTTTTCCATATGTGTGTATTTAATATACATATATACATGTATGTACATATGCACTAGTTTTGAGATCACCTTCATTTCTGAAAAGATCTCTCTTCTGTTCCCTACACAGTAAGTTCTCATCACTTGTAACCAAGAAAGTAAAAAAAGACTTGGGGCAGGGTGGAGCAGCAGGAGAAAACAGCTCAGGAAAAACAACTAAAACATTAATGCTGTGCCTGGCAGTATTTGAAGATCCAGTTTCCCACTTCTGCAGGGAAGGGAGGGAAATTTATTTTTTTCATTTTTCCAGGGCCAAGCTTTATGTTCATTATAATTACATAGCATCCAATTTCTTTTTCTGTTGTTCTTCCTGGTTGCATTGTTATAACCACAGTGTATATAGTTGCCTTAATTAATTTTGCTTGTTTCACTTAGCTTCAATTCACCTAAATCTTAGCATGCTTATCTGAGTTCTTACTCATGGATGCTTATGACACAATAATATTCCATTCCATTCACATCCCACCATTTATTTAGCTATTCCACAATCAGCAGGTATCTACTTTGTCTTTTGTTCCCTCTCCCCCCCACCCCAATTCTATGAATATTTTGTTGTATATGGGACCTTTAAATTTCTTTTGTTGACCACCTCATATCATTTGTAGCAGTGGGATCTCTTGGTTACACAGAATAGGACAGTGTTCTCACTTTTTTTAATAGCATATCTCCAAGATGATTTTCCAGAATGCTTGAAGAAGTTCAAAGCCTTGCCATTAGTGTTTCAACAGCTTCTCCAGTATTGACAACTCCCATCTTTTGTCCTCTTTGCCTAGGTCTGCAAAAAACCTGAGTTGTTTTGATGTACAGCCAATCCTCAGCTTTTGCTGGGGTAACATTTTTAGAAAGTGGTGCAAAAGTAAGAAAAGTGAATGTTGATACATTTGAACTTGTGGGAAATAAGGGGATAAGCAACCACCAAAAGCTGTAATATTTCACTTGAAATTGCTGAAAAAACACTTTTCTGCATACTCTGAATGTTTGTACTAGAACATTAATTCTTATAATATACACTTTTTCTAAAATAGCAACCTTGAAATGACCCATAAAATTTAGGGCAGAGGAGGCAATGCCAGTCAAGGGACTGAGATGGGGTGGTGATGTCAGAAGAACCCCGATATAAAAAAATGAAAGTAGGAGTCTCTTGCCATCTCATCTCCTTTTTGATTAGGTGGTTGAACTGTTTGCTGATGAAAAGAACATGCCTTGGGGCGAGTCCCCTGCTTGGGCCCTTTGGAGTTGCTCAGGAGCTGGGAGGCACTGGCAAGAGATTGCTTAGCTTGAAGTGGTGAGTGGTGAGAGAATGAGGAAGGTTTACTCACAAATTTTTCATTTTGTCAGTTCCCTCATTGCCCACTTGAGAGGTTACTTTAGCATTTTCTGGAGCAGATTCCCTAATTATTTTAGAAATACTTTCCTCCTTTTTGCAGATATAAATTTGCCCATGGGGACAGCTAGGTGGCACAGTGGATAAAGCACTGGCCCTGGATTCAGGAAGACCTGAGTTCAAATCCAGCCTCAGACACTTGACGCTTACTAGCTGTGTGACCCTGGGCAAGTCACTTAACCATGGCCTCATACACACACACACACACACACACACACACACACACACACACACACACACACACACCCCTGTTGCCCCACAAAAAAAACCTCAAACAAAACAAATTTAAAAAAAAAGATATAAATTTGCCCATAGCTGTGAATGTATACATTAGTCAACAGGAAAGTGAAAATGAGGTCACTAAGAAAATCACACAAATGCTTGAAGTCATGAAAGTGAAATGTGTGAATGTTGAGGATTGACTATATATTTTTTAAATTAATGATTTGGAACAATGTTTCATATTACTGTTAGAAGTTGTCTTTTGAAAACTGTTTATATCCTTTGACCATTTATCCTTTGGGTAGTGGTTCTTAATCTTGTTATTAATTACCCTTATATCCTAGATATCAAGGCCCTCTCAGATATTTGATGCAAAGATTTTTTTTTTCCATAGTGTCTTCCCTTGTTGTCTTAATTGCATTGACTTTGCTTATGCAAAATACTTATGATTTTGGGTAATTGAAATTATTTTTTATGATTAAGAGGAATGTTGATATTAGGAGGAAAGATGGTGAATTTGGTTTGGGACATGTTGGGGTTGAGGTACTTCTTCAGGTGGAAATAGATTGTTCACTAGGTAGTTGGAGATGTGGGACTGTAACTCAGGAGAGAGATGAGGCCTGCTTATGTAGGTGGGTTTTTTTCTTTTTTTCTTTTTTTCTTTTTTTTTTTTCTGGGGCAGTGAGGGTTAAGTGACTTGCCCAAGGTTACACAACTACTAGGTGTTAAGTATCCAAGGCTAGATTTGAACTCAGGTCCGCCTGAATCCAGGGCTGGTGCTTTATCCACTCCGCCACCTGGCTGTCCCTCTGCAAATGTAGGTTTAAGGTTCAAGGATTCAGCTACTTGGTATAGCACTGGATATAAATTAAATACAGCACTGGACTTGAAGTCAGGAACATCTAGATTTACATTTGGCTCCACCTTCTGACTGAGCTACTCACTGAGTGTTCCTGAGCCTCAGTTTCCTCATCTCTGAAATGAAGAAAAATAATAGAAAATAATTACCATATATAGTTGTTGTGAGGATATAATGAGACAATTTGTGTGAAGTACTTGGCAAATTCATGAGGCTATAGCTGAGCCTCTTTTTTTGTTTTTTGTTGTTGTTGGTGAGGCAGTTGAGGTTAAGTGACTTGCCCAGGGTCACACAGCTAGTAAGTGTCAAGGATCTGAGGTCGGATTTGAACTCAGGTCCTCCTGAATCCAGGGCCGGTGCTCTATCCATTGCACTACCTAGCTGCCCCTATAGATGGGCTTCTTATATTTTTTTCCACTCCCGACCCCTTTTTGCCTGAGAAATTTTTATGCAACCCTGGGTGTATAGGTATATAAAATAGATACACATAACTTTTCACTGTTACCAAATCTTTTGTCACAACCCCCCCCCCCCCCATTCAGTTACATGACCCCATATGGGTCTTTTGCATATGCTCTTTTGTCTAGTAATAGCTCTCATTTGGAAGATCCCACAACATTCTGGGAGTATTGCAATGTCATCCCTTAACAACACAGTATCTGGAAGTCTTCACTATCTAGAAGGAAAACCTTCCCCTTACACTCAGCTGCACTTAGCATCTTCCCTTACAAAAGCACATTGGATAGGCATATTATGTTTCTATTTTTATGCCTTACTTGATATTTATAATTAGAGGACCATCAGAGTTACCTCTGGTTAGTCTTTCAAGGAATTTTGTTTTGCTTTGAGGATATGCAAAAGAGACCTTGTTACCAGAAACCCATTAAAGAGCAGTTTGTAGTCAACAAAAAAAGCACAGTGGGATGTGGCTTCACTACGCCTTTCATTTAGCTGTGTGTTTGTAAAGATGTGGCTGCCTCTAGCTTTCATTAAGAGGCCTGCCCATTTCTTTCTCATACCTTTCTCAAGAATGTCCTGCATGACTTTGCACATTATTCACATACGTATTTTGTAAAGTTCAGAAGGTAGGGTAACAAATCAGTGGTTATTAATGTTCTCAGTAACTTTTTTTCCCTTTGCTATAAGGAAGTTCAAAATCTCAGTCAACACCTTTAGGAGGATGCGGACCTCCTCTTTGTGTGTTTGTCCTAGTCAAACTCGTCTTCCTGCCTTTGTTTTCTTTAATGTTGCTTCTGCCTATTAAGGCCTTCCTCCATTGCCTCTTCCCCCTCTTTTCAAAGATAGAAGGATTCTGTAAATCTTAGCCTTTGGCCGCTTTCCCTTTTTGCTCTTACCTCCAGTTTTCCAACTTATTTCCTTCTTCAGTATGCACACCTTTGCAGTGAAGTCACTATTTAAGTTGTATTAATTTAATTTGGAAGGTCTTAGTAGTTCTCCTTGAATTTTTGCAGCTTCATTTTCTGCAGGAAATATTGGTACATGTAAGTAAATATTTATTTTAAGTACTGTAACTCAACACAACCAAGTATGCTATGAAATTGGTTTTTATTACCATTAGTTACATGATAAAACACAATATGCCAACTCCTTTATTTGTCCAAGGAAAACCTGTAACCCATTTTTCCATTCCATTTATCTGTAACTATCTTTTGTCTTCTAAATTTATGTATAGAATGTTGAGATTGTTCTTCATTGATCCAGTAGTAATTCCATGTAAATGAAAAATATGCAAAATATCATTACTAATACAAAATTTTGTTTAGCAATAGAGCAGTCAATGTGGGGGGTGGAGTGGGAGAGTAGGGTAGGGGATAGTTTATAGAAAGAGAACATTCTCTTGCACTAGTGTAGACGGGGACACTCATGGGTCATCAGCAAGTGTTAAGTGGACTTGTATAGAGCACTTTATTTGCCAGCCTCAAAAAACTTACCTTCTTGCATCAGGATAAAAAAATTGTCATAGAAACATAAAAATGTATATACTGTGATTGAATCATTACAATTTGATAAACATGTATGTTGGCCAAAGCATGGGGTGGCAATGGCGGTATGAATTGTGTAATCAGAGCTATGTGTAGTTATTAAAGATGAGTTCTTAGAGAAGGTGACGCCTCTGATTAAATTTTCATTTCTATAGTTGAGGCTCTGTTGTTCTCTCCTCTCAGTTTCATATGTTGCTGCTGAAGGGGCTAATGGCTCCTACAAAGAAGGTCATTTAAAAAGTATACAAATGAGCTGAGAATTTAAAGAATGAGAATTTTGGAGGTGGGGGGTATGGGAGGGAAGTCAATAAAACTCCTGCCATATTTTTATTAAGGCTGTTCTTTAGTTACGGATTATGCATGTAAAAAGAGTATTCTGAGAAAGGGTCTGTAAGGACCAGACTACCAAAGGGGCACATCATGCTCAAAAGAGTTAGCCCCTGATCTAATCCAGCTCCTTTAGATTATAGATGGTAAAATTGTAGGCCAGAGAGTTTGTGATTTGCCCAAGCTTACATAGAAAGTAAGAGATGGCCAGGACTAACCTCAAGGTTTTTCTACTCTAAATCTAGGGTCATATCCACTACACCATCCTATTTTCTCTATGTTGATGATAATTCCCAATTTAAGAATGGGAAGTCAAGGACACTGCATTTAAATGATTTTATTTTGCTCAGTGGCAGGCCTAATTTTTTAATGGTCTCCTGATTTATGTCATCTAGGCAACATATCCTCTATAAGATTCACCTTTATAACTACCTCCGTCTTGTTAATTGTAAATAACATTAGTGATCCATTGGTTTGAAAGACAATACAGATTTTAAAATGTCCCCCTTTTTATTTGGAGCTTGAATGTGAATTCAGGGAAGGATAGTGTGCTAACAACCTGAGGGATAACTATGATAATAAAAGTAATAGCACTAGATGTCCTCTGAGGTCCCTCCATATCTGATATCCTTATTTTCATGAGCTGTCAGTTCTGTTAAGATTGTCTCCCAAATCTATATGTACAGTATCCCAAGAGTCTTAAGCTTTAATAGCTTAAAACTGCACTTTTATGTCCAGCCCTCACATCTCTCCTGAACTTCAGTGTTTCATTGCCAAGTACTTGCTGGGCATTTCTACTTGGAAACTGAAATTCAGCATATCCACCACTAAACATCCCTCTTGACATCTTTATTTCTGCCATTGGCATGCACTTTCCTTTTCACCCACACTTGAAACTTCAGTCATCTTATTGGCAGCGTCTCTTTCAATCGCTTCCATTCCCACTTTGAGGCTCTTCATCCATGTTTGTTTAGCTCATTTTCTAAATAGTCCCCCTGGTTCATTCTCTCGTCCCTTACCACTCTTGTTCTTCTTGTTGGGGACATAAAACCCTAGAGAGATCTCGAAATATAGCCTTTATTGTGTTTATTAACCTCTAGTGTTCTCTTTTGCCTGGCACAGTAGTAGGGAAGGGGAAAGGAAACAAGCATTTATTGACCACCTGCCATGTGCCAGGGACTGTGCTAAGCACTTTAAAAATCTTCCATTTCATCTTCACAATTCTGAGAGCTGGGGGCTATGATCCCCATTTTACAGTTGAGAAAATGGAGGCAAACAGGTAGTGGTTTGGCCAAGGTCACAGAGTTAGAAGGTAAATGAGGCTGGATTTGAACTCGGCTGGGCATTTAATAAATGTTTTTGCATTGGTTAATGGATTCAGCCGTTGCCTTACAAGATAAAATCTAAGCTTCTTAGTCTGGTGTTCATAGTTGTTCACATTTTAGCCCTGACCTACCTCTTTAACCTTGTTTACGCTACTGTGGGGTTATGGCGTTAGCCAGCTCACACAAGGAAATCTGACTTCCCATTCACTCCGTTACATAAGGGGAGGTATGTGTTCATGTGCATCTTCTAGGTACAGTGCTATATCGTCAGCCTGTCCTTGACAGTCTTGGGGACTTTCTTATCAATAGTTTCCCAGAGAAGTATATATGTGCACCTGGCCTCTCTCCTGCATGCCTTGTTTGCCCCTCCCTATAAGAGGAGCCCCTTTAGAGTAGGATTGTATGGGGATCAGGATCAGTTCATTTGTTGTCCGACTCCTGTGACAGACCTCTGCTACCCATGTGTGAGTTGCTTATAATAAATCTTTCTTTATTATTTGCAACACTAGCTGTTCTGGCATCATTCTTCACTATCTCTTTTACCTTGGCTTATGGGGGAACTTACTTGAGCCTTTGCAGAATCCAACAGGTGCATACACATCCACTGCTGTCCAATCCCTTTAGCTGGAAATGTTCTGTCTATTTGAATTGTCCTAGAGTGCTTTTTATGAATCTTCCCTTTGCCTGTTATTTACGCTGTACTTCATATTGCACTTGTTTGTGTAAATGTGATTTCTCATCCTAGTAGATCATAAATAAACTCTTAGATTTCAGGGACTCTGCTGTTTTTCATCTCTGTGTCCCCAGCATGTGGGTTTTTTTTTTTTTTTACATGAAGCTCAAGCTCAGCCAAAGCAGTCTGATTATTGTCTTCCAAACGGGTAGAGAATTCCTAACCTACTTCTCTTTGCTATAAGTCTTTCCCTTTCTCCATTTTTGCCCATTTTACTTATCTAACTTCTGGCAAGATTGATTCCACATTCTGTGAAACCTCTCACATCTTCCCCTCCTCCTAGCAGGGATCTTTCCCCTATGTTTTATACTACTTAATGATTATATAATCATTTGGAATTGATTATTTACTGCCTTGTCTTGCTCTTTTCAAGTGAATATATTTTTTTTGTTCTCAACTACATTATAAAGTTTCTTGGAGGTAGGATAGTGGGTCTTAAATTTCTTTGTATTTATGAATGCCTTAAGGACATAGTAGGTCCATAATTGGGTGCTCTATGTGGTTTTCTTGTTTTCTTTTCTAAGATAGTCGTGCTTCTGTAGAATAGCCTTTATCCAGTGTTCTTTTCTGCACAGTATGAACCATTATATTTTTTTAATATTTTAGTCACATTGTGAAATTGCTATTGTATAATATAACATATGATCATATTGCAAAGAATTCTTTTTTTAAGAGCCGCCCCCCCCTTTTTTTTCAGCAGAGCAATGAGGGTTAAGTGACTTGCCCAGGGTCCCACAGCTAGTAAGTGTCAAGTGTCTGAGGCCAGACTTGAACTCAGGTCCTCCTGAATCCAGGGCCGGTGCTTATCTACTGCGCCACCTAGCTGCCCCTGTTTTTGCCCTTTTAAAAAGTAGATCTAGGGGCAGCTAGGTGGCCGCAGTGGATAGAGCACCGGCCCTGGAGTCAGGAGGACCTGGGTTCAAATCCGGCCTCAGACACTTAACACTTACTAGCTGTGTGACCCTGGGCAAGTCACTTAACCCCAATTGCCCACTAAAAAAAAAAAAGTAGATCTAAAAGTCTTGACATTAAAATATGCAATGATTTGCTATTTAAGAGTAGGGATTAGATTTTTCCATAAATATTATTGCCATTGTTTGACATCAAGTTTTGTTTCAAGAAGGGGTTTTAGCATTTGGAATAGAATACAGAAAGATTTTTTTTTCTTACTCTTAGAATATTATGGACTAACTCCTATAAGTTGAGGGGAATAAGAGCCCCAGTATTAGGAGCTTCTATATAACAAGAAATTGACAGTCCCATCTCCTCAGCTCCAGTGTCCTTTGACTCTTGAATCCATTGTGTGAAAAATGATTTGGACTTGACTGCTCCTTAAGAATTTTGGTATTTAGAGAACAGATATTTAGGCTTTTATATATTTTTGCAATGTTCATTTCACAAGATACTTAGGCTTATGAGAGGTTAACTTAAAACTGTTGACATTCCTACCTGGGAAAATGACACTTGTAACTTCTGAAAACTTCTCAATTATTAGCGAAGTTAGAAGGTGCATCCGTAGAGGGCACAGATATGAGTTGAATATTGATGCAATAATTGTTTTAAAAAATTAAGAGGTGAGGGGGCAGCAAGATGCGCAGTGGAATAGAGCACCAGCCCTGGAGTCAGGAGGAACTGAGTTCAAACCCGGCCTCAGACACTTAAACACTTACTGGCTGTGTGACCCTGGGGCAAGTCACAACCCTAATTGCCTCACCAAAAAAAAATTAGAGGTGAGAAAGAGAAATGCACTGGGTTAAAGGGAAAGGGAGAGGGAACTGGAGTAAATGATCTAATGTAAAATAGGCAAGAAAGAGCTTTTACAGTGTGTAGGGGAAGATGGAGGACTTGGGGAAGGGGAGCACACGAACCTTAGTCTCACTGGAATTGACTCAAAGAGGAAATAGCATACACACTCAGTGTGGTATAGATATCTATCTTGCCCTACAGGAAAGTAGGAGTGGAAGGGGATAAGAGAAAGGGTTGGGTAGAGGTGCTTACTTTTAGAAGGAAGGGCGGGATTGGGGAGGTAAAAGTCAGATTCAAAACTTCTAAGTTCAGACAGAGGGAACGAGAGAAAGAAGTATGATAAACAGGGAAATAGAATGGAGAAAAATACGTAGTAATCATATTGTGGAAAAAAAATTTACAGCAGGTTTTTCTGATAAAGGTCTCATTCTGAATATATAGAAAACTGAGTCTAATTTATAGAAAGAAGAGCCATTCTCCAACTGTGATAATGGTCAAAGAGGATGAACATCCAAGATGGTTTAGCCATTTTATTTATGTGGCACCTATGAGATGATCTTTGAGGTAACTATATATCAGTTTATTTTAAAGAAAAGGAAATTTTGTAGAGGACAATTTGCTCTTAGCTCCCTCTTTTCCTATACTCTATACTTCAGATGCTTTGTCATCATTCCCCATTTTCCTCTCATCTCTGATGGAAAGGTAGCCTCTCTTACCCAGGCGGACTCATCAGTTTTGTACCCTTGATCTCATCCTCTTCCATCCCTCCCACCCCCCAGTAAATAGCCCCCTCATTCATATCTTCCTACTCTATAATCTTCTGTCTATTATCTACTGGCTCCTTCCCTACTGCCTATAAAATGATCTTTTTTTTTTGACCTGACCCTACCATCTGCTTAAAGGTGTTGTATATCTTTCTGCCCTTTCTCATCGTAATTCCTTAGAAGAAACCATTTACATTTATTGTCTTCATTTTCTTCTGACCACTAGCTTCTTAACCCCTTGCAGCTTGTCTTTGAATTGGACCTCATTCAAGTTACCAGTGACCTCTTAATTGTCGAAATCAATGACTTTCCTGGCCATAACCTGTTTTTTCCCTCGTTACTCAACATAATTAACCACCCTCTCTTCAATTCCCATGAGTTCCATTGTCATCTCTGTACAGATGGCTTCCAGTTCCACATAGGCCAGCCATGATGTATCTCCTGACTTCTGGCCCTAGCATTACCAGCTGCCTGTTGGCTGTATTACCAGCTCTGTCCTCTAGATATTTGAGACTCAGTATGTTAGAAGTGGAATCCACTGTCATCTTTCCCTCCCCAAACATATCTCTCTTCCTAATTTCTCTACTGTTTTCCCTGTTCATTTCCAGTCATGCAGGTTTACCAACCTGACAATAATACTTGATTTGAGCACGTGACAGATCTTTTTGTTTCACGTGACACAGCATCTCTCCCATCTCTCCAGTTCTCTCCATTCATGTCAGTCATCCTAGTTCAAATACTTCCAGTCATTCACCTGGATTATGATATTAATCTCCTAATTGGGTCTCAGGTGTCTTCCCCCTACCCCCCCACCCCACCCCCAGGCTTATCCCTCCACACAATTGCCAAAGTGATATTCCTAAAACACAAGGTTGGACTATATTGTTCCTCTGCTCAGAAAGTTCCAGAGGTTCCTATTGGTCTCTAAAATAAAACAAACTTCTCTCTTTGACATTTAAAATCCTTGCCCAGTTTAGCTCTATTCTATAATTAGTTCCTTTACATGTTCCACATTCTGTAAACCTGTCCTCTTGGGCATTTCTTAGATTCTTGTCTTCCTTCTGTGTCCTTTACACAGTCTGTCCCCTACCTCTAAAATGCACTCTTTTTCTTTTTTTTTAAGTGAGGCAATTGGGTTAAGTGACCTTGCCCAGGGTCACACAGCTAGTAAGTATTAAGTGTCGAAGCAGATTTGAACTCAGGTACTCCTGACTCCAAGGCCGGTGCTCTATCCACATGCCCACCTAGCTGCCCCTAAAAATGCACTCTTCTCACCTCTTTGATGCTCAGCTTCTTTCAAGAACCCCTTGTGTGCCCCTTTACTAGATGAGATCTCTGGACACTTCCTTGGACCCCATCCTGGGCTGCTGAGTGCCTCTCCTGGTATCCTTCCCCCAGATTCTTTGTACTTTCTTACATGTTACATCTTGTTCCTGACCCTTGAGGGTAAGGAATATTTCTTTTTTGTTTTTGCATCCCATAGTGTATACATAAGAGACTAGTAAACACTTCCCGTCATTGTGCGATCAGAGCAGGGATAAGTCGATCCGCAAGCATTGATAAAGTCCTAACCATGTGGGAAACAGGTGCTAAGCTAGGAAATAGAAAGGCAAAGCCAATCACCACTACCAGGAGCTCTGAATAGGAAGGGACAAACTTACATGTAGGATGGATGAAGAGAATGAAATATCGTCAAAGGGGAAAGGCTCTCTTAGTTTGGGGGCAGGGATATGGAATGACTACATGTAAAGCCTCCATACATCTTGGACTGACGTGAGTTACACATTCTCTATATAGGTAGGTGGGTAAATTGATCCATAGATTGAGATCTTTCTTTATCTCTCTATCTACAATTCTTTCCTACTTTCCTCTCTTCTCTCCTTATCCTCCGTGCCTCTGACTTTCATGGAAAAAATATCACTCCATAGATAAAAATACATTTGGTACAAACAGGAAGAACTCTTTATGGTTATTGTACATCAGTAGACCCAGTCATTGAGTAATTATATTCCTCCTATTGAATTTGCTTTTTAAACTGTGAGATGATGATTTTAATTTTTATGGAATGGAACAAAAATATCTTTAGAGACCATAAACCATATAGCTATGCCTCCTCTGACATAGGTAAATAGAGTACAAAGACAAATGGTGTACAGAACTGACAGATTTCCTTGAAAAATTAGTTTGTAATAATCAGTGTTTAAGTGTTGTTGATGATGCAGAGAAAAGTAATGTAGTTTTATTGGTTGGTCCTTGATAAATGTAAAATTATATCATTTTCTCCTTTATTCCAACATCACCTCTTTTTTTCTTTTTTGTAACAGATCACACATCAGTTGGTGGGCTAGGAGACAGTTTTTATGATACCTACTGAAAGCATGGTGATGTCAGATAAAACAGACATTGAAGCAAGGAAGATGTATGATGATGCAATTGAGGTGATTATGACCGCTCTGTTTACCTTTATAACAAACTAAAATGATACCACCTTTTAATAGCCTGCCTGCCTGCCTGCCTGCCTGCCTGCCTGCCTGCCTGCTCCTGCCTGCCTGCCTGCCTGCTCTTCCTTCTTCCATCCTTCTTTTATAATTGATTGGAGTATTTATATTATTCAGATAACTGGTTTTTTACAATTATTCTTTGAATAGTGTTTGCTTTTACTGTTACAGCATTTTATTGGTTCAGCTCACTTCACTTTTCATTATTTCACACAAGTCTTTCCATGTTTTTCTAACATCAACCTGCTTATCATTTATTATAGCACAGTAGTATTCCATCACAACCTGTTCAGCCATTCCCCAATGGATGGGCATCCCCTCAATTTCCAGTTCTTTGCCACCACAAAAAAGAGCTGCTATAAATATTCTAGAACACATAGATTCTTTTCCTTTTTCCCCAATCACTTGGGAAACAAACCTAATAATGGTATTGCCAAGTCAGAGGTTATACACAGTTTTATAATTCTTTGAGCATAATTGTGGGTTACCTTCTAAAATGGTTGAATCAGTTCACATTTTCACAAGCAGTGTATTAGTGTGCCAGTTTTTCTACATTTCCTCCAACATTTATCATTTTCCCCTTCTATCATTTTAAGCAATCTAATGTATGTAAGATGATACCACAGAATTTTTTAAAATGTGTATTCCTCTTATTAATGATTGAGAGCATTTTTTTCATATGATTATAGATTGCTTTAATTTCTTCATTGAAAATGGCCTATTGATATTCTTTAATCATTTGTCAATTGGGGAATGAGTCTCATTCATTCTTAAAAATTTGACAAAGTTCTCTATATATTTGAGATATGAGACCTTTATCTGATACTGTCTATTTTTTTCCCAATTTTCTGCTTTCCTTTCTAAATCTTAGCTACATTTGGTTTTATTTCTACAAAACCTTTTTAACTTAATGTAATCAAAATGATCAGTTTCACATCTTACAATGCTCTCTATCTCTTGTTTATTCATAAATTCTTCTCCTGCCCATAAGTCTGATAGGTAATATGTTCCATGTCCTTCTAGTTTTTTTCTGTCTCCCTTTATAGCTAAGTCCTGTATCCATTTTGATTTTATCTTGCTAAATGGTATAAGATACTGACATTGTCAACAGGCAATCACAACTTCACCAAACTTAATGGGAAAACTAGGCTTATTACAAGAGAAATGAATGGGCATGTGGAACCCAAAGAGTTCAAAATCCATACAGTAGTTTGCATATTTACAACAGTACAACAAAGGAAAACATTATTTTGCTAATTTGCATTTTCAGTGCATTTTAAAATCTGTATAATTTTCAGTTTAAAAATTTCAATTTTAGTTTCTGTTTTAAAAAAAAACACATTAGCTCACCCTCTTAAGACTTCCCAAAAAGCATTATGGCCCTTTGAGGTGTAGCAAAGACATTCCTTAGGCCAGGCCTATTGTAAAGGTATGTCAGTGTGATGTAACTAACAGTGAGCTTATTGTGGCACTGTGCAGAAATATAGCTGGTGAGAAGCTTCTCTACTTTGTAGAGATGGAGTAAAAAGCTTTGGAAGGAATTTTAGAAATCATGAAATAAGCTCACCTTGTACAGCAGTGGATTAATTCTAGTCTAGTCCATGATCTCTTTGAAAATATTCTATCTAGTAATGGAAAGATAAAAATTAAGGTCAAAGTCTATATTTGTATTGCAGTAGAACTTACAGCCACAAAAAATTTGGAGCCAAAGCTGTGGCTGTTACCTTCAGCTGTCCTGGTTCACACTGTTCCCATGACATTGCTCCTCTTTGAAAATGAAGCAGAAGTGATCACCTTCCAGAATGGAAACTGATTGTTCTTCTTCTCCTGATGAATGACAATATCCTGGCATCTTAAGATGCCAAGGCCAAGTCTTCTGATCCTCCAGTTCGTTGGTGTTCTCTTCCACCTCCAATCACTTTTTATTTACTCCTCTGTATATGTTACATTCCCCTGAAGTCACCATAATTTCCCTGAAGGCAAGGACTGTTGTTTTTGTCCTTGTAACCCCAGTCCCATGCACAATAAGGGGCATGCTGGTCTCACATCCACTTCATAGGATTCTTTGAAAGCCCAGCTCATGCTAATGCAGAAATGTGACTACACTTAATTGTAAGGGATTTTGTCTTTTTTGGAACTGGGCCAGGGTGAGAGGGGGTGGTGGAGGGATTATTAAAAACTCTCTCCTTTAAAAAAAGAAATAAAATTTAAAAAATAAGAAAACAAAGCACAACTCAGGTACCATTCAACGCTTCCTGATTATCCCCTAGTTATTAGCATTATTTTCCTCTTAAAATTTCTTTGTTACTTGACATATACTTTATTTTTACTTATGTAAGCAAATGTTGCAGTGTCCTGTTTCTTAAATGTGTGAACTACTTTTTTAAAATTCAATTTTATTTTATTTTCTGGTAAACATTCTCTAACTTCTTCCTCCCTCCCTCCACTCTCTTTATCCTAACTGAGAAAGCAAGTAAAACAAAAACTCTGTTAACAAATGGGTGTCGTTTGTATGCAGTTTATATCACCTCCACCCCACTTGCAAGCATCTTCAAAATGTCTTCTAGACCAATTCATCATCTGCTCTTACCGTACGCAGTCCCTTACACCTGGGTAGCTGACCCTATCACTGTTGAAACTGCTCTCTTGAAGAAAATAGACCTCCTAATTGCTGAACCTAATTGCCCCCTTTTCAGTTCTCATCTTGTTTTACTTCTCTGTTCTGTTGCCTCTCCCCTCTCTGCATTTTCTCTCCTGGATTACTTGAGTCTTCCATGCTTCCTTGATCGATCCTTTGTTCTCCTCTGAACGCTTTAATGTAAGTGTTCCCTACTAGGGCAACAAGATTATTGATTCCACACTGACCCTTGAGTTCATCTAGTCTCTTTAACTCTCTTGTTTCATAGATGAGGAGCTAAGACCCAGAGACCAGAGGAGACGTGCTCAAGGTTACATAGGCAAAGAACAGAGCCAAGATCTGACCCTAGATCATCAGACTCCAAATCTGGCTCTCTTTTCACGGGTTCTTCCTGCATCTTCTTTAGCTTCAGCTGTCTCCTTCGTCCATCCTATGTTTAGATCTGATCTCTCTTCTCAGCACCGGGCAGTTGTGGCCCCTCCAGTGTCACATGACCCTAGCCAAGCTTCTCTTTCCCTGGCACCTACTTTGACCTTTTCTTCCAGTGGCTCCACTAGTCATCTACCCGATCTTCAGTGGGTAAAATCTTAGGATTTGTCTTTGAATCTCCTGTTTCTCTTAACTCTCATGTTTAAATAATCCATAATCGAGGAAACTGTTTCTATATCTCTACTATCTCCTCTCCATTCTTTTCTATTTCTGCTGTCACGGCCTCAGTCTGATCCTCCATTACCACCCAATTTGGACAGTTGTCGTAGGTTTCTAACAGGACTTTCTGCCTATATCTCTTTCCCCCGCCAGTAATTTATTTCTACACTTGCCAAACTAAACTTCCCTATTTGGTCCCATTACTCCTTTAATCGGGATCTTTCATTGACTGCCTCCTTCTGTCAAGTAAAGTTCAGACTCCTTTCCCTGGTATTCAGAGTTTTCCATAATCTGGTCCTATATAACTTTTCTGCAACCTTTTCTCATACTGAACTACTCCTTGCTCTTCAAACACGCCCTTCCCTTTTCCTCTTCCTTGTCTTTTCTCATGGTGTTACTATGCCTGGAGTAGCCTCTCCAGGCCCCCCTTTTACGTGTTTGACTCAACTCCTAACACTTAAATGAAGCCTTCCTTATCCCCCCTGTGATAACACACTTTTCCCTTTTGTGACTTAAATATTATTTTGTTGTGCCCCTTTCTAATACATTTATCATGTATTTTGTATTATAATTATGTGTTTTAGTCCACTTATTGTTCTGTACATTTGATGAAGGCAGGAACTGTCTTGTCTGAGCATGATATATCCCCTAGTGAACTGCATATGAATGTGAGTTATTGACTCATGTATAAAATCAGTTTGAACACCAATACATTTTTAGAATCTCAAAAACTATTCACTTTACAGGCCATAGAAAAGCATCTTATTAGAACATCCAATGGTGGTCTAACATTTATTGGAGAATGGAAGAATGGACACTTAGAAAGGAAGATGGGTCATTTGACCTGCTTTGCTGGAGGAATGTTTGCTTTGGGAGCAGATGGTTCCAGAAAGGATAAAGCTGGGCATTATTTACAACTTGGAGCAGAAATTGCACATACATGTCATGAGTCATATGACAGAACGGGTAAGAAATTTCACTAACTTGGTTATTTATTATATAATAATCTTTATAATCATGATCTGGCCAGGAAAGCTAACTGTGTACCCAAGAACTACCAGGAATTCAGTTATACTTTACTTTTCAAATAGTGATATTCTGAAAATGTGGTTCCATATCAGCTTTTCATAACTACTTTGGATACTGAAATTTGAGAAGTTAATTTTTTAGATATGCTTAGAAATTTTTGCATTAATTTGAATCTTTCCTCTATCAAAAGTGTTTATTACTTTTGTAATTCAATTTCCAAAAAAAAAAAAAATGAATCATTATATGATAGGCTATAGCCTACAACTCAGTTACTCTTTTAAAAGCTTGTCATTGATTCCACCCTAATTAATACATCTAATTCTCAATTATTCATGTGAACACAAATAAGAGAATGGTCCGAACATATGTTTAAGAGGAGGTATGCATAAGTGTAGTTCATTTGAATCATCTTAAAATTCAAACACTGTCATTAGTTTTAGCCTCTTCCTCTGCAAAACCAACATATAGATAAATATCAAAACCAGTTTGACATTAATTTCCTCACTTGGCCTTTGTCCATTTCTCAGGACAAGTACTAATATGCAATGAACTACTCAGAAGATGTCAAGAAAACAAGGGTTCTGAATCATCCATTCCTGGTTATTGAGAGTTGATTTTTGTTGTAGTTGTTAATCCACCGATTGCTTTCTGTCATTGCTAGTTCCTTCGACTAAAAAGAAACTCCCCATTTGGGATGTAGTTAGAGGCCGGCTCTTATTACACCTTGGACAAGTCACTTAATCTTTCTGCATCCTAGTTTGCTCATCTTTAAAGACACAGAATGGGATTAGATAATCAATTAGCAGTTATCAGATCCCGAGGATTTGCTAGGTGCTAAGTCAGGCACTGGATCTCTAAGTTCCCTTCCAGCTCTTGGAATGATGTCCAGGGCATAGACCTTGTTTTTACATTTCTTTGTATCCTGGAGCTTAGCACAGTGCTTAACATTGGGACATAAGCACTTATTAAATCCTTGTTGACTAAGTAAATGACTGATTTTCTGAATCATTTTGGCTAAACACTTTCATAACAATTTAAACAGTGGAGTAATGTGATCATGAATGCATTAAAAAGTAAAGGCTAGTAATTTCTGTGTGAGAATTTAATAAACTAAATTCACGTTTTGAGATTCCTTTTGAGACACAAACATTTATGCACAGTATGATTTTTACTTAATCTTAATGTGTGATCCTTATAAAATATAGTTGGAATAACCAGTTAGCCTCATATTTTAAGTACAATGAATAAAGTATAGTTAGAATAACCTGTTTCCTCATCTTCAAGGTTAAGGCTGAAGGCCTTTATTTTTGACAATGTGTTAAAGATTATGAATAAATCTCCTGCAAATTATTTCATATAACTAAGTCAAGAACTCTATTTTAGACAAAATACTAACAAATTGAAAGGAACAGCCTACTGAGATATTACTATACTATTTGTTTTCAAATGTTATTATTACAAATCAGTTTTAAAAATTGTGATTGGCCTGATTTTGAAACATATCAGTAACACTAGCCATGTGTTTGCTGCTACATATTAGTATGCTGAATGTGCATTTATATTTCATTTGCATATGGTCAAATCTCATTTCCTCTTATCGAAAACACATCAACATATAACATTAAGTACTAGCTCACATGCCTATTGTAAAACCTTGATAAGACAGTTATGATAAGGATGCTTGATGGTAACCCTTATTATAAGATTACCTTACTGCCTTTGATATTTGTCACTGCTGCTTATGATTGCTATTTGTGTAAATGTAGATTGATGCAAAAACACTTCTCCACCACTGTGCATGAGTGAATGTTGTTATTTAATTTGTAGCTATTATATTCATAACTTGTCATTGTCGGACACCCCTTTTTTCTTTTCTGGCCGTTGGACTCATCTTTAACCCAAAACTTTTGATCAAATCAAGCTATCTTTCAATTGCTGGACATCATAAATATGACACATTTTTTGAAGCTGTGTTTTAGCACATCCTTAAAATGTTTTTTTGTCCTCATTTGAAGTTATGACATTTCACCTCGCATTACTACAGCAGCTTCCTTAATACATTTTGCCTTGAGTTATTCTCCAACACTGCAAAATTGTATTGGGATGGATATCACTTTAGGATGCTAGGATCTTAGGATCATAAGGTGTAATCTCCTCTTTTATATACTTTCAATTTTTCTGGCAAATTGTTGCCAGACTCCATCTTCCTTTCTTTCAAAGGACATACTTAAGTTATTCTGGGCTCATGATAATCTTATAAAAATGATGTGGTATTGAAATAGGTGATTTTTTGGCTTGATACCACCAATAAAAATAATTATTCCTCTATAATTTAATATCACAAAATCATATAATTTCATATTAGGAATTTCATATTATGGAGGTATTCGGGTACCTTCCAAGGTTCCAAGATTCCTTTCAACTCTGAAACTCTTGATTTTAATTTGATTGCTATAAAATTATCAGAGCCCCAAATCCTAGACTGAGCTAAGGCTACTGTTGAATAATTAAAAATAAAAAAAGAATTTTAGCATTTGAAGAAAAACAGGTATAATCAAAAAAGGGATCAGTCATTACTCAGGGTATTTGGGATGGTATTAAACAACAATGATGAACAGGCTGAACTACTTACTTAACTTTTATTTTGCTTCTGCTTTCTCTGCTAAGGAGAATGAACTTTGGACTGGGAAGGATAGAACAAAAAGTGAGATCAGAGTACCTAGCTGTTCTTGGTGAGTTCAGGTTGCTAGGGCTAGATGAGCTATAGCCCAGGAACTTGAAAGAGTTAGCCTATCTGATTGCTTGGCTCCTGTCAGGGATGCCAGGAAAATCGTAGTACAGGTGTTTTTTGCAGGACTTGGATGCTAAGAAAAAGAAGTATAATGGACTTAGTAGTCTACAGGCCAGTGAAATAGACTGATTTCCTGGCAAAATTCTAGATCATGTTATAAAAGAGATGAATTTTAAGCATCTAGGAAAGGAGGCTTATTATAACCAAAAACCAATATGTTTCATCAAGACAAATTAACCTCTTTTTTCTTTTTTGACAGGGTAAATATTGGTAGAGCATGGAAATTTTATAGACATAGTATATCTAGATTTCTACAAAAATGTGTCTTTATGGACAAGATGGAGAGATGTAAGCCTATAGCTAGTTGGATTTGTCATCGTTCAGTGACCAAACCTCAAAAGTAGTCATTATTATCTTAATGTCAAGTTGAATGAGGTCTTTAGTGGGGTACCCCCAGGTTCTTGTTCTTTCTTGCTCTTGTGGATATATATATATATATATATACCAATAATTTGGTAGCATAGAACTGATTAAGGCAGTGGTGTTTTCAGATGGGATTTGGATTTCTGGACTATGGATTAAAACATCAAAATGACAGATTCCTAGGCAGGGATGGAATGCATCTGACAAAGGTTAGTAAAAATGTGTTTTTGATGACCTTCAAATCTAATCCAAAAATTTATATATTGGATTTATTATATTCTTAAAAGGATTTACAATTTAATGCACAGCTCTTTTTTTCCCTCTGTTCACTTTGTATACTTGTGGTTTTTTAAGTTGAAAAATTTTTTTAAAGAATGTTTTAAAATTTTAACCAAAAGAACTCCTAACTAAAAAAAGGATGAAAGAAAAATACCTCTATATTCACCAAACTTGATACTATGAAGTGTAGTGGTAGAACAGGAGAAAGGATGATAGTTGAGATATTCAGAAGTTCACAGGGGACCAAATACAAGAAAGGAGCCTGTAGTAAAAAGCCTGGGGCCTCAAATGTTGATTTAGAAATGTACAGAGTGTAGGGAAAAGCAAAATGCACTAGAGATCTTTTTTTTTTTGTTTGTTTTTGTTTTTGTTTTTTTGTTTTGCAGGGCAGTAGGGGTTAAGTGACTTGCCCAGGGTCACACAGCTAGTAAGTGTCAAGTGTCTGAGGCTGGATTTGAACTCAGGTACTCCTGAATCCAGGGCCGGTGCTTTATCCACTGCGCCACCTAGCTGCCCCCATGCACTAGAGATCTTAACCCAAAGAGGGCCTAACACTCTTAGTGTAATAAAACCCATGACTCATCCATGGCTCTGGAAGAGCAAGATTAATTCAAAAGAAATAGGCTAGATACAGGGCAGGTAGAAGGTAGCATTACATAATGAGAAGATAGACCTGTATGGGGAAATCCAGGAAGCAGAAAGAGAAAGCATGGTGGAGAGTATTTGGGTGCTGATCAATGGAAGAAGAAACAGAAGATGACTTTGTCGTTGTGTCATGCTACAGGCCACCTAGAGAGAGGAAACATGAGGGAGTCAGGAGACAGGTGGCAAGCCTGGCACTGAGGTTTACTAGAGTATTGATGGGAGACTTCAATTATTTAGACATCTTGCTGGAGTTCTTTCTGCCAAAAAGAAGAGCAGCTAATAATTTCTTGGTTGCTCTTCAGTAATAATCTTATACTTCAAAACATGGAGGAACCAAAAAGAAGAAAATTTAATCTAGAGCTGATTCTTACTAAGAGGGAAATGTTGCTTGCTGAAGTGAACATGATGACAGCCAAAAATAAGGACAGAAATGTTAGAGATGATCTCCACTCCCTTTTCAGGTTTTTGATAGAGAACGGAAGAAAAGCTAGTCACAGTCTGACAGGTTTTGAGGGAGCAGATTTCACAGGGTTCAGAGTAGTAGAGGGAGGATACAGTAGATTAAAATTCTTCAGGTGAAGTTATTCAGGGAGAGAAAGGGAATTTTCAAGAGTTAAATTCTTACATGAGAAGTAACACATTGAGGGAGAGTTATCTAAAGAGATAAACGTGCACAGGGAACTCACCAGTCAATATGAACTTTTTAAAAGACAAACCAAAGATGGGGAAGAGATTGCTCTTTTTGAACTATGTGCTGGTGAGCTTGACTTTAATTCCTTATAGAAATACTAAAACCTGTTATTAAAAGGTGACTACTGGGGCAGCTAGGTGGTACAGTGGATAGAGCACTGGCCCTGGAGTCAGGAGTACCTGAGTTCAAATCCGGCCTCAGACACCTAACACTTAACTAGCTGTGTGACCCTGGGCAAGTCACTTAACCCCTGTAACGATTGGAATAACGCCACCTGCTGGAGACTTACTGTAGAAGAGTCCCACCCATGAAGCGAAGGTCTTTGAGGGCAAGACCAGGAGTCTTTTCTTTGGCGTCAGGAAGTGACACGGGCTAGTGGGAGGAGGAAGGAAGAGACTGGCGCTCGGTCTCACTCTCTTTCCTGAGGACGCTGGTGGAGAGGGGAGCTAGAAATGTGCTCTCCCTTTAATAGATAGGAATCTAGGCCTTTTCTTCTCTCTTTACCAAACTCTTGTTCTCCTTAATAAATGCTTAAAAGTCTAACTCTTGTAAAGCTTATAATTTATTGGCGACCACTCATTAGATATTTTAGACAGTTTAGCTAGAATTTTAGCCCTTAATACCCCAATCGCCTCACTTAAAAAAAAAATAGGTGGCTACTGAATTTCTAGAAAGAAAAGGAAGTGATAATTACAAAACGTAGTCTGATTTCCTCAAAAACAGTTGATTCTAAAACAATTTATTTTCTTTTTTTGACAGGGTTACCAAACTAGTAGATAGATAAAGTTTACCTAGATTTTAAACCAAAGCATTTGCCAAAGTAACTTAAGAGTTTTCTTGTGGAAAACCTGGAGAGAGATGGACAAGATGGTAACAAAATCAGATGGATTCAAAAGCAGCTGAATGGGTAGACTCAGTCATGCTGAACATTCTTGGTGATGACTTGGATGAAGGAATAGATGATGTGCTTGACATGATATTGCTGGTGATATAAAAATGAGGAGAGCTAACACACCAAATGACAGTCCAAAATCAAAAAGGTCCTGACAGACTAAAGCATTAGACCAAATCCAATAATAAGTTGATATTCCCTAGGGACAAATGAAAATTACTTCATCATTACAAGATGGGGGAAGGATGCTTAGACAATACTTCTGTTGTTTGTTTTGTTTTGTTTTTTAGTGAGGCGATTGGGGTTAAGTGACTTGCCCAGGGTCACACAGCTAGTAAGTGTTAAGTGTCTGAGGTCGGATTTGAACTCTGGTCCTTCTGAATCCAGGGCCGGTGCTTTATCCACTGCGCTACCTAGCTGCCCCAACAATACTTCTGAAAAGACTCTAGGGTTTTACTGGACTAAAGCTCAATTGTGAATCAGCAGTGTGGTGTCAAAGCCAAAAGTCTTGGCCCTCCTTAAGAGACATAACTTCCAGTAATGGGTGATATTCCCTCTGTACTCTGCCCTCTAAAATTATATCTGTAGTATTATGCTCATTTCTGGGCCTATTTGAAAAAAACAAAAACAAACATGGTATACTATGTGTTCAGACTCCATAGGTTGGCATTTAAAGCCCATCACTCTCACTAGACCACCTTTGCATGCTTATTTCATATTACGCTACGTTAGGGCCTTTCTGGCCTGCTTGCTGTTACCCAGACAGTGTATGATTTTGTACAGGCTTTCCTCCTAGAATTCATTCTCTTGATTAATCAAAAAAGCATTTTTTAAGTGTCTAGTATGCCTGGCAGTACACTGGTTCTGATAATACAAAAACAAAAAAAAATGAAATTGTGCCGGTCCTCAAGAAGTTTACATTGACAGGAGCTAACATGTACACATAAATAGATAGAAAATAAATAAAAATGGAATTTGGTGAACTAATCATTTGAGGGACTAGTAGTCCATAGGAATACAAAGGGTCTCATTTTGATGTTGACACTGAAACTGAATGCAAGAATTATATACTAGCTAGTTTGCCTGGAAAAAACAATTCTAGAACCTGTTATTAAAAGATTGTGATTATTACCACTGGCATCATCACCTGACATATTGATTAACCCTAAGGACCTGGGTTTTGATGTTCCCTCCTCGTTCCCTCCTCTTTCCCCCCTCCCCCAATACCTTTAAGACTTCTGAAATTATCCATCTGTCCTGCAAATGAATTTTCTTTTTAGGTGTTGTCTTATCTAATTTTTTTATAATAAACATTTTAAAGTTTTGAGTTCCAAATTCCATCCTCCCTCTCCCCTCTCTGACAGTAAGAAATCAGATATAGGTTATACATGTGCAATTATGTAAAACATTTCCATGTTTGTCATTTTGTATAGGAAAACTCAAAAGAAAAAATGAAAAAAAGAAAGTGAAAAATAGCGTGCTTCAGTCTGTGTTCAGTCAGTATCAGTTCTTTCTTTGGAGGTGGATAGTATGCTTCATCATTAGTCCTTTGGGATTGTCTTGGATCATTGTATTGCTGAGAATAGCTAAGTCATTCACAGTTTTTCATGGAAAGATATTGCTGTCACTGTGTACAATGTTTTCTTGGTTCTGCTCAGTTTGCTATACATCAGTTCATACAAGTCTTTCCAGGCCTTTCTGAAATCATGCTGTTTGTCTTTTTTTTTTAATATACTCTTACAAGTTTTGGTTTTATTCAAAAAGAATTTAAATGTGCAATGTTTTCCTGTTAAACTCTTTTTCCCCCCACAATTCACTCATTAAAGTGAATCAACTATATTTTAAGTTGATAGTCAATTTTTGAAAATGTTTAGCTTCATTTCAAGAAATCTACTTACTGTAACATGAACATACTCTTAGCACTGCTTTTCAAGCACCAATCATTTGACTACACGTTTGGTGGAATACATTTTACTTCTTAATTAAATAAAACACATTTCTATGTAAATTGCATTGTAAAAAAGTTATGAATTTCAGTGATGCAGTTCTGTCATCTAGTGTACTGTGCATGTATTATGAGGATGAAACAAGATATTGTCACATCATTCATATTTAGAAGAAGCCTTAGTATGATCTAGTGATAAATTACATCTTTAACTATTTGCTAGATATTCTAGAGTTTATATTATTTGTTTCCTTGGGGAACTTGGCATCATATTTTGATTATTTCTTATAGCACAATAATATTCCATCACCATCATAAACCACAGCTTGTTTAGCCATTCCCCAGTTGATGGACATTCCTTTGATTTCTAATTCTTAGCCACCACAAACAGAGCTGCTGTAAATATTTTTGTACAAAGGTCTTTTTCTCTTTTTGCGGATGTCTTTGGGATATAAACCTAGCAGTGGGATTGCTGGACCAAAGGGTATGCATAGTTTCATAGCCCTTTGGGCATAGTTCCAAATTTAATACATCTTCTTTAACACCATTTTTACTGATAAAACCACATCTATTTCTGATATTGAGGTATTTGATAGTACCAAGGATTTGGGTGGAGAGAACTTTCTGGGTTTTCAGTAACTATGGCTGCAGAGGAAGCAAGGGCTGTAACACCTGCCTGTTATAGATTGGCAGGTGATCAACAGTTAGTGATGATGCTGTTAAGAATAGCGGCTGCGGGGCGGCTAGGTGGCACAGTGGATAAAGTGTCAGCCCTGGATTCAGGAGTACCTGAGTTCAAATCCAGCCTCAGACACTTGACACTTACTAGCTGTGTGACCCTGGGCAAGTCAGTTAACCCCATTGCCCCGCAAAAAAAAAAAAAAAAGAATAGTGGCTGCTTCTCTCTAGGATTGCTTCCTCCTCATGACAATGGGGCTGGGCCAGAAACAGTTCTGGCAGGCGCTGCTATCTTGGGTCTAGAAGAACAAAAGCTCAAAAGGGAATCAATGAAAAGTCAACGAAAAAATATGAAAGAAGGTGGTGAAGCAGTACCAGGTCTCAAACTGTATTATAAAGTGTTAATTATGAAAACAATTTCATACTGGCTAAGAAATAGAGAGGTGGATCAGTAGAATAGAAGTGGTATACTAAATTACCCTATAATAAATGTAATCTCATATCTGATACACACAAAGATCCAAGATTTTGGAACAAAAAATCATTGACAAAAACTGCTGGGAAAACTGGAAAACAGTATGGCAGAAACTAGGTATACACCAACATCTGACACTGTATACGAAAGTAAAGTAAAAATGGATACATGATTTACACATAAAGGGTAATAGCATAAGCAAATTAAGAGCACATAGTTCATTTGTCAGATTTATGGACAGAGGAAGAGTTTAGGACCAAAGAAGATATAGAGAGCAATACAAAATGTAAAATAGATAAAATTTAAAAGCTTTTGTACAAACAAAACTAACATAACCAAAATTTTAAAGGAAGCAGAAAACCGGGAAAGAATTTTTGAAATAAGTATCTCTGATAAAAGTCTCATTTCTCAAATATAGAGAGAACTGAGTCCAATTGATAAAAATATGTGTCTTATCTAATTAAAGTGTGTGCTCCTTAAGAGCAGAATTCTGTTTCTTACTCCAGCACGGTGTTTGGTACATACTCAGGTTAATAAATGCTTATTCATTCGTTAAAACACTGACAGTGGGAAGGGACTGCATTCTGGGCATGGAGGTTAGTATGGCATAAATGCACAGAGTTGGGAAAAGGATCACCATGTGTAAGGAAGAGCAAGAAGCCAGTTTGGCTAGACTGAAGAATGTGTGAAAAAGGGAAATAAAAAAAAATTAGCCTAGAAAGGTAGGTTAGAAACAGGATGTGGAAAAGTTCAAATTCCACACCAAAGATTTGTATTTTATGCTAGAAGTAATTAGGAACTATTAGTTTATTCAAGCAGGAGAATGACACTGGCAGACCCAAGCCTTAGAAATAATCACTTTGGTAGCTGTGTGGAAAATGAATTGGAGAGGAGAGAGACACTTGAGGCAGGAAGACTAATTAGGGGATATTGCTATAGTTCAGATAAGGGGTGCTAAGAGTCTGAACCAGGTTGGCAGTTGTAACAGTAGAGTGAAGGGAAGAGATGCAATAGAGATGATGCAAGTAGAATTAACAAGATTTGATGGCTGGTTGGATTTGTGTTTTGACTGAGAACCAAGAGTTAAGAATGCTTCTCAGGTTACATATCCAGGTGACTAGAAGAGTAATAGTTTCTGCAACACATAGGAAAGTTGGGAAGAGGGTTGGATTTGGATGGAAAAATAATGAATTGTTTTAGACATGTTGAGTTTAAAATGTCTATGAGTGGGGCAGCTAGGTGGCACAGTCGATGGAGCACCGGCCCTGGAGTCAGGAGTACCTGGGTTCAAATCTGGCCTCAGACACTTAACACTTACTAACCCTGGGCAAGTCACTTAACCCCAATTGCCTCACTAAAAAAAACAACAACAACAACAACAACAAAAAATGTCTATGAATATTCCAGCTTGACATGTCCAATATGGGGCAAGCACTCCAGAGTGATGCAAGGGTAAGATGTGTAGATCTGAGAGTCTTCTGCATAAAGATAATGATTAGACCCAGGGAAACCAATTAGGTCAGCAAAAGAGAGGATACAGAAACAGAAGAGGACCAGTGATCTTTCTACTACAGCATTCTTTTTTTTTTTTGGTGCGGCAATGGGAGTTAAGTGACTTGCCCAGGGTCACACAACTAGTAAGTGCCAAGTGTCTGAGGCTGGATTTGAACTCAGGTCCTCCTGAATCCAGGGCTGGTGCTTTATCCTCTGTGCCACCTAGCCGCCCCCTACAGAATTCTTTTGACTTTACTTCAGCTGATGTCCTGTCTTTTCTTCCCTGAGAGTCTTCCCTGCTCTATGTATGAAAAATCTTCCATTTGAAGAAAGAAGTGAAAAATAGATGTCCTATTTTCACAGCTACCACCTCTGAATGCTGTTCTTAGAAAGGGACAGCTCACATTCAAACAGACTCCCAGTGGAAGAAAGCTCCTTGTCTTTTCATGCAGTTCTCTATTGCTCAGTAGCTGACACTTGTTTTAAAATCTGAGCGTTCCCATTTGTTTGGGAATTGATGACTGGGCAATTTACTGATGAAACTTAAAGATAATTTGGGCCTTTCTGGTGTTGGCGGCCCAAGCAAAGGAGCAGAAATGGCGCTTCACAAGGAGAAGGAAAAGAAAGAAGAGCAGGTCATCAGCCTTGAGCCTCAGGTTGTAGAGGGAGAGAATGTGTTTTGTGTCTGCCATGTCTTTGCTTCCTTCAACGACACCTTTGTCCATGTGACTGATCTCTCTGGCAAAGAAACCATCTTCGGAGTGACTGATGGGATGAAGGTCAGGGCTGACAGAGATGAATCTTCTCCCTTTGCTGCTATGTTGGCCGCTCAGGACGTTGCCCAGAGATGTAAAGAACTAGACATCACTGCCCGTCACATCAAACATCGGGCCACAGGGGGAAATAGGACTAAGACATCTGGCCCTGGTGCACAGTCAGCCCTGAGAGCCCTGGCACGTTCTGGAATGAAGTTCAGGTGGATTAAGGATGTCACTCCAATCCCCTCTCACAGCACTCGCAGAAAGGGTGATCACCGTGGTCGCCGTCTGTGAACATCATTTGTTGGATTATTTTTGTCAATAAAAGTGTCACAATGGTCTGTTTGCTTCTGGTATTCTCAAATGGTATACTCTTCCCTCATGCTGACTGCTTTGATGTGTGTGCCCCTTTTTTGTCTCACAAAGATTGTGGCTGTGATGAAATAATGGGATTTGGCAGATACTCAAAGACCCGCCTGGAGATTAATCTAGACTGATTGACTCAAGTGAGAGTGATTGACTGCTGATTAGCCTACTTCAAGTTAAATGGATTTGGATGACACCAACCAATCAGCTTGAAGCAGTGTGTAAGGACTGCCTCTGTTCCAGACCTATAAAAAGCTTCCACAGTCAGCTTGCTGGAGAGTTCCTGATTAAAGCAGGCTCATGGAGGAGGACTTGAGGAAGAACCCAACCAGGCTGGAACTCTAGGATAGATAGACCTTTTCTTAAGTTTCTGAACTCCATGTTAATACCTGTAATGCTTTAATAAATGTTTAATGCCCAAAGACTGGTGCTGAAGCTTCTAATTTAAGGCGACCACAATTTAGATTTTAAACATCATATGGTTTAGGATCCATCTCCAGTGCATATTTTAGGGAAAGATGCTTGACTGGCATATCACTAATATAAGATCAAAAAAAGAAGTGGCCAGTCAGGATTGCTTGACTGAAATCATTGCTTTTGTACTACTTTCTATCTGTTGGATTGTTAATTCCTAAATTATAGTCTACCTTGCTGACTATTGTAATCTGAAAGTTGATCTTAACATTACTCAATGTTTTTATGGTTTTTTATATTAGGCTGTGAGTATTTTATACCGCAACAAACTGGAATGGAATCTTGTAAAAATTTATTGTGACCATGGTAACTTGTTTCCTCTTGGCCCCATCTTTAAATGTGTTGGATTAAATGACCTGTAAGGTCTCAAAAAAAAAAAAAAAAGGTAATTTGGACCCCTGCCCAAGTTTCTAAAGATGGTTTAGACCCTCTGCTATGTCAAGCGGATACTTTTTATAAATTTATTTTAAAAAATGTGTTGTCTACAGATTTTTTTAACTTTTTAATATTCTTTAAATTTTGTGAAGATACACTATTGCTTTTAGAAAACTTGCTTTGAATGAAAAATGGGGAATATTAGAAATGAAATTTAAGTTGTGAACTGTTTCCCCATTTGTATATATTAAATAAGAAGTTAAAAATCCTCTTGATCCTTTGCCTGACCTTTACCCACTTCAAAAAAAACCCAAAAACCTTTTTACATAAGATAAGTCAACTTAACAGTTTATTTGGGAATACAATGGAAAGTGTTTTCAGTGTGTTTATGTTTTAGGATTGCATTTTTTTCCAAAAGAATTACTGGACTCCTGTCATATAGGTAAATTTATCACTGGGTTGTAATGCATTATTCAAGAAAAACATATAGTATGTCCTAAGAGCCTTAGTCCATTTAAAAGTTTTAATAGATGTTCTTAGCTGTTCTAAAAAGAGAATTAAAAAAACTAGATTTGTTTTATGTTAAAGACACATTTTACAGTGTCTCCACTTCATATTCACTATTCTTCAAAAAGAAAATAAAAGTCATAACAAAGAGTACTTGTTTATTTATCTTGTTTATTTGTCTCTTTACAGTGTTAAAACTGGGTCCTGAAGCATTCAAATTTGATGGTGGTGCAGAGGCTGTAGCTGTGAGGCAGAATGAAAAGTATTACATTCTCCGCCCAGAAGTAATTGAAACTTACTGGTACATGTGGAGATTCACTCATGACCCCAAATACAGGCAGTGGGGCTGGGAGGCAACTGAGGTAAGTGAAAAGCCATGTTAGCTTAGGGAAGTAAGGAAGAAACGAAGCCCTCCTACAGTAAGCTTCATGTTCTCTGCTCAGCATCTAAAGACCTATTTCCATTTAAAAAATGAAGGAACTGATAGACAAGTGTAGCAGAAGTGACTCTCACAGTGTTTTCCGGCACATTGGAAGTAGATCCTTTAAATTCTTTTTCCCCATTAGAACTCCTTTTCTGATAGCATCATTTTTGTGGTGGTTTTTCATTATGATTAGATTAATTATCATTGGTATTTTTCAAAAGGTTAAGCAGAAGGACTTGCTAGAGTGTCTTCTCAGTCTCCTAACTTAAGACAAAATAAATACAAAATGGAGTATTTTGTTGTTATTGTGCATAAGTATAGACAGGAAAAAAATTTGTAATAAGAATGTCCCAGGGGCAGCTAGATGGCACAGTGGATAGAGCACCAGCCCTGGAGTCAGGAGTACCTGAGTTCAAATCCGGCCTCAGACACTTAACACTTACTAGCTGTGTGACCCTGGGCAAGTCACTTAACCCCAATTGCCTCACTAAAAAAATAAAATAAAATAAAATAATAATAATAATAATGTCCTATGTTACATGAAGTCCCGAATTTAACCAAATAGGTTACGTTTGAAAATTTTCTTTTTAAAGTCTTTAGTCTAAAACTTAGAATACATTTACCCATTGAAACAGTATAATAAACAGCATTTAGAGCCCCAGAATATTCTTGAGTCATAATGCAGTTGAAATACTGTACATTTATAATGACCAATAAAACAAAACGGTAGGTGTTACATTTTGCATTATACAGATTGCATTTAAATCTAAAAACACTTAAAATAAAACTAAGCCTTCCTCAATAAGATCCTCCAGAATACAAAGAAAATAATTCTAACCATATGAGGAAAACTAGAGAAGTGGTAGTTAGTGTGAGTCAGCCCATTAATGTATGTGTATCAGACTCTGAAATGGACACCCAGCTAGACTCCAGAATTATGAATGAAATGAGAAAGGGGTATTCATTGGAAAGTGCTTTCACTAATACCATTCGCCACTTGGAGCTTTTTTTTTCTCAATAAATACTTTATAAAGATTTTTGAGTTCCAAATTTTATCCCTCCCTTCCTTCTCTCCCCTCCCCCCTTTCTGAGGCAGTAAGCAATAAAATATAAGTTATACATGTGCAATTATGTAAAAAAAAATGACCATATTAATAATTTTTTAAAGAAAACTTGAATAGAAGAAAAAATGAAAGTGAAAAATAGCATGCTTCAGCCTGTGTTCAGTCAATATCAGTTGATAAATTGTTCATCATTAATTAGTCCTTTGGGATTGTCTTAGATCATTGTATTGCTGAGAATAGTTAAGTAATTCATAGTTCTTAATTGAACAATATTGCTGTCTCTGTGCACAGGTTCTCTGGTTCTGCACACTTCACTATACATCAGTTCATACAAATCTTTCCAGGCCTTTCTGAAATCATTCTGTCTTATCGTTTCTTATAGCCAATAACATTCCATCACCATCATAAACCACAGCTTGTTTAGCCTTTTCCCCATTGTTGAACATTTCATTGATTTTTTAATTTCTTAGCCACTACAAAGAGAGCTGCTATAAATATTTTTGTACAAATAGGTCTTTTTCTCTTCTTTGGATGTCTTTGGGATTAAACCTAGCAGTGTATTGCTGATCAAAGGTATGCATAGTTCTATAGCCCTTTGGACATAGTTTCCAATATTACTCTGGAGGCTTTTTAATACCATTTTGATACAGTAGACATACCAAATTTATAAATCATTCACAAAATATGTTCCCCATAACAGTCAGCAAAACAGCATGAGAGTGATGTGTTAATAATAACACATCTTTGTCATTCATTAAAGTTAAACACTTAATTTTAATAAATTGTACCAACATTGTCTCCTAACTTTTGATGTAAGTTTTATAGCTTTAATGCTGTCTTCATATAAAGGTAGTTGTGTTTTCTTTTTAACTCTACTTTCTTCATTTTGCATAATTTCCTAATAGAACTAACCTGGTTCTGTGAATTCTGCCTTCTGGTCATGCTTGTGGGCATTAATGTATCATAGTTTGATCAATCATTATCCTGTCATTGGACACTAGTTTATTTCCTGGTTTGGTTTTTTTTTTTTTTGCTATGCAGATAACATTGTTATGAATGTTTTTGTACAGAGGGTTTTCTTGTTATCAGGAGTCTCCTTGATACATAAACCTTATATTAGTATTGCTAGACTACATTCTTAATTCTAGTACTGATCCTGTTTTTGTCCAGGGTTATCATTTTTCCATAGCTGGCCACTCAGGTGACTGACTGGTGGTAGAAATCTCCTAGTGATGCTTATATATGCAAATCTTTGATTGCCGTTGAACCTATAAGAATCAAAATGACAACCTAGAGTCACATAGGTGAAGAAATTAAAAGTAGGCTTTAGTGTTAAAATAATGACTTTAAGTTAAAAAATTGTATAAAAGATATAACTGATGGTACAAAGACCATAAAAGGAGGTGGACCAGGCATTTGTTGATAATTATAAACAAAGGATAAGCCAAGTAATACATTAGCACCCATATTACTATTAAAGATGATGATAATTTACAGAGTCTTTTGTGAAAATCATAGAGGCATTCCATTGTGCATTTTTCACTGATGAATTTAGAGATTCATGTTAGCCTAACTAGAGAAAGTTGTTGTAATGGATGATATTTTGGGGGGTGGCCAGCTATAGCAGATTTATAGAAAGCAAGAGTATGTGGCAGGCCTCATGAAGTTAGGTGATTTTGTCTAGTATGCATTTGCCTTAAGACCCCTGCTATCAGATTCTTGTCTGTGTTACCTGACCTGATCCCAGTTCTCTACAGCTAATCTTGAATGTATGCAACTTTGCTCAGCTCCAGTTCTGACTCTTTCTGGTTCTGCTTATAAGGATACCTACCACTCTCACCATCTCAGCTCAACAAGCTATATCCCCATTATGAACTCTGGCTGACTGCAGTATGATTATTTGCTATCTACTTAAGAGTCTTCCATTTAAAGTATTCCATTTCTCCCCAACCAAAGAAATCTTGATCTATCCCATGGAACCAACTTAACAAAGAACCATGGCAAGAGATATGGTGACAAAAATTCTTTTTTCTCCCTTTTTATGAAATAAAAATCTCATTTCGCATGGTTTCATTTTCAAATTACCTTCCTCTGTCCCTTTTTCAGGAAACTATCTCTCACAAGAAAGAATTTAAAAAATGAAGAAAAAAAATTTTTTTTTAAATCGTGTGTGTGTGTGTGTATGTGTGTGTGTGTGTGTGTGTGTGTGTGTGTAAGTAAAGGAAATAATATATGTAAAAGGCATTACATTGCATTCAATTAGGTCTATCATTTATTTAACTATTCAACTTGCTTTTATTGGTATGCTTCTCTTTGTGGAATTGATATATTCCAAAAAGTTAAAAGCTCATGGATCTACTACCTCCTTTCTGTCTGTCTACCTAAGACCTCAAGTTATCCATCATCCATTAAATATGTGGTTACCTGGGTGACTAAATTACTAGAATAGGTAGTTTCTATTCTCTTTATACTTTTGATTTCTCTAAATACCTGTCTTCTTTCTAATGAATTGCTAATTAACATTGAAAGGATTTAATTTAATTGTGCCATTTCAAAGTTGCTTCTTAACAGATAATGTTCTTAAAAGGTGCAAACTTCTTCCTCTCTGAACACTTTCAATGTTATTTGAAACAGAGTAGAAGATTTTTAAACACAGAGCTTCCTTACACTGATTGTGTTCTTTGCCTCAGGAAGTTGGAAAAAATTCAGAATAACTAAGGAAGCCTTGTAAGCGAGTCATAGTCTGTGCTTCATTTTAGAGTCATTTCATGAAGTGAAACTTTAGTTCTTGATAGAGCAGGCACCATAACATTGAAAATGTGAATGGAAAAGCACAAATGTAGACCTGGGAAATAACTTCTACAGCCCACTTCTTTTTCAGTTTCTCTTTCATTGTGCTTCTCCCAACCTTCTTCCCCCCCCCCCCCCCCCCCCCCCCCCCCCCCCCCCCGCCCGTGCCATATCTGCAAGAAAAATGCAGCCAAGTCCCATTTAAGAACCAAGGTTTTTTCCTCTCTCTCTTTATTCCCTTCCCTAAGATAGTTCTTAAAGTTGAATTAGGCACAAAGTTACCTCAGTTCTTAGTCTTGATGCTTTGAGTTGGTACAAATTTGTATGTAAGATAAAGCTAATTATTTCAAATTTCACTGATTCAAAATTTTATAATTTCACAACATCAGAAGTAAAGTTTATCTTGTATTAGACATATTCTTCATAGATAAATGTACCACAGAAGGCAAACAGAAATCATGAGGTAAAGAATGTTCACAGAAGAATCATTTCAGTAGTCAAAACCTATCTCCTTCTGATCATGTGTCACCCTTTTGCCTAACCTTTTGTAAATTGTCCACAGAGGATTTAAATAACCCTGGTGTTTTTTCTGATCAATACCAGTGGTGTATTTGGGCTCTCTATTATCCCCTTTTTTCATAGCTTAGACACACTTCCTCTCTTCTGGCTGGGTAAATAGAGAGAAAAGAATAGATATGAGACATATTGTGGGCTTAAAAACAAAACTTGCAACTGATCAGATATCTAAATATAAATATCAGATATATAGAGTGAGTAAGAATGAGGCTTAAGAAGAGATGGAATGATGGATTATGTATAGATAAGGGCATTTTGGAATTATTAACATAGAATTGGAATATTCTGGAGCGATGTTAAGACCAAGAGTATAACCATTCCTATGTGTGTAGAAGAACAGGTCCATAGGAGTTAAGTAGATTGTGGAACTGAGATGTCAGGATCTTGGAGAAAACATAAGTTCCTTAGTATAAGGGTAGGAATTAAAGAAAGTGAGCCAGGCCCTGAACTCCTTAAGAAAGAACAGAAAGTAGGGGCAGCTAGGTGGCGCAGTGGATAGAGCACCGGCCCTGGATTCAGGAGTACCTGAGTTCAAATCCGACCTCAGACACTTAACACTTACTAGCTGTGTGACCCTGGACAAGTCATTTAACCCCAATTGCCTCACTTTAAAAAAAAAAAAAGAAAGAAAGAAAGAAGAAAGAACGGAAAGTGATCTGGGGAGCCAGATATAACAGCCACCAGGATGGGAATTGTGTGACAAATTTAGGTAGAGTAAACCTCAGAGAAGTTGCTGAATGTGATGAATGCTACAGAGAGTGTGGTTAGAATAGCAAAGGGAAAGAAAGTATATATGAGTTCATCCAATGGGACCATTGAAGGGTAAGAGAGGAAAAAAAACAATACAAGAAAGGATTGCTAGAAATGCACATGCATGTGAGGGAAGCCAGGTCACAATGAGTTCAAGAAGATGAGAGTATGTGAGAAATAGTTATGAAGTTAAATCTGTTCACCATAGAACAGGAGTCAGAGAGGGTACAGGGGCAGGGGCAGGTGTATCTGGCATGGTACGTGGGGTTGGGGGAGGTTTGGTTTGTGCTGGATTAGAATGGTGAAGGATTTTGTTCTTTGGCACGTGGGCACCACTCTTTATGAAGATGAAGGGGGAAGGATTATGTTAACAACTAGGGAATGAGTTCAGGGAAAGTCAATGGGTGAGAGGCATTCTACTGATCAAAACAGGTAATTGGAAGCTTCAAGGACAGTGCCTATCTAAGATATATACACTGATAAAGTTATCCAATCACATGTCATAGTCAGGGAAGTGTTTTCTCTAGCCTTAGGATTCTTCCTCTCTGGTTACTCTTTTGTGTGCTTATGGATCTCATTTAGGAAACCCTATAGTATGGTCCTTGATGTAGTCATAATGGTATTTGTAAACAATAACATCCAGAAAACTTTATCATCTATAGGGAATCCCCTTTTTGGACTGGGTGGAAAACTTCCATGACTGTAGTGAATACCTTTGGCAGCCATGTCTAAATTATGGGGAAAAGTTATCTTTGTGGTTGTATGTATTAAAGGATCTTATATGATCTCATCTGTGTGTGTGTGTGTGTATGTGTATGCATGCACAAAGAAACATCTTTTTAAAAAGTGTTTTAGGATTGTGTTTTTTCCTAGTGAATTTTTTTTTAAACCGAAGAACACTAAAACAATGTGAATACATATATTCACTATAACATTCAGTCATTTTTACTGCTGTGAAGGTGTCATCTGTCATAGAAAAAGCTTTCTTTCTTGTCTCCATTTTATTATCATGGATACTCAATCTGTTTATCAGCTATTCTCATAAAGATTTTATAGAGAATAGAAAAAAGTATTTAAATTAGGTTTGGATAATGTTTTCATCATTATCCTTGGGCTTTTTTTCCACTCAATTTTTTATCCTTCTCTCTTGAGATATCTTGAAAGGTCAACCCCTTTGTGCCTTCAAAGTTGTTACTTCCAGCAGAAATGTCTTTAGATATTTCTGGCCTGACTTCTTTTGCTGATGTCATCTTCTTAAGTACATGTTATATGTTCTCATACATAATGTACTGAGGCATTAGAATTCAGCTATGGTGATTCCACTGTCATCAGTTATGAGAAGAAAGCACTACAGAAATGCTAACGATAGTCTTTGTGTCTATTTCTTGTCTTCATATTTTCATCTGTAAATATTCTTAGGGTGATCTGGTTTCATCAGGCCCTATGTCAACATTTCTAGAAGTGCATTTCCCCCTTTACTGTTTTTCTTGATTTGTGAGGTAATATTACTTGTAATTTTCCATGCTCTTACTATATAGTGCTTTGTAGATGACCTTGAACTCTGCACCAGTGGTTTTCTTTGCAGGAAGGGAAGAGGGAAGGAAAAAAGTATTTATTAATTGACTACTATATGATAGCCACTATGCTAAGCAGTAGAGATACAAAGGAAGGCAAAAATGGGGGAGAAAACACGCAAACAGCTATGGACAAAGAATCTATAGACGGGATAGATTGGAAATGTTCAGCAGAGGGAAGTAAGAGGGATTGGGAAAGGCCTACAACAAAAGGTGGGATTTTAGCTGGGCCTTGAAGGAGGCCAGGGCAGCTGGTAGCTAGAGATGAGGAAGATGCTTCCAGGCATAGACGATAGCTGGGGAAACACTAGAGTTGGGAAATGGAATAATAGGAAGGAAGCCAGTGTTACTAGGTTATGGAGAACTTGTGGGTGGGGATGTAAAGAGACTGGGGGTGGGGGTGGGGGGGAGGGTGGCAGATTATGAAAGGTTTTGGATGTCAGACACAGAGTTCATTAAAACAAAATAAGAGAGGAGTATTTGGAACTTTCAAACACATTTGAACACTTCAGAATCACCCATTTATTATACAGCTGACGTGTTAACTATAAATCCTTTTAATTTATTTATTAAGGTTCCAGTGTGAATGAATGAAGCAGTTATTAAGTGGTTACTATGTACAAAGCACTGGGCTAGGCTTGGGAGATTCAAATGGAAAATAAAACAGTCTCCTTTAAAGTCTCTCCAGCATTCTATCGAGATAGACAATACCTTTGCAGATTTCAGCAGCAAGTTAGATCTATGTAAGCCATTGCAAGTAGTCTTAACTTGTTAAAATTGGTGAGATTTTACTCTGTTACTAGATTTGGAACAGCTCAAATCTACTGTGGAAAAGTAAATATCAACAAGTAAATGGGGAAAACCCTTCTACTTCAATTTTCAGAACAGAAAGGTAGGGAATTTCTTCAACTTGTTAAAAGGTTAAACAGATTACTTGTAAGGAAAGGGATTCACTTAATGCTTTTCATTATGGAAATTCCATTTGGTTAGAAATCCCATTTTCAGTCATCAAATCTCTCAGCATATTGTTTAGCTGAAATTGACCCCTCAAATTTTGAATTTTATGGAATTGTTTTGTTCTTTTTTCCCATTTCATTTCTAACATAGGCTATTGAAAAGTATTGTCGAGTCAGAGGTGGATTTTCTGGGATCAAGGATGTGTATTCTTCTGCTCCTGCATACGATGATGTACAGCAGAGCTTCTTCCTTGCTGAGACACTGAAGTAAGTGGGTTTCTTTCTGTATGATTTTCTTGTCAAGTAGTTTACTGTGTGATCTTTTTTGTTTGTTTGTTTGTTTGTTTGTTTTTTGGTGAGGCAATTGGGGTTAAGTGACTTGCCCAGGGTCACACAGCTAGTAAGTGTTGTGTCTGAGGCTGGATTTGAACTCAGGTACTCCTGAATCCAGGGCCAGTGCTCTATCCACTGTGCCACCTAGCTGCCCCATGTGTGATCTTTTAACAGATGATGCATTCTAATTGTAACATGTTAAAGATAAAATAGTCATCATAATATGATAAGCTTCAGATTTCAGATGAATTAAATTTAATGAATAAGGAACATCCTTTATGTAATTGTTCCCTTTTATGGCACAGGAAGATAACCTGGGAGTAATATTTTCTAAAATAAGATTTTCTTATTTAAATTCTAATATCTAGTTTTGTTTTGTTTTGGTTTTGCCTTTTGTAATGGTGACTCCTCACCTTTGAAGTTTTTATTTCCAATTTACTTTAGGACAGTTTTAAATGAATATCCCATATATAGCTAAGACCTTACAAATAAACAAAGTTCATCATCTTTCCCATTCTCAATCCCACTATTACTTATCTGTTATATACATATAAAGTCTTTTTATAAGATTAAATACAATCTTGATACCTAAACCAAGAGAAGTATAAACAAATATCACTAATAAATGTTTACTCTGATACTAAAATTTTAAGCCCTAATTTAAAAAAACCAGAAATATATTTTTGAAATTATTCACTATAATCAAATTGAATCATAAGACTGATGGAAGGATGTGTTCAACATTTGGGAAAAAATGTAATTAGCCATTTAAAAAGCAAAAAAATACCTGAACCATAGGATTATACAAATAGATAGAAAAAAAGTTTTTGACAGAGGACAACATTCATTTATGATCAAAATCCTTGTGAACAATAGACATAGAAGGTCCATCTTTAATGTGACTAAAGTATAGACTTAAAACCAAAAGTGTGTGACATTCCAATGAGAAGGCACCAGATGCTTTTTCAGTAAACACATGATTAAATCAAAGATGCCGCCTTTATCCACTATTATTTGAAATTTTGCTCAAAATGCTAGTAGAAAAGAAAAGAAATCAAAGCCCTAAATGTAGGCAAAGAGTAAATAAAGCTAACTTCATTTTCTGATGTCATGTGGTTTACTTAGAAACAGATCCAGAGGATCATCAAAGGAAGTAATTGATAATAATAACTTTATTAAAGTAGCAATATACAAAATAAACCCACAAAAATCAACAGTATCTTATAAAAATTTAGTTCTAATTTTTATTAAATTCAGGAGGAAATAATAAAAGGGGAAGTCCCATATAGTATAACTACAAAATCCATAAAATATGTGTCAATCTCCCAGCATACACTAAATGTAATTAGAAGCACTCTTTAAGGAAATAATGACTTAAATATTTGGAGAAGATATTTAGTACTCATGGCTGGGCCTTGAGCACAGTAAACATGACAATGGGGCAGCAAGGTGGTGCAGTGGATAGAACACTGTCCCTAAATTTAGAAGGACCTGAGTTCAAATCTCACCTCATAATTTACTAGCTCTGTGACCCTGGTCAAGACATTTAACCCCAATTGCCTTAAACATCTGGAGCCATCTCCAGTCATCCTGATATATATCTTGCCATTGGACCCTGATGGCTCTGGAGGAGAGAGAGATTGGTGACTTTGCACAGCCTTCCCTTATTTAAATCCAATTTATCCAATTGACTGCAAGTCATGATATCACCTCCTGATGACATGGTCCTCTTCGAGAATGAAGGACAAACAACAACAAACATGAAAATTCTACTTAAATTAATTTACAGACTTTTGTAGTAATCAAATTACTGAAGGGGGTGCTTTATAGAGATACACAAAATAATAATAAAATTCATTTGAAGGAATGAAAAGGTCTAGAACCTTAAGAGAAATAATGGAAGCACAGTTATCACTCAAGTTGTACTTTAAAGCAGAAATCATCAAATCTATTTGGTACTCATTAAAAATTAGAAAATTGATCAGTGAAGCACAAAATAGGAAAACAAGACAATTGAGCTGAATAATCTAGTATTGTATTAAATTCAAGGACACGTTACTAGGAAAATTCCTTCTCTCTGACCTCCAGTCTGATCTCTCTAACTGAACGTTCCATCAAAAAACATATCTAAGACAGAACTCATTATCTTTTCTCCAAATCCTCTCCTCTTCCTAACTTCCCTATTCCTTTTGAGAGCATCACCGTGCTCCCAGTCCCCCAGGCTTACAACCTGGGTGTTGTCATTTTCAGCTCCTCATTCACTCTTGTTCCTGCATATTCCTGGTGCAGGCCTACACTGACTTATTCTTACATGGGACAACAGGCTGCTGTTGGGTCCACCTGCCTCAAGCCTCTTACCACTCCTACCCACCCTCTGTTCAGATGGCAGAAAGGTTTTTCCAAATTGCAAGTCTGACAATGTCACCTCACTATTCAGTAGCGTCCAGTGGTTCCCTGTCACCTCCAGAATCAGATACCAAATCCTCTGTTTGGCATTCAGAGGTCTTCATGACCTAGTCCACTCCTACCTTTCCATTCTTCTTACACCTCTTTGATCTAGTGGCACTGGCCTCCTGGCTGTCCCACTAACAAAACTCTCCTTTGTATTGACTCTAGGTTTGTTTTGTTTTTTTTTTTTTGGCTGTCTCTCATGCCTGGAAAGCTCTCCCTTCTTAGCTCTGCCTCCAGGTTTCCCTGGCTGCCATCTTTTACCGGAAGTCTTCCCTAACTCCTTTGAATTCTGGTGCCTTCTTTTTGTTAATTACTTCCCATTTAGCAATGTTTAATTGACTGCCCTGCTTCACCTCACCTCTAACCCCACTGTCCCTCCATATCCTATCAGTTGGGGAGTCCTATTGGTTCTATCTTCATGATATCTCAGGTATATGCTACTTTCTCCAATATGACCCTGCCACCATCACCTCACATCAGGACTGCTATAATACCCTACTGGTTGGTCTTCTTGCCTGAAGACTCTTCCTCTCTACAGTCCTGTCAAATTGATCTTCCTAAAGCATAGGCTCCCCACCTCCATTCAGTAAACTCCAGGAGCTCACTCTTACCTGCAGGATCAAATTTAATTTTAATTCCTTTTCTAACCCGGCTCTTTTTGACCTTTCCAGAGTTCTTAGACCCTCCTCCATTCCACAGACTTCACAGTCTAGCAGTATTGTTTGTCTTGCTCTTCTTGGCACAGAACATCTCTCTTGTAACCCCAGGCATTTTCATAGGCTATTCTTCATGGTGGGAATTCTCTTAACTCCTCATCTACATTTCCTGGCTTCTCGGGTTACTTCAGGTTCTAGCTAAGGTCTCACCTTATTCAAGAAGAAGCCTTTCCCAGGTGTCCTTCATGTGTCTTCTAAGATTACTGCAGTTTATTCTCTCTATACCATATTTGTCCATAGTTGTTTGCATTATGTTTCACTTGAGAGCAGAGGACGTTTGTTTTTTTCTCTTTTCTTTGTGTCCTCAGCTTTTAGCACAGTGCCTGGCTCAGAAGAGACACTTTATAAAAGATTGACTTTGCTTTTTAGTGTGGCAAAACTGGGGAGTATTGGCTATGTCCACTCTCTAACAAAGAGGAAATGAGAGGAATGCATGAATAAATGTAGCATGATGCACCAAGCAAAATGAAGGCATAAAGAGACTCCATAATTCAGAAACAAGGTACATGGCAGACAGGAACCAAGAATCCACTCCCTGGAGTAGAAAGCCACATAACAGACAATTCCAAGGAAAGGCTGGAAATGATTTTTACTTCATTATTTCATTTGTAAGAATATTCTCCCTCTAGATTCACTGAAAATATTGAAAGCCCCAGCAATATTTTGCATAGAATAGATGCTTAGTTTAAAAAAATGTAGGACTGAGGAATTTTCAATTTTGTAAACGTTTATAAATGCTTATTATGTATAAAGCATTCTACCAAGCAAAAAGAACACAGTCCTTTAAGGAATGTGCATTTCCAACTGGGGCAGTCAGGCAAGTTGAGGATTTGTCCCATGGGCTGGACTTTTTAAAGGAAGACAAAAAATTTAGAAAGTTCAAGATAAGAAATGAATGTATTCCTTCATTCCATCAACAGACTCTCATTAGGCACCTACCACTTGGGCCAGGGACCACACTACAGACTGGAGATACAAAGGACAAAGTGAGAAAGGCCCTCTCTAATAGTTTACGTCTTAATGGAAGTAGAGTGGAAATGTACAAGTCTATTTGTAGGTAAATGCAGAACATGTGCAAACTATATCCTGGGTGATTTCAGAGGAAGGTCTGTGTATGTAGGACGTGACATGGCGGCCGTGAGTCCCTTTCCCCATGATCTTGAGGCTCTTTTGTCTATACTTGGAATGTTTAAGACACGCTTGTTTCCTTGGTTAGAAAGTGAGGTTCTTCCGAGCTCAAACTGTTTAACTTTTACTCTGTGTTAAACCCAGTACCCAGCCTGATGCCTGGCAAATGTGAGACACTCAATAAAATGCATGGTAATTGCCAGACCATGGCTTGTACAAAGGTATGGAAGTTGGAAGTGCTGAGTTGAGCTAGAGTCCAGTTTGTCCTAAACATTGAATGTGTGTTGGAACTTAAGAAGTAAACAAAAAGATAAAGAAAAAAGAATACTGAATTGTGAAGGAGAACAAGGTGAAATATAGCTAGAAAAGCCAAATTGTGGAGAGTCTTCAGTTTTAGGTAGAGTTTAGAACTCACCGTAGAGTTAACAGCATTTCAGAAGGTTTTGGACAGAAGCGTACTATTCTGTGATTTGGAAAACTTGTTTTGGCACTCATAGTTGGAGAAGGGAGGGATTGAAAACAGGAAGGTGAACTTAAAGGGTATTGGAGTAGTGTCTGTGAGAGGTAATGAGGGCCTGGACTAGGGCAGTGGCAGTGAGAATGGAATTAGGAGAATGACTGCAAGATGTTGTGACTGCTTAGATAGAAGGCGAAAGGATAAAGTCAAAGGAACTGTAAGGTTTTGAGCCTCACGGGCAGGGAGGACGATGCTCCCAATAGAAACAGGGACAACTAAGGGGTGCAGCTTTTGGCGTTGTTGGTCACTCTGATTTCATGACACTCCTGGTTCTCCTACCAGTCTGACTGTTCCTTCTCAGTCTCTTTGCTGGATCTTCATCCACATCACAGTCACTATTCAGGGTGTTCCCTCAGGGAACATCAGCTCCCATGAGTTCAATGGTCATCTCTATGCAGGTGATTTCCAGATCTATAAAAGCATCTCTAATCTCTATCTTAAGTTCCACTTCTGCAAAAACAGCGAATGGCCTGTTGAACATTGCAAACTGGATTTCTTGTAAGCCTCTCATACTCAGTATTTCCACAGCAGAACTCGTTATTGCTTTCCCCAAAATCCCCCCTCCTCTTCCAAACTTTCCTGTTTCTGTCAAGGGTACCAGCATTCTTCCTGCCACCCAGGAACAAATCTTTGCCTTCTCTCCCTTCATATATCTAGTCAGGTGCCAAATTTTGTTTTTCTGTCACCACAACATGCATATGTCCTTTTCTCTCCACTAACAGCCACCACCCTGGCTTAGTCCCTTGTATCAATTCTTACCTGGACTATTGCAGTGACCTCAAGCCTCTTCCCACTTCAGTCCATCTCTGTGTAGCTACCAAAGTGATTTTCCTAAAGGAAAGGTCTGAGCATGTCACCCTACACATTCTCTTTGTCCATCTCCCTTCCCTTCTCCACCCTTCTCTCTGCCTCCCTCTCCCTCCTGTAGTGGCTTCCTGTTACCTCTCTTATCAATTAGACCTTCACCACCTCACTCCTTCTATGGCCAGGCCCTTGATCAATTACTGTCCCTCATATACTTTATGGTCCGGATATTCAGGCTCACTTGGTCTTCTCCACATGTGGCATTCAGCCAGTGAGATACTGGCTGGCCCCCCTCCTCACCTCCACCTCTTAGAATTTCCTCAAGCCAAGCTCCACTTTCTACATGAATGCTATGAATTCTCCCTGCTACCATTGCCTTTTCTCTCTAAACTTACTGTATTCATTCTGTATATATCTTCCTATAGTTTTGTATATATCTGTCACATTAGAATATGTTTCTTGAGCTTGACACTGCTTCATTTTTTTTCTTTTTATTTCCCGAGCTTATCATCTGACACAAATGCTTAATTGATTTGTTGATTGAAGCTTGTTTTGTATGAAGCAGACTAGTAAAGTAGGCTAGTTGAGTGTACACTGGCTCACCAATCATTACATCTCAGTGCATGGCAAAAAGTTCCAAAATTGGATGGGGATTTTTTTTTTTCTAATGGTGCAGTTCAGGCTGGGAGAAGCGGAGTGGAAGCAGGGTATATAGCAAGGTGGCCTAGATGAACCACCAGACGGGATGTGAATGTGATTTTCTTAGGAAGAACGAGTCGGGTGTGGACAGTGGCTAAACAGTTAGCTTTTAGCAGTAGGAAAGTAGCTATGGAGGAATTAAAGGTGAGGGTTGAGTGAGTGAGGGGCAAGCAGTGGGGCAAAGTGTTTTTTGTTTGTTTTTCTTTTAGTGAGAGGGAATAGGATTGTGAACATGGTTTTAAGCCTTAGCTTGATTCTGTGAGATTTGGATAAAAATGTAGAAAGATTTTGAAATATGGAATAAGAGAGATGGAAGATCATAGCAGAGTTAATTTTTACAGGTACTCAGTCCAAATTTTATGGTTGAATTAATTCATAAATTTATTTTTCTAGGATAATATGAACATTAACATGTATTTTCAATTTAAAATATCTCATTTTCTTCCACAACACAGGGAATTTTGTAGCTCAAAAATGTTGTTTATGTAGCAATGAAACATAAGGTTGTTTTCATTAATATGTATTTTTAAGACATAAACAGTAATCTTGTTTTCTCCCAATTGATTTTATTCATGTTTTGTCCTCCTTTAATTGTTTTTTTTTAAAACCACTTGCCTTATGAAGTAGCAAATTTCATTCTATTTTGTTATCAAAGGAAAGGTTCATCTAAGTTATTCTTGACAGATAGGGTAAATCCCAAAGTGCCACAGGCGTTAAGAGAAATGACTTGACTAGTTAATTAAGGAGTATTACCTGCACTATGTAACTTGTCAACAGGCAGTCATAAGTTCACGAGACTTATGTGAAAACCAGGTTTATTTCAAGAGTTCTTTATGTTCAGCTTCTTTTTTTCCTTGCCCATTCTTCCTACCACCTTCCTTCCTTGGTTCAGATTCCATCCTTAGTGCTGACTTCATGACTTTGGGTGAGTCACAACCTCCCTGGATCTCAGTTTTCTCCTATAAGGGGGATTGAACCAAATGTTCTTTTAGGACTCTTCTAACGTATATTTATGATCTTATCAAAATAATTATAAAATTTGAAGATATGATGCAGATAGTAAGCCTAATGTCTATGTCTTTCTGCAATACCTACCTGCTCTGAAATACTATTATTCCCAATTTAGAGATGGGAAAATTGAAGCTTAGAGATTAAATAACTTGGCCATGGTTTCCTGGTAACTAAAACTAGAACTAGAACCCAAACTGCTGGACTCAAAAACTGTTTACTACTGTGTCATGCTGACTTCAAACAAGGTTCAGTTTGGATTTGCTAAGCATAAATCAAACCTGTTCTTTCAGTTGTGTCATTTTAAGTCCCTGTAAGTAACACAGTGTAACTTAAAATGCTTATCATGCATCGTGATCTCATATTACCACCAACAAGAAGCCCAGAACCTCTGTACCTTTCCTTGTCAAAATGTGAGCAGTTTGTAGTCAGTGTCCCTTGAGCCTTACTTAAATAAGTATCTGATTGAAGAATACCAGAAGCCTGCTAATGTAGTGACAGCTCTACAGAAGGTTCTGTTCAAAACCAGATCTATTCTGCCTTCAAAGAATATACTTTGTAAATGTTATACTTTGTAAGTTTTCATTCCTTTTGGGAAGGTAATATGAAGTAATCTTTAACTGTAATATGTAGCACCAAATTTTATTGCAATTGTTTAAAAACAAAAACAGCCACCGGAAAACTGCTTTATAATGGCTCTATTTTAGAAGTTTGAATTTCACATGTATTTTTACTGTACATCATTTAGATATGTGAATAGAAAATACATTGTATAGTTTTCCTATTAGTAGTGGCACCACTATATTTCAGATTACTTCTGGTAAACTGAGTTCATTTCTATGTTTTGAATATACATTGCTCAAAATAAGATGTTGGTTTCCTCTGTCACTAACATCTGAATGTGTTGCTCAACCTATTTAATTTTAATTGATGTGACTATAACACTTTTTCTTTTCTTTTTTATCTTTCATTTTCAGGTATTTGTATTTGCTCTTCTCCAATGATGACCTTTTACCTTTAGACCACTGGGTGTTTAATACAGAAGCCCACCCTCTGCCTGTGTTACATTTAGCCAACACCACACTTTCAGGAAATCTTGATTTACGGTAAAAGCAGCTCAAGAGGAGAGACTTGACTCACCTGTGTTTTGTTTACATGGACCAATGCAGAGACTGGGCTGGAGAGGGGGACTCTTGGAAACCTGGGCCTCCAAGTCAGGATGTCAGGGTGAGAAGCGACTACTCCACTCGAAGCTCTTCAACCTATAGATAAACTAACTTTGAAATTATTCCATTTTATACCTGACCAAAATATGCTCCACTATTTGCAGGACAGAGACCTGATGTGCTTTAAATCCTAATGAGAAGGTCATATGGGGGGAAATGCCTGTATTGATAAAGAATCCTGGAGTCAGGAGAATGAACAGACACACAGAATTCTGTGCTGCAGAGTTACTGACCGCCTTTGCAGCAAATGATGTATTTGTTTCCTTCTGACATGGAAGGGGATCCTAAATACTTTGTTTTTCCTCGCTCCCTTCCCTCCCCCTAAGGAACCATGAAACAAGAACAGTGCAACAGCAGAACTGCACCAGCAGCAGCAGCCACAGGATTGTAAACTGAAAGGGAAATACTGGCCCTGTGTCTTTATGAATTATCAAGTCCCCATTTGGTGACCAGCCTGGCAGCCATTTCAAGCATCCCCATCTGTTTCATTAATACCCCTTGATTGAGTGGTTTTTTTCTGGGACGTGAGTTCACCAAGGAAATACATTTCCCGTCTTTGTCTCCATGTGGAATCATCAAATCTGCAGTATTTTTCATATTCACATTTTTGAGAACCTAGGTTTGGGAATTTTGTGCATGTAGCTCAGTCAAGTATTGGTAGCATGACAAAAAAAAAAAAAGCCCCATATTTCCTTGAAACCTGTTCTAAGAGAAAGCTTTGTTATTTTGGGGGTGGGAGCACTTTCCTCAAGCAGAAGGTAAATGCTAGCCTCTTTAGCCTCCATGATAAACTCAGTACAGTCATTTACCTTTCAACCATTGTGAATGTTTATGTTCAAAATGTTCTTCTGTAGCTCTGAGTTTCTCTTCATTGCCTTGATGAGCTCAATTATTACTACACCTTAACCAACTTATAAAAAGATAAGACACCAAAACTTGTTTGATATTCAACCCCACCTCCTAGCCCCTCTCTCAATGCAAGTTGGATTAACTGTCCCACTACAAATCAATTCAGTCTTCTCTGGAGACATTTATGGGTTGCCAAAAAATTGTCAAAATAGTCTTCAACGATAAAGGCGTGGTGCAGATAAGCATGTAACACATTTGATTTTAGATGTGTCTGTGACATCTTTCATTGATGGATGAAAGATTTTGCACTGATGTTTATTTTATTAGCCAGCCCTATTTGTTTCTGAGAGAGAGCATACATTTTATCCAGTAGCATGAAATAATGAAAGATAATCGTTACCTTGGGATTATGTATTTTCTGAATTAGAGAAATTTTATGTTACACTACAAAACATATTTCTTTATCATTTTATTTTACAAACAACTCCCATTAAGCATTTAAGTGAAGAAGTTAATGTTATTGGCATTTTGATATTACCTTTATTAGTATTGGGGCAGTTTTTGAAACTATCTTCTCAAGCCTGTTTTGGGAATTTAAATCATTTTAATAGTTTTTTTTCTCTTTTCAAACCTTCTTATTTAATGTGTGATGGACTTAAATGGGAAAAGATTCCAAGAAAATAATGTGTTTCAATTATGCCTTTTAATTCAATTCTGTATGATTACCATCAATCATAGATTGTCAATCCACAAAGTATCAGATATATATTCTGTTAGGCAATTTTTTCAACAGTACGCATTCAAAATTATATTGTGAAGAAGGTAATTTATGCCCTTATAAGAGTTAATTTTAGCACACTAAATACTTACACCAAATTCTGAAATCTTGCCTCCTTTTACTACTTGAAAGTCAAGAAATATAATGAAGACCAAGTACTCTTAGTATAATTTAAGTACACTTGTTTAAGAGGGATTTTAGAAGCATAGAGGGAAAATAATTCCTTTTCCGAAAAAGTTATCCTTCCTCCTAAACATATGGCCAATCCCATGTATAAGTCATGGAATGGATATGAAAACTAGCCTTGCCTAGATCCAAAGTGGATCAGCATGTGGGCAGTGAGCGGACACTCTGCTATGAAAGAGGGAACGTGCCTTCAGGCCTTACAAGGACTTCCTAAGATGACAAAGTGACCCTCCATAACTGCCTGCCCCCACCCCCGTGCCAGGAGGCTGAGCTTAGTGGAAGCAGATAAGAGGGGCCACAAAGGTCTGGAAGAACAGGAGTCATAAACATATTTTCATTTTTCTCTTCTCAGAATACCAAAGGTGATTAAACTCAATTACAAACTTTCCAGTTTCTTGTTTTGCTTTGTTGTGAATTTGAAAATCATTTCCTCCAACAAAAGTATCTTCCTCCCAACCTTGGCTTACCTGTGACTTCCCTGCTTTCTTCTTTGGACACCCTCCAGGACTTTGCCTGTGTAGAACTTATTCTTATCCTGGAATGTCCAGGGCCATCTGCCACTTTGCTGGGTAACCTTGAACAATTTACCAAGCCTCTCTGGTCCTACACTTCTTCCTCATTAAACAAGGGGTTCGAGCAACATGATCTGTGAGATTTCTCCTGACTTTAAAATCCTCTCTTTTTGTCCTTGATGGGGAGGGATGGGTAGTTCTCCATGTACTGCCTCCATAGAACCTAAACACCTTGCTTAGAGAGGTGTAAGCCTTTGCCAGGTATGTGCATAGCAGGTAATGCTATCCATTGGGGCACGCAACCAACCAAAAAGTAACTTGTCATGAAGGAGAATCCATCTAGTCTTGAATCTTTAGCTTTTACAGCCATTTTATTTCATTTGTAGTCTTTCTTTTGGATTTAGGTTAAAGGATTTTCTTGGACCCAACCAGTCTGATGTCATTAAAACCAGTGAGGAATCTACAAACTGAGGCCTTGAGTGCAGTCTGAGAAAACAAAAGGTCCATTGCATGAGGTTCTGTGTCCCCACTGTCATGTGTGTAGGTGTGATTTTAGTTGTCTGTCATCTGATTGGGGGAGTAGGTCTTTTCACATCGAGTGAAACAACTCTCAGAAAGCATCTTTAAAATATTTTTAAGACTCAGCTGGTCACCAAAGCAGACGTGTTTGATTGACCAGGTTATATCTAAATTCTGTTACAATTCAGTGTAGCAAAAATATTTTTTCCCAGTAGTGTCCATATGATAGTCATTTTTTGTAAAGAACAAATATAACAATATGAGCTGTTGTATGTTTATCAATTCATTTTTTCAGGCCCCTCTGAAACACCAATCACATAAACTCTAGGCAGACAGTAAGATGCCCATTAAAATATCACTACAAAAGGTTTTCATTATAGACTCAAAAGAAATGAAGAAGTCAGTTTGATACAAGGTATGACTTTTGACTATCTTTTGCAGTAATCAATCTTTGTTCTTTTAGTGTGGGTTTGATTTTTATAAAGAGCCAAAAGTCTTTCAGAGGCAAGTCTGGTGAATACGTTTGGTAATAAAGCTGGCACTCTTTTGGGCTACAGTAAGACAAGAAATTGTCTCAAAAGGCATTTTCAAAAGACAAATTTCTAAAACATGTTCAGTAGTAATTGCACCATTGGAATGAATTGAGGGCATCGCCTCCTGCGGCGACTTTGCTCTAAAATAGCACATACTCCTTTGGGTTTATAGATTAAGGAATGTTTGGTTTTTTTGATACAATATCAGTGGGGCTTTGGGGGGGTTGGTTTTTTGTTTGGTTTGGTTTAAGTTGTTTTGTGGCCATATCTTATTAACTTTGTTGAAAGGGGAAATAATGCCCTTTCCTAGCTTTATTATAGATTGCCACATTATTTTCCATTTTCTTTAGATAAGACCCTATTTTTCTGAATACCTATGCTTTCTCCTCCCCTGAAATCTCATGTCATCAAATATGCTTACAGAGAGAGTTCTCTCAACCTCAGGGGCTTGGAAATTCTGCCTACAACTCCCATGTCTCTTTCGCAATCACACTTTGAATCACAACTTTTGTATTTTTGTGAAGAACAAGAGGGATTTCACACAGAAAAGGTTGTTCATTTTCTTGGAGATGATCTAGCCTCTTTTAGATTAAAGATCCAGGCAAAGATTAATAATTTGCCCATTCCTAATCCTCAGTCCTGGGCATCAATCTGTTTCTTCCCATCCTGGGCATCAATCTGTTTCTTCCCAAGGGTTCCTTTACCTAGATCTGATCATCCTGTGTTCCTCTGAATAAGACATTTTTCTGGGTTTCTTCAAATAAATGGTTAATATCCTCTTAGTTACCTTTGCTTGTGTCTTGGAGTGGAAGAGATTTATGAATGAAAATAGTATAGGAGAAACCCCCAACCTTCTTAAATCTAATAGACAGTCATAACTGTTTGCTAATGGAGGGTTTAGTAATATAGCAGTACTACATAACTTAATTTATTTCAAATAATACTGCATATTTGAATTCCTATAGAAAGTTGACATAATGAGATGTGAGCCATGCTGTAATTCTTTCTCTATAGAAATATAACTTAACCAAGTGAAGCATATTTATTAAACCACTCACTAGCCTCCCAGTGGAGATCTGGGAAGTTAAGAAATGGCTACTAGTCTATATAAGTAACTGAAGGACAGATACCTTTATTGGGGTGAAGAGAGAATATTATATGATTCTTATTGGAGAAGCTTCACTAAAATGTCTGTCCTCAAAAAAATCAAACTAAGATAAATACTGCAGAGAATGTTAGCTCTTCAATCCACAATCTCAAATAAGTAATTTTAACCTTTAGGTAACTGTCTTGTACTTCCATTTCCTTTTATTATTTCGAGCATGGAAATAAAGTTGTTTCAAATAAAAATTTAGGAAATACTTTCATCCTTAGTTACTCTCCATTTCAGTAGTTCCCCCAAGCTTATCCACTCTAAAATGTACAGTCCTCTTCATAAAACAGACTTTACATGGCTGACTGCATAGGGGTGTGTGTGTATGTGTGTGTGTGTTTGTGTGTGTGTGTGTGTGTGTGTGTGTGTGTGTAGTATGTGGGATTTTTAAACTCACTACAGTCTGTGTTTGGCATGCTGAACACAGAAGTACTGGTTTTGACCACACAGATTCCAAGCTGAGTATTTACAGTAACCAAATAGTGAGAGGGAGGCCTTTTGGATAAAGTACATTTTCAAGGTGATTTTCTGTTACCTCAGCTCATTCAGGTCAGCAGGATGGAGAAGATTCTGCTGAATGATAACAAGAGCCAGCTGAACATTTTTGTTAGAGTAACTGTGATGCTTATTTTCATTTGACACCTTTGTTACTTGTTGAGTCAGCTAATTTGTATGCGTGTGTGTGTGTGTGTGTGTGTGTGTGTGTGTGCTCGCGGGCGCGTGCATGGGTATGTTTAAAGAAAGGGATATATCTATGTGTATGTTTTGTCTAAAGTTAGACTTTGTGGCATCTTCAGAACAGAATCCATTAATGTTCTTTGATTAGGTGTGGCTGCCATTGAAACTGAGTGTGGGGGTGGGGCCAACTGCCATCTGCCCCTTCCCCAAAGCTTTGTTTCCATGTTCAAACAAGCAAACAAGACCATACTGTCCTTTTCAGTGCAATGTCATTGTGATGCCACGTCTCTGAAGCCTTCTTGATAAAGAAGGCACTCCAGGGTGTCAGAGTGTTCTTGATTCTCTGAGTTTATCCTGCTCCCTCAGAGGAAGCTCATGCTTTCACACTTCCATACCCTGTGCACTACAAGTACACGGCTGCTCTGATCTCAGTGTTACAGAGAAATACGCCCTGTGAAAGGAAGAAAGCAGCAAAACTCATGGAAGACAAAGACATCTGCTTTTGTGTTTTCTGTTGGTCAGCCTGTTGAGATTTTGTCAGCTGCAGAGGTTGAGTTGGTCCCCATGTCTTTAGCAATAAGCCCTACTTTTAAAACTACAGAGAAAATGCTGTTTAAAATTTACTTATTGGCCCCTCTTTAGATAAATTGTTCAAAAAGGTTCCCTCATTGTCTTCCCTCTCCACCTCCCTCCACTCCCTTCAGCCTTTGTTTTGTTGATGCTCATTATTATCCAGGGTAATGTAGTCAGTCCAATGAGAGATCATGCCATCCTTATTCATCATCATATCTTTAAAGTTTAATAAATCCATTTTTAACTTGGTTTGGCTTCAGTAACTGAAGAATTCATTACAAAATTCTAGCTTGATCACCATATTGCTAAGATAATACTTTTCTATGCACAGAATGTGTTTGAGATGATAGATTTTTCAGTAAGAGATCTAGCAAATATTTTGCTATTTTCTTAAATTCCTAGAATAGAAGCTTGTTTTCAGAGTGAGCAGGGTATAACCATCCCTTTTCTATTAATAAGCTGCTGTTTGGAGTCCTAGCGGTCTACCTCTAGTCTCAACCCTGTGGGTGCTTAAACACATTTATCTGCAATGAATTTTGACAGCTCTAGACTCCTTTAGTTTGGAGCTGTGGAAGAAGCTCCACAGAATCCATTGCAAATTACACAGCCCAGAACTCGGTGGTGAGAAGCCACGTGTTTAGTCAAGAAAGAACTAGTAATCATGGATCTAGTGGTTAGTATTTGGTTGGTTTAAAGGGGATCCTTAATTTTAATGACTGAGTTGGACTACCACCCCACAGTATCAGTAGTGGGATGGCAGCCCCACTACCTAAAATTCACTTTTCTCACAAAATTTAAGTGGGATAGTTATTGGTCTAATGCAAGGACAAATTTCTTATTACCAGTTAAAGCTGTCTGAAATGGAATGGGCCACTTCATGAGTTTCATTTTCTCCATCACTGGAGGTATTCAAACAGAGGACAGTTAACCATGTCTCAAGGATATCAAAGAAGGGGTTCATCAACCAGGCAGGAAACTATGTTCCATGACTTCTAAGGGCCTTTTCCAATTCTAGGATTCTGTGATTCTAACCTAAATGAGATATTCACCGGCTGCTCCAAAACTGGTTTCCAATCATGTCCTCCATATGTAATTTTTACAGATTAAAAATAATATTGTATATAAAAGATCAAATAAAGATGTTCTTTAAGTGAAAAAAATTGTTCATCCTTCATTCATGTCACAATTATGTTTACTAATGATGACACAGGTTAATAGTGTCTTTTCCAATTGGAAGAATGTTTATCTTCAGTCTCCGAAATTCAGACAAATTTGCTCTAATTCAGTTGTTCGTTGTTGTTCAGTCAGGTCGACTCTTTGTGACTCATTTTGGGTTTTCTTGGTAAAGATACAGGAGTGGTTTGCCATTTCCTTCTCCCGCTCATATGATAGATGAAGAAACAGGTAAACAGGGCTAAATGACTTGCCCAGGGTCATGCAGCTAATTAGTGTTTGAGACCATATTTGATCTCAGGAAGATGAGTTCCTAGTTCCAAACTTGGCACCATCCACTGCCCTACCTAGCTACCCTTTTTAATTTATCTTTTTATATTTAATTGTAGTTACTAAGAACTTAAGAGGAGTTGAAAAAATTCTCTGTGGTTAGCTGATTTCGAGACAAGTAGAGACAAATGCCCTTACTTTGGCCTATAACAGCTCATGGATCATCTAACTGGACCCTTAACAAATAATACCCATTCAACAGTTCCCCTCCAACCCCTACTCTGCCACTTGTAAATCTGACCCGATAATATCTGCTTTGGGATTTCCTGAACTAAAATAAGGGCCAGAAAGATAGACACAAACTGAACCTAGAGAAAGTCTCGGGTGTGTATGGATGCACTGAGCAAAGCATTCTAAAACCTGACAAAATACTCAATTCATATTCCTGAAATTCCTTAACAGCAAATTTCAGGATTATCACAACTTTAGATATTTGTCATAGAGCTTTCTAAATAAATCGGATTCATAAATAAATCAGCGAGAAAAAATTAGTGAGCAGGATCAGTCCTACAAGTTACCGTGAAGTGTGGAAAAGAGCACCAGGTTTAGAGGCTGAGAACATGTTTGCAGCTCGTTTTAGGAGCAAGTAACAATCTCTGGGCCTCCATTTCCTCCTCTGTAAAATGAGGTGAAGGGTCTAGTGGGTGTGGGGCTGGCCTCGGAGTTGGGAAGACCTCATTTCAAATCCTTCCTTTGATCCATAAGATTCTAGATCTAGAAGCCACCTACTCTAATCTGACCTTTCCATTTTACACAGAAGGAAACGGAGGGGCCCAAAAGTTATGACTTGCCCAAATCAAACACATAAGTGGCAGAGCCAGAATTGGAACTCATTGTATGTCCCAAGTTCAATATCTTTTCAACTGTATCCAGGTGCTTCTATCAATTTACTATTTCTGTAACCATGAACAAGTCACTGAAACTTCCAGTGATCCTAGACAGCTATCTGTGACTAAGTTGCAGAAGAGTTGCTGATTTGTGTTGCTGGGGAAGTTTTCAGACTGAATTTGTTATGCTCATGAAATCAAAAGTCTGGACCCCTCCAACCTATTTCACCACTTACTAAGAAGATTAAAAAGTGGCTGGACTACATGAGCTTCTTCACCCAGCCAAATAGGTACCTGAAATTCCCCTGCTAAGTTCATTTGGTTTATAGAAGTCCATTTTTAAAATTAAAAAAAATATTGGACTTCTAGTTACTTACCACTGGATTTCATTAGTTCCCTATAGTCAGAAACTAATATGATAGAAGTAAATCAACTAACATCATTGGGGAAGGTAGGATGACCTGGGAAACATGAAAATAGCATGAGGGAGGGGCAGCTAGGTGGCGCAGTGGATAAAGCACCTGCCCTGGATTCAGGAGGACCTGAGTTCAAATCCAGCCTCAGACACTTGACACTTACTTACTAGCTGTGTGACCCTGGACAAGTTACTTAACCCTCATTGCCCAGAAAAAAAAAAATAGCATGAGGGTAAGGTTTGGGGTTGACTGATAAACTTGCCTGAGGTGGAGCCATTGTAGGGTCAGGTGCGATGCTGGGAATTACTCTCTCCTTTATTTTGGCATCATTCTGGTATGCAGACCATGTGAGTAGTCCAACCCTAAACAACCCAATATGAATTCCCTAACTCCCTCTTTTGAGGATACCACCGCCATCATCCTAGTTCAAACCCTCATTCCCTCTCACCTGTTCTTCACCACACGGCTTCTTGCACATCCACTCTCCCAGTACAGCCTCCTTTTCTCACCACAGTCATATTAATCTTTTTTTTTTATTTTCCTCAAGTAACAAACCCTTTTATTTTGCATGAAGATAAACGTCTATGCAGGGAAGCTCAGTTCATATGGCTCAGGCCTGAATGTTGCTTTTGGCACTGAAAGCCATGTAATAGATCGCCATGCCAATCATTGCAGCCAGCACCTCAGTAGAGACCCACGGCCCATTCCAGGCACCCCGGTGATTCATGCTGACTGTGAGCAAGGGTCTAATGGCTGAAACATCCTCATTGCTTCTCTGGGCCTTTCTCAGAAGACTATAGGAATCTTCATCAAAGAACTTGACTTCATAGGTTCCAGAATGGGCACTCCTATGTTCCAAGCTCCAGGATACCTGATAGCGCCCAATATCCTGGCCATGAGTCACTGGAAACTGCTTTCCATTAACATCAGCATAGAGGGCTACATTCTGTGCTCCATTCTTGCACGTCAAAGAGATCTCAACAATTAAAAGTCTCAGTGGAAATGACCGCATCGGAGGTAGTATAGTAGGAAGGAGTAATCACAGGATCAGGGCAGGGCTCCGCTGAGCAGGCCGAGAGCCCGAGGAGGAGCAGCAGGAGGAGCAGGACTGGGCAGGTGGAGGCCGGGCCGGCTCCAGGGAGGCCGCCATCAGCTCCCTCCAGCATGGGTGGGAGAGAGAGCCATATTAATCTTCTTAAAACACATCTCTGACCATGTCATTTTCCTGTTCAGAACCTCACCTTTGTCTCTGTCCTTGATCTACCTCCATTAGACACCAAATAGATCTAAATTTTAAACCTTTGTTCAACCATCTAACTAGCTGTGTGACCTTGGATGGACAAAGAGCCTTCTAAGTTTTCCTTATCTGTATAATAAGGAAGATAAACTCGATCTCCAAGAACTCTGCCAGCTTTTAAGTTCCTTGACCCCATAACTACACCTTTCCAACCTTCCCTCTACTCCCCTACACATACTTGAAGCTCCAACTAGTGTACTAATAATCTCCTTGAACATCTCCCTTGAAATAGCCTTTCTCTGTCTTAGCTGATGCCATTTATTCTCCTTAGAATCCCTTCTCATTTCCACCTATTTGACACCTACTCATCTTTTCATAGAATTTAGAACTAACAGATCTGAGAAAATGTCTACTCTATTCCACCCTTTCAACTGATGAGCAAACTTGAGTCCCAGAGAGATTAATTTATTCTTCCCAAATCCCTTTGGCACGCTCCAAGAAGCCATCCGTGTTCTCCATCTGAACCTTTGTAGAATTTTAGTTCTATATCTCCAGTCATATCGCTGCCTATTTTATCTCCCCTACTTGACTGTAAACTCCTTGAGAACAGGCTTTGTCCCATTTTCCCTTTGTCACTCATAATGCCCTGCACGTGGTAGGTCCTTAATGAATAGTGACTGAATGAACAAGTTCACTGTTATGCGTTCTAAAAGACTAGGAATCACTGTTTTCTCCAGTAATAAACGCCTAGACCCTATATCAACGAAAGGTTCCTTGTCCTCAGGTCGGTGCGTTTTCTCCTCATGCTGCTCCAATTAAGGTAGAGTCTTATTCTTGGATTTTCCTTATAAAAGAGAAATTCTGTCAAGGGAGCACTAAGTTGGGGGGAAGCTACAGCTTTTGAAAAATGTTGTTCACTTTCTCAAACTTTTACTGATGTCAAAACCTTACTGGTGTAAAGGGGAAGCTGCCAGAGTATGGAAAGCCTACAGGACTAGGAATGAAGAGACCTGGGTTCAAGTCTAGAAGTGACCTTATCGATTCTGACCTTTCCATTTTACATAGAAAGAAGGCCCTGAGGTTATGACTTGCTCAAGTCAAACACGTAAATGGCAGAGCACTTAAGATGGAGCACTAGGCCTGGAGTCAGTTCAAATCTGGCCTCAGACACTGAGTAGCTGTGTGACTCAGGGCAAGTCACTTAACCCTGTTTGCCTCAGTTTCCTCATCTGTCAAAATGAGCTAGAGAAGGAAATGGCGAATCCTTCCAGTATCTTTGCCAAGAAAATCCTAAATGAAGTCACAGAGTCAGACATGACTGAAACAATTGAATAGCAAATGTTCTAGTTTCAGCTTTGCTGCTTATTAATTGTATGATTCTGAGAACGGCATTTCTTCTCTGTAAAAACAAGAAGGCTAGACTAGATGAACTCTCAGATCCCACCTAGCTGTGATTCTCTTAATGTGACCTATGGACCATTTCCTACCTGATGTTTTCTAATTGTTCTAAATCTGTTAGGCTTGGAGTCCCAGATATATAAGTTACTTCAAGGCAGGAACAGGTAGTGACAGCTAGCATGTGTATAAGGCTTGAAGGGGTACAAAGCAGTTTACAAGTTAATTTCATTTCACCCTCACAACAGCTCAAGTAGTGAGTGGATAGAGCACTGGGTCTGGAGTCAGGAAGACCTGAGTTAAAATCCAGATGGAGATACTGACTAGCTGTGCAGCCCTGGGTGAGTCACTTAACCTATCTGCCTCAGTTTCTTCATCTGTCAAGTGACAACAAGAGCACCTATCACCTAGGGTTTTTGTGAGAATAAAGTGATACAATATTTTTAAAGCACTTTGCAAATCTAAAAGTGCTATACAAATGCTAGCTGTTATTAGTACTATTATGAGCAAACCAAGGCCCAAGAGATGAATGATTTACCCAAGATGGCCTAGCTAACAAGTAGCAGAAGTATGTTTGATCCCATTTCATGTTTTCCCACCCAATATTCCTCTAATAGTTTTTGATTGGCATTAGGTAGTCTTTCCCCCCCGTGTTACTGGTATTCAGTCCCTTATTGTTAGTTATTCCTGAAATTTGTAATTCAGAAAATGTCACTTGTGAAGAACAGGGAAAATTTGGCCAATTCAACATTAAGTCCCTAAACCTTGCTGCTGGCTACTAGGCAAACAAACAAACAAACAAAAATTACACAAGCCCTGCCCCGAGAATTTGTACATTCTGAGGAAGAAGTTGTAAATTCTGAGAAAGAGATGGAGGTGGAGGGGAAGGGAGAGACAGGCGGATAGGTAGTAATACAAAGTAAGGCACAATTAGGAGAGAGATACAGATAAAGTGCCCTAAGAAAATTTGAGGGAGATAGAACTTCAATTAGGGCTTTCAGGGAAGGTTTAAGAGGAGGTAACACCAGACCTGAGCCTTGAATGACTATAAGGCTATTGAGAAATGAAGATGAGAAGAGAGTGCATTTCAGGCATGGTCTGATGGCCTAGGATGACCTGAATCCCCAGGATCAGGGAACAGGAAATAGTAATGTGCCAGCAGGGAAAATACCAAATAGAGAGAAAGAAGCCTGTGCCAATGTTGTTCACCAACACAGAATTTAGTTCCTTAGTGCTGCCACAACAATCTATATGTAAGAATATTGGTCCACAGCAAAGCCTGAAGGGCAGGAGTGTGTGACTACCCACCATCTAATGTAAAGACTGATGAGCCAAATCTTTTTGTAAGGCTTCATGGCAGATGAGAAGCTCCATACAAGCCAGGGTGGCAGGTAGGCTACATGAGAAAACAGGTGATTTACAGGAAGGATCAGTAAGCATTTACTCAGTGCCTGCTATGCGCCAAGCATTCCACACATAAAAGAAAATCATGATTATGCCATGTGTGAGACAGAGAGTCAATGTGGTGTATCAGAAAAAGCACTAGGTTTGGGCTCTACTACTCATTAGCTATGTGACCTTGGACAAGTCACATAACTTCTCTAGACCTCAGTTTCCTCATCTATAAAATAGCAGTTTGTACTGGGTCATCTCCAGGGGGTCATGCCAACGGTGATCAGTGTAAAATATGAAGGTCACACCAACAACAGCTATTCAACTGCATTTTATGTTTTTCCTGAAAATTAACCAGATTGGAAGCATGTATGCGTGAATGTGTTAGTAGTACCTTAAATTTCCTTTCCAGGAATCACATTAGGTGTTTAATGTATTGCCACAGATTGAATTTAGATGCTGAGTAATGCTTTGCGGTACAGCATTGATTTATTCACACTCATGGATTCTGCCCGTCTCTTTTTGATAAGGCAGAACTCACTCATGGTTCCAGATCTGAAATTTTAGTCAAATTATATTTGTAGTCCAGGGTCCCGAGTTCAAATCCCAAACCTTCCCAAGCATGTTGCCACTTCACTTCCCTGGATCCCAGTTTTCTAATCAATCAATCTTTCTAGATATAATCTATTGATCTACTCATCTATCTATTCACCTATCTGCTCTTGCATTTATCCATCCACCCATCTCTATCTCTAACTTTCCTTTCATCTCTAATATCTATGATGCCTTGATCACCCATACCATAACACCATGATGTCCATTAGTCTCATCCTGAATTCTGCAGGGTTTTGAAGCCTCCCATAATCTGCCCCATGTATTCTGTGCTCCAGTAACACTGGTCATTTTACTATGATCCAAACAAGAAACTTCATCTCTAACTCCAGGCCTTTTCAGTAGCTGGCCCCCACATCTGGAATCCTCTCCTCTCCTCCTCCTGGTTGCCCCAGCTTCCTCCTAGGCCCAGCTAAAATCCCACCTTCTACAGCAAACTTTTCCATATCTCCCTTAATTTCAGTGCCTGCCTTCAAGGGATTATTTCATATTTATCCAGTATATAGCCTCTTTGTACATTTTTTTTTGGTATGCTTTCTCCCCCATTAGGTGTTGAGCTCCTCAAAGGCAGGGACAATTTTTTGCCCTTCTTAGCAAAGAAAGGGACAGTGCTTAGCATAGTGTCTGGCACATATTAGACCCTTAATAAATTGTTATTGACTGACTAAAATCGGCATTTATATCATGTACATGAGGCATCCAACTGAAATTATAGGTCTATCTTTGAGAGACTGCAAACCATACTTTGCTTCTTACTGTCTTCATTTTAATTTATTTTCCAATTAACAAGTATTCTCATGAGACTTCAAAAAAAAAAAAAGAAAGAAAGAAAGAAAGAAAAACCAGGAGTACCACCTGTCTTCAATGACTTTTCCCTTTCCATCCTCATTTCTGTGCTTAGCACAGTGTGTGGTACATACCGTTGTTTAGTCATGCCCAACTCCTCATGACCCCATTTGAGGTTTTCTTGGCAAAGACTCTGGAGTGGTTTGTCATTTCCTTCTCCAACTCATTTTACAGATGAGTAAACTGAGGCAATCAGGGTTAAGTCATTCAGCATCACACAGCTAGGAAGTGTCTGAGGCTGGAGTTGAACTCAGCTCTTCCTGACTCCAGGTCAATGCTCTATGCACAGGGACACCTAGCATAGTAGATGCTTAATTAATACTTATTGACTGCTACTGACTGCTCTGCTCCTATTTGTTTCTCTTTCCTAGAACAAAACCAAAGACAGGTTTAGGTCAGGACAAAAAAAAATGTTTTGTTTCCTGTGCATATACGTTTCCAAGTCTCTATTCCAGCTGCTTCACAGTTGTTTTCTTCCTCTTCCTCCTTCAACTCAATCTTCCATCTGCTCCTCTCCACACAAGTCTCCCAGCTTCTCTGTCGGTACAACCTCAAAGGCTGACCTTCCATGATCTGAGTTAGAGAAAGCATTTCCCCCTTCTGCTGCTGAAGAAAGGGAGGTCTAGGAAGACTCTAAATTACCTTTCCCTGGTTACGTTGTTATCCTCAGTGGAAGGCTCCTTCAGCTCAAACCATACCCGAGTAAAAATCCTCCTCTTGAAATGAAGGGTCACATTCAAAAAAGGTTAGGGACCAATGTCCTGGCCAATAATGAAAATGATGTTGGCGGTGGTGATGATAATGATAATGATGCCATTTCTGTGGTGATTTATATATATTGTCTAATAAATCACTGGCTTCCTTTAAGTCCCAACTAAAATCTCTCTTCATTCCAGTACCTTCCTTTTAATTATTTCCCATTTATCCTGTCTATAGCTTGCTTTGTATTTGTTTGCATGTTGTCTCCCCCGTTAGATTGTAAGCTCCCTGAGGGCAGGAACTGTCTTTTGTCTCTTTTGGTATCCCCAGCCTTTAGCACAATGCCTAGCGCATAGTAGGCACTTAATAAATGTTTATTGAATTGAATTGAAATCTAATAAGGTAGGGAAAAAAGTCCATGAGAGACTAGCAAAGAATAATAGGAACACCTTTCAGAGGGGAGGGGGGAAAAGCCAAAGATAAAAATCATAAAAAGTAGCTTTTTATGAGCTACTATTTGAGCCCAAAGCTAATTAGAGAAAAAGTTGTAGGCAGTAAGGTGTTTCTGCCACTAGAGGGCAATAGTGTACAACGAGCCCCAAAAGCCTGGGCCCTGGGTGAGTGGCAGTTCCTGCTGGAACAAGGAGACACAGCAAAACCTCATATTTACTGCCTCCTTCTAACCGGGCATGGATCAGGGTGAAGTTCAGGATCCCTAGGGATGTGCTGGGTATTTATCTCACTGCCCACTCAAAGGAGGATTTGTTGGAACAGGGCTCTATTTAACTTAAAAGTCTCCCGCCTCCCCCCAACAATCATATTCACATTTAAAGAGCACAAAGATCATTATCACCACTCTTTTACATATGCATGCAGAGATTAACTTGTTCAAGGTTGCCTAGCCCACAAGTGTCTGAAGTGGGATTTGAACCCAGCACTCTCTAACTCAAGTCTGGTGCTCTTTCCCCTACATCTTGCTAACTAAATGGTACCGATTTGTAAAAGGAATAAGATGAGATGTGAACTAAACTACCTGCATGATTGGGCGGTTGTGAGGGAAATGCTTTGTAAAACTCAAGGAGAAGAAAAAAAAAAACCTCAAGGAGAGGGACTGGACTAGTGATTTCACTGGGATAGGGTACCTCTAGGTAAGGAATCCCCCCTACTAGTGTAGGTCAACACTTTTCTTGCAACTTATCATCTTTGGGCATTTCCTACAGCACTGAGGTTAATTGATTTGTCTAAGGTCACACAGTCATTATGTGTCAGAGGTAGAATTCAACCCAGGTCTTCCTGGCTTTGAGGCAAGCTCTGTTACCCCTTCTCATTCTATAGCTTAGTTCTTGGTACAATGGTTAGAGCACTGGCCCTGGGGTTAAGACCCAGCCTGGGACACTAGCTGTGTGATCCCGGGCAAATCACTTAATCTCTCTCTTCCTCAGTTTCCTCATCTATAAATTGGGGATAATCATACTGACCTCTCAGAGAATTAGCAAAGATCAAATGAGATAAGGTCTATAACAGTGTTACATTAATGCTAGTTATTGTTATTACAAAATAAAAGTGCTGCATAAATATGATTTACCATAAATAATTTTCATCAGGAAAAGACTGGCCATCTTCCAAAACAAAGAGGCCAACAGCTTTGGAACTCTTTTTTTTTTTGCTGGGCAGTGAGGGTTAAGTGACTTGCCCAGGGTCACATAGCTAGTAAGTGTCAAGTGTCTGAGGCCGGATTTGAACTCAGGTCCTCCTGAATCCAGGGCCGGTGCTTTATCCACTGTACCACCTAGCTGCCCCTAGCTATGGAACTCTTGATCAAAATATGATTCCTCTAAGGCATCAGTCTCAAAATTCTAACTTGAATTCCACTCGTGACTTTATATAGACTAAATAAAGGTCTTAACTGTTCTACATAAGAGGTGGGTTATGGGGGAATTGTGTATATTGAATAATTGCATTTTAAATGCAAATGTACTAGGAATGTTGCCTAGAATAATGAAAAGAGTATGAGGCTTGAAGTCAGGAGATCTAGATTCAAATCCTGACCCTACCACTAATTTATATCACTTGTGGTGAATCCTTGAACCTCTCTGGGCCTCAGTTTCCACATATGTAAAATGGGAAGGTCAGACCAGATGATCTCTAACATTGCTTTCTTAACATCTCCAAGATTCTACATTTCAACTTATAACTGAAAGAAAAACTATTACGCTTCCTTTTTGTAGGAATTACCCATTCTTCTCATCCCCCTTTCTCCTTTTCAATTCTCTCTTTTATCAATCTGGATACTTGTAGATTGAGTTTTCCTGGAACACAGCATATGTATGCATATACATGTTTCTAGAACTTGTGCCTAACCTGAATATCTGCATCTTGATTGTTTTCTGGGTCTTTAATTTTTTCATTGTGAAAATTTCAGGTTGACCTTCTCAACTGGCTTTGGAATTTGATGGAGGAAAAGTTTGGGTCCCACATTTACATAGAGCTTTAAGGTTGAGAGAATGCCTTCCATGCAGGATATCCCCAAAGTCTGGTACAATTTGAAGCCTTTAAGCTTAAATTCTATCAAAGCTTCTAGTGAGCTAAAGCTTAAAACTGCACTAAGACTTTTGGGACACTATTACCATCTTATTTGTGCCTCAAAAACAGCCCTATTAAGTGGAGCAGCCCCATCCTCCCGGTCCCTCAGGCTCACAACCTAGAAGTCACCATGGAGTCTTCATTACCTCTCATCCTTCATATCCAAGGCCTGCCCATTTCATCTTTGTAACATCTGTACCCCCTTCTCTCCTCTGAAACTACCCGCCACCCTGGTGCGGCTCTCAGCTCTGCACCAGTGGACTACTGCAAAAGCCTGCTGCTTGGTCTGCCTGCCACAAGTCTCACCCCACCGCAGTCCTTCTCCCCTTCAGCTGCCAAAGTGATTTTCCTTATGTACAGATCCAATAATGTGTGACTCCCCTACTCAATAAACTTCAGTGGCTCCCTGTCACCTCCAGGATCAACTAGAAAGTCCTGTTTGGCATTCAAAACCCTCCAAAACTTTGCTACATACCTATACCCACAGACTCCCTCTCTCCTCCCACACTACCAGTCTTCTTAGAACTTACACCCTACCCCCCCCACATACTCTACAATCCAGTGATACTGACCTCCTTGCTGTTCCTTGAGCAGTATATCTCTCAGCTCATGGCATTTTGACAAGCTGTTCCTCATGCCTGGAATGTTCTCTCTCTCTCTCCTTCACTAAGAGGACAGCTGGACAATGCAATGAATAGAGTAGTGGAGGCCTGGAGTCAGGAAGACCTTAGTTCAGATCTGGCCTCAGAAACTTACTAGCTGTCACTTAACCTCTGTCTGCCTCAGACTCCCCATTCTGCAAGATTTGGGTAATGAAGTAACCTACTTCCCAAGGTTGTTTTGATAATCAAATAAGATAATATATATAATACATAATATAACTCACATTATAATGTGTGATAGATAGTAAATGCCTGGTGCATAGTAAGCTTTCTATATAAATAGTAGGTATTAATTGTTGGGAGATTGAGTATTCTCTTCCCCATTCTATAGATGAATCCTCATCTGAAGCTCAAAGATGAAAGCGTCAGATCTGAAACTTGAACTTGGTTTTCTCTGTCTCCAAGTTCAGTGTGCTTTCCACTATTCCACACTGAATAAAGAATCTACTCTTTTCCCCATTAGAACCGTACCGAAGCAGAGCTAGATCTTTTCCCTCAGCTTCCTCCTCTTTATTAATAGGTCTCTACAATTCCTTCCAGTTTGTTTAAAGGAACTGGAAATGTTTTAGCTTTGAGAAGAGAAGCTTGAGTGGGACTCACTGTCCCTGGGGGATTTAAAAGGTTGTCAGGTGGTAAAAGGGGTTTGTCTTGTTCTACCTGACCTCAGAGGGCAGAACAGGGAGCAGCTGGTTAGACGGTTCAGTGGCAGATTTCAGCTGGATCTGTGGGATACTTCTTTAAAGCCACAGTTCGATAATAGGATCGCTCTTATCTCTTTATTTGTGGTTGTTCAGTCCTGTCTGACTCTTCATCCCTTTTGGGGTTTTCTTGGGGAAGACACTGGAGTGGTTTGTAATGACCAAACATTCCACTGCCCCAACATTAATAAAGGTCTGCTGAATGAGAGTGGCCGATAGAACTGGTCTGTGACTGAAGCAGAACCTCTTGAAAACAGAGAAGGAAATGCTCCCGTGCCCCCTCTGGCAAGGTCTTCACATTGGTATTGGTGATCACTAGTCACGGTGTTGACGAACTGACATTCCATTTTTTCCCCTCTAAAACGAAGAGAGGAGAAATGTGGAGAAATGGGTACCGGTCCAAAGGGCAGGGCCAGTGGCCTTCCCTAGGATCCCTTAGATTTTTCTGCTATATAAAACCACTTGAGCCTTTCGCTAAAGGAAAATTGGCTCGTAGAATCACAGGATCTCAGGGCTCTGAGAGACCCCAGAGACCATCCATATAACCTATGCGTGAACAGGAAATAGTTTCTATAACATTGCCTGACAAATGTGTTTGAGGACTCTCTGCTTAAAGACCTCCATTCTAGGTGAACCTATTGCCTAGATGTCCCGGTCCACTTTTGACCTGGGAGATGGCATAATGGACAAGGCACCAGCCTTGAAGTCAGGAGAAGGGGGGTTCTGATATCACCTCAACTACCACTGTGGGTATGGACAAATTATCTTGGTACAGTCAGGTGTTTTCGTTCCAAGCAGAGAGAACAAATTCAGAACTCTAACCCTAATCTTAATTTCATCTATAAAGCGGGAGTAACCATCTTACTCACAGGGCTGTGGGGGTGAGAATGGGGAAAGAGTTTTGCCAAGAACTAGGGTAACATTACTTTTATTGTCACTATAACTCACATTATAATGTGTGATAGTACAAAGAGATAGGTGGCTAGGTGGTGCAGTGGACTCCTGGCCTGGAATCAGGAAAACCCATCTTCTTGAGTTCAAATCCAGCCTCAGACACTTGCTAGGCTGAGTGACTCTGCCCTATTTGCCTCAGTTTCCTTATCTGTCAAATGAGCTGGAGAAGGAAATGGCAAACCACTCCAGTCTCTTTGCCATGAAAACCCCAAATAGGGTCATGAAGAGTTGGACTCAACAGCACAGTATGCCAGGCACTGCATTGGACACTGGGCATACAAAGAGAAGCTCAGGGCAGTCCCTGCCCTCAAGGAGATAACATTGCTTTGGCTGAAAGGTCTTCCTAGAGCCTCCTACTGAAGTTGTTTCTTGCTGATGGCTCTAAGGGTTTCACAAGGAGCCTCCCCCATTGCCAGTGGAAGCCACTGCTAGTGTTTTGATTTCTTCCACACCTTTTACAGACCATGGGTTATGCTTCTACCCTCCCCTTTGGCCAGAGTTGAGAAAATAGTCCTTTCCACCCCAGTCTCAGCTGAGGTGGCACCAGTGAATTCCCAGCCCCTTTCTCTCCTCTGAGCTGAACTGACAGCAATGTGGGTGGAGGGAGGAGGAAGGAAATCTGGTAATCAAGGAGCACCATGTGCCTTATAAATTGTAGAGGGGGAAACAGGAAGGTCTGCCAAGTGGAAAAATACTAAACACTTGGAATGTTTCATTGGAAGATTCTGTGAAATATCTTGCTGGAGGGGCCAGATAAATAGATGTGGGTCTCCTTTCCTCAGAGCAGAGTCTGTATTATTTTTTCTTTGTACCACAAATGGAAAAGACAGCATGAGAGAGTGGAAGGGTTGCTGCAGTTGGAATCAGAAGGCCTGGGTCTGGGGCTACCGGGCTACTGCGGCTATTTCCTAGCTGTGGGAACTGGGCCAGGTCCTCAGCCTCCTGGGGCCTCAGTTTCTTTATCTGCAAAATGGGAGGCAGAGCTCTCCATCTCTAAATTGATAAGCCCTGTGACCCTGTGATCAGCTTATTTGCCAGTGTTTACAAACCAATCTTGGACTTGAATTGGAAAGATCAGGTTCACCCACTCCCCTCCCTGCCAAAAACCTTCCCCAGATCCCCCCAAGGGCTGATGCATTCACCAAACAGGAGGCTGTTTCAAGAAAATAGCCCTGAATTGTTCTGAGGACCTTCCTTGGGTGCTCATGATTCTGAGGGGAGGCCATCTGGGACTGGAAATTCTCTCTGTCTGAGGCAGCTAAAGGGAGAGGAGTAAGACTAGGCTCTCCTATTCAATCTCATGCAACAAACATTAACTTCCTGATATGTCCAAAGCCTCGAGCTGTATTTGGAGAGATTAAGAAGAAAGGAGTCAAGCATTTATTAAGCTAATTTTAAGTGCCTACTATGTGCAGGGCACTGTACAGATATCTCATTTGAACCTCATAGCAACCCTGGGAGGGAGATACTATTATGATCCTCTTTTTATAGTTGAAGAAACTGAGGCTGGCAGAGGTTAAATGACTTGCCACAGGGTCACAGTTAGTGCTGGAGGCCAAATACGAACTCAGGTATTCCTGAGCTCGGCACTTTATCCACTGAGTCACCTACTTATCTCTAAGCACCCTTGCTTGCCACAAGAAAAGGAAAATAACCCCTGCCTTCAATTCCACTGAGGGCATGTAACTTTAAAATACCGATGGGATAATTTAAAGGAATTTGGGGGATCAAGAAAGGTTTCCTGAGGTGGTGCATAAATTTATCTAGTATGGGACAGTTTAAAAAAAAAGACTGAGTCTAGAACTGAGTTCAAACCCTACCACTGATCTTTACTATCTGTGACCCTGGACAAGTCACTAGGCCTCAGTTTCTTCATTTGTAAAAAATAAGCTCATGGGATGAGATGGTCTCTGAAAGTTCGTTTGACCTCTAAATCTATGATTGCATGGTTCTTGAAGGAAACTTAGAATTTGAAGAGGTGAAGGTGAGGAGGATTTATCTTCCAGGTATGAGGATAGTATATGCAAGAGCATGGACTCCAGAGGTAGACTGTCCTATCTAAGGAACAGGCACTAGGACAATTTCAGAGGAATACACAGAGTGTAAAGTGGAGTGGTGCCTATCTAGTAAAAGGTAGACTGGCCCCAGACTGGGAAGGGCTCTAGATGTCAAACAAGCTGAGAAGCTCAGTAGGGAGCCATGGGAGACTTTTGAGCAGGGGCTTCCCCTGGTGATACTTGAGCTTCTCTGATCCCTCCATGGAAAGGAGCTTAGGGAAGGCCAGATAGTATCAGGTTGCAAGTTGCTAATTCCCTCTAGTTTACCCAACAAGCACCTGTTCCTATGGGCCCTGGGCATACTGCCCTCAAGGAGTTTCTGCTCTGTTTGTGGAAAGTAAGGTTACTCATTTACCAAATATGAAAGATATCCAAAGTAAATACTAAGTATTTTTTGAAGGAGGATTTTAGTAACTTGGAGGACCAGAAAAGACTTTTTTTTGGGGGGGGGGGCAGGGCAATAAGGGTTAAGTGACTTGCTCAGGGTCACATAGCTAGTAAGTGTCAAGTGAGTGAGGCCGGATTTGAACTCAAGTCCTCCTGAATCCAGGGCTGCTGCTTTATCCACTGCATTACCTAGCTGCCCCCCTAGAAAAGACTTCTTAAAGGTGGCATTTAACCCAAGGAAAGAAGCTGATGGGGGTTCTAAGAGTTGGAGCTGAGGAGGAGGTGCATCCCAGGCCTGAGGATTGGGACAGAGGTAGCCTGTGCAAAAATGTGGAGGCTGGAGGCAAACCCTCCTTGACCAGGTACAGCCACTGGACACACATCCTAAATGTGGTTAGACTTATATTTTAGAAATATCAATTCGATAACTGAGTGGAGAATAAACGAGCAAATGGGAAGAGATTTGAAGCAGGGAAATCAATCCACAAGCACTTATGAAGCACTTACTATGCACTGGACACCGCGCTAGATGCTGAGAATGTTAACACAGAGTGGCTATTGCAATAGGCCAGGTCAGAGTTGATGGGGGCCCTGAACTTCCCTGAGACCTCCTCACTCAGCCATTGGTTCAAGGCATCATCCTCATCTCCCTTCCACCTGAAACTTGGATTCCATCTCAAAGTCCTCTTGCTCTGATAGATGAGCTTTTGGTTTGTCTTCCTGAGGTCCACGCTTCTGGGCCACTTTGTGGCCATCTCCTTTTCAACATTCCTTTATGTATTTTCTTCTCCCATTAGAATGTAGGCCCCTGCCACTAATAGTGGCACATGCCCATAATCCTTGCTATGGAGAAGGATGAAGCTGGCAGATCCCTTGAGCTCAGGAGTTTTGAGCTGAAGTTGAGCTAATGGTGATCAGGTGTGTACACTAAGCCTGGGACCGATATAGTGAATCCTTTTGAGAGGGGAGACACTAGGCTGCCTAAGGAGGGGGTGAACAAGCTCAGATTGGAAACCAAGCAGGTCAAAGCTTCTGTGGAAATCAGTGGTGGGATCTCAGCACTTCTAGCTTGGAAGATATGGAAAAAGGAAGGAAGAAAAGAAGAAAGAAAGAAAGAAAGAAAGAAAGAAAGAAAGAAAGAAAGAAAGAAAGAAAGAAAGAAAGAGAGAGAAAGAGAGAAAGAGAGAGAAAGGAAGGAAGAAAGAAGGAAAGAAAGAGAAAGGAAGAAAGAAAGAAAGAAGAGAGAGAAAGGAAGAAAGAAAGAAAGGAGAAAGAGGAGAGGAACAAAGGAGAGAGGAACAAAGAAAGAAAGAGAAGAGAGAAAAAAGAAAGAAGGAAAGAAAGAAAGGAAGAAAGAAAGAAAGAAGAGAGAGAAAGCAAGAAAGGAAAAAAGAGAAAGAAAGAAAGAAAAGGAAAGAAAGCTCTTTGAGGGCAGGGACAGTCTTGCTTGCTTATATTTGTATCCCTGGCACTTAGCACACTGCTTGGCACTTAGAAAATGCTTAATAAATTCTCTATCTATCTATCTATCTATCTATCTATCTATCTATCTATCTATCTATCTGTCTGTCTGTCTGTCTGTCTGTCTGTCTATTTATCTATCTATCTATCTGTTTGTCTGTCTGTCTGTCTGTCTATCTATCTATTTATCTATCTGAATAGGGTGGTGGTCATGTGAGTGGAAAAAAGGGTTTATGGGTTCAAGAGATACCATTAAAATAGAATCAGGAATGGAGTCAAACATGACCTTGAGGTTGTGAACATGGACGACGAGATGTATGGTTTTGCTCTTGACAGAAATGGGACAGTTAGGAAGAAGAATGACTTTTTGGAGTAAAAATAATGAGTTCTGTTCAGGACATGCTGAGTTTGATTTGACTATAGACATCCAATTGGAAATGATCCATAGACATTTGGTAATGTGGAACAGGAACTGGGCAGAGAGAGCAGGGCTATCTGGGAATCATTTTCACTTGACCTTCACAGCCCCTCAAGCTATCATCCTTTCTCATCTCTCCTCTCTTACTTGACCCAATTCCTAGAAGAAGCTGTCTATACTTTTTGCCTCCTATTCCGTGCCCCCCTCCCAGTCACATCTCAATACCTTCCAATCTGGCTTCTCTTCCTACCACTCAGTTGAAGCTGCTCTCTCCCCAGTTATTTATTGCTAAATCCAATGGTCTTTTTTTTTCAATTCTCATCCTTCTTAGCCTCTTCGCAGCATGTGACACTTGTTGACCAACCCTTTCTTCTGGCTACTCATTCCTCTCTGGATTTTCTTGACATTTCTCAGTTGTCCTTCTCTTCCTACCTGTTATTATTGCAGCAGCAACAGCATGTGCCACTGCCTGGGTGTACCCCAGTCTCCTCTAGCCCTCTTCATCCCTCAATATCCACACTTTCAAAGATCTCATCAGTTCCCATGGGTTCAGTGACTCCCAGACCTATCCATCTATATGCCATCTTTCTCCTGAGCTCTAGTGTCATATCTCTGAATATCACATCTCCAGTAGGCAGATCAAACTCAACCTGCCCAAAACAGAACTCATTCTCTTTTCTCCTAAACCCACCTCTTCTCCTGTCTTCCAGTTGTCCAGGTTTGCAACAGAAGTAGTCACTAAAAAAAAAAAAGAAGAAGAAGTAGTCACTCTCTCCACTCTCATTCCCATGTCCAAACAGTTGCCAAGAGGGGCAGCTAGATAAGGTGCAGTGGATAAAGCACTGGCCTTGGATTCAGGAGGACCTGAGTTCAAGTCCAGCCTCACACACTTGATACTTACTAGCTATGTGACCTTGGGCAAATCACTTAACCCCCATTGCCCCACCAAAAAAACAAAACAAAACAAAACAGTTGCCAAATCATGTTGATTCCCACCATCTTCTTAACATTTCTTGCATCTATCCTCTCTCTCTTCTCACTACAGCCACCCAGAGTACATGCCCTCATCCCCTTCTCATCTGGCCTATTGCAAGTGATTCCTAGTTCATCTCCCTTTGTCTGTTCTCTCACCTCTCCAAGCCATCTTCTCTATACAGCCGCTAAGTTGATCTTCCTAAAGTCTGACCACATCTACCCATGTCACCTCCTGCTCAAGAAGCATTAAGGGCTCCCCATCATCTCTAGGACAAAGTGCAGACTCCTCTGTTTGGCATTGGAAGCTGTTCACCATGTGACCACAGCCTAGCTTTTCTAACGTATCTTGCCCCTCTGTGCATTCCTTCCCTTCACATGCCCTACATTCCAGCCAGAGTGGTCGGCCCCCTACTCCCTAGCTTTCATGCTTCTTTGTCCCCAGGCTAGAATGATCTTGCTCTATTTCTTGGCATCCCCTACCTCCCTGCAAAGCTCAGTTTGAATACCACCTTCTTTGATGAAGGCCTTTCCTGATGGCCTGTCTGTTAGCCCCTAATCACTATGTATTCATTTGGGGGTATGCAGGGAGGGCCAGTGCCTCTGGTGTGAGGGCTCTGAGCCCTTTTCAGGGCTGCTCATCCACCTTTGGTGTCCACTGGGCACCCAACTCTCAGCTCCAAGAAGCTGTAACATGCTCAGTGGCCACACCCAGGTAAACCGTCTCAACAGATGGGCTAAACCGGATTGAGGGTAATTGACGGGCCCCAACTCCATCAGGGAGTAAAGGGAATGTCTACCCCAGGCATGTGAAGACTTTTTTTTTCCTGGCAGAATGGGTGCACAAGAACAATTTGTTCTAATGGCTGGCTAACTGAGGCTCTATGGAGTGCTTAGAGCTTAGTCAGACCTTCAAGACCCCAAGGTTACCCAATGCATCCTGGACAATCTCCAGTCATCTTGACTTTTGTCCTGACACTGAACGTGGATTACCTAGGAAGAGAGACTGAAGCTGATGACGTCGTACAACTCTGCCTCTCTAAAATCCAATTCATGCGTATGTCATCACCACCTCATGATGTCACTGGTCCTTTTTGAAAACAAAGAGTGGACAACATAGAAAGGGGACTCTGATTCAGCTCCAAGTTATACTAGATGGCCTCTGAGGTCCCTTCCAATTCTGGTGCCCTTTGATTAAGAAAAAGAAAAGGCTGAGGGGCAGTTAGGTGGCGCAGTGGATAGAGCACCAGCCCTGGAGTCAGGAGGACCTGAGTTCAAATCTGACCTCAGACACTTGACACTTACTAGCTGTGTGACCCTGGGCAAGTCACTTAACCCCAATTGCCTCACCAAAAAAAAAAGGAAGGAAGGAAGGAAGGAAGGAAGAAAGAAAGAAAGAAAGAAAGAAAGAAAGAAAGAAAGAAAGAAAGAAAGAAAGAAAGAGAGAAAGAGAGAAAGAGAGAAAGAGAGAAAGAGAGAAAGAAAGAGAGAAAGAGAGAAAGAGAGAAAGAGAGAAAGAAAGAGAGAAAGAGAAAGAAAGAAAGAAGGAAAGAAGGAAAGAAGGAAAGAAAGAAGGAAAGAAGGAAAGAAGGAAAGAAGGAAAGGAAGGAAGGAAAGAAGGAAGGAAGGAAGGAAGGAAGGAAGAAAGAGAGAGAGAGAGAGAAGGCTGAGGGGGCACCAGCCAAGAGCAGTGAGCTCTGGAGCAAGTCTAGGGTGCAACACACATTTTGCCCCTCTCCCTCCAGGCTCCTCTTTGCCTCCTTTAGTTCCTCACCCTTGCAATTTCAGGAGGCTACCTGATCCTAATAATCAGGCAGCAAATACCTTCCCTGTACCGGGCAGGGAAGCTTAAGCCCTGGAGGAGGTGCAAAGGCAAAGACCAGGTCACTGCCCTCCTGAGGCTCAATGGCTGGAGATAAGGTATTTACTTACCCAGGAGCAGAAGATCTGATTTGTTTAAAGGCGACTTTGTTGAAAGGCTCAACTTTTAATAGTTCAAGGAATTCCCAGTGAAGTGTCCAGGCCACTCTGTTACCAGAGTTCATGTCAAGCATAATAGAATAGGAGCACAGATTCAGAGTTGAAAGGGCCTTAGCAACTGTAGCGTCCATACCTTTCCCTCCACTCCCATTTTCTCAGAGAGAAAACTGAGGTCCAGAGAAACAAGGAACTGGGCTCCTCTTACTCCCAATCCAGGGTCCTTTCTGCTCTACCACACACATAGCTCTGGTTTCTCAGCAACTCTGTGAGGTGAGTAATGCAGATATAATCGACCCCATTTTGCATATGAGGAAACTGAGGCAAACAGAAGTTGATTGACTTACCCAGGGTAACACCCCTACAAAGTTTCTGAGGTCTGAATTGGAACATAGGTCTTCCTGATTCCAAACCCAGTACTCTAAGCACTATGAGCCCCCTAGCCACTGAAGAGTACCTAAGGATCCCTGTGGGCCATAGCTTAATTCAGAAAACCACACATTAACATTATCTATGTCCTGATGTATTTTTATTTATTTGTTAAACATTTCCCAGTTATATTTTGATCTGGTTCCCTCCACACTTAGGGGTTTTGAACCCCACATGTGATACTTGATACCTTTGTACTAGGGTCTAGAATTCAGTTCAATTAGAATTCATTAAGTGCTTACAATATGCCAGGCGGAATTGGAGTTAAAATGTGTCTGTTACAGTAGTACTGGATCCTCCCATCAAAAAAAAACTAGCTTCCCCCTTGGGAACTCTAGGAATTGGGTCCCGAGAGCATGGAATGCAGTACAGGTTAAGTGTGAGATTTGGGGGAGGTCGGGGAGGAGACAAGTCAGAAAGGCCCAGGGAATGATGCCTAACCTGAGTAGCCAGCAGGCCATCTGAAGGGGGTGAGGGCCCTCAAAGAAGATGGAGGACCTCTGAAAAAAAGGAGGGGGGTCTCAATCCTGAAGACATACTTTACAAGTTGGCCAAGCCCAGCCTCTCTGACTATATTTGGGCTTCTTCCACAGTCACAACTCATCAATCCCCATTAAAGGCACTTCATTTAGCCAATATTTTCTTTAAAAACAACAACAGCAAACCCACTGCTTCCTTCCATGACTAAGTTAAGTACTGTCAATTGCTGAGAAAGCAGTAATTAGGAAAACAGTAATCAAGGGCAGAAGAGGCAGCCAGGGAGAGCCAAGCTTCAGCAATCTCCCTCCCGATGAAGTGCCCTGCGATTGGCTCACGCCACCTGTGGCTAGATGAGCATCCTTCTGCCACAGACATTTAATTGAGGCTGCATTAACTTCAGGTCACATTTAGATGGGCTTCAAAGAGCACCAAGGACCTTCCCAACATCCCTCCTTGTGAGGGAGAGAATTGGAGGATTATTATCCTTAATTTACAAATAATAACAAAAATAACCAATGGCAATTAAAAAAACCAAACACATTAATTCCTGAAAAGTTATTTAGGTACATCACCTCAATTCTTGGTTGCTCTAGGCAGCTCTTGAATACATACACTTCAGAGAGGGTGCTGACCTGCATTGGTAGAAGGACTTTTCTCATCTGGGAGTTCCCCAAACTAATTAAATAACAAGTACAGCTCCTATCCTCGAGTTCTTTTTTTTGATCCTTACAGCAACTCCTTGAAGTAGGCTCTTTAGGCATTATTATCCCCACTTTACAGACAGGAAACTAAGGTTCTGAGAGGTTCCCAGGGACCTAAAGCTAGTAAGTACCTAAGCCTGGGTTCAGACCCAAATCTCCTGACTCTAATTTGTTACCAGCAGGACACTGCTTGCTTGCCTCCATTGGTCAAATGATTCTGACGTCTTTGAAGATCACTCCAGAAAGCTCAGCCAGGGAGCTGGGGAGTATCCAACTATTGATCCTTGAATGTTCCATTGGGCCAAGATTATGTGGTCACAATGACCCTCTTTGTTTGATCTTCTTTTCCTTAGGGACTTGAGCTCTCTATACCCCACCTTCTGTCTCTGTGAACTCAAATTCATGGCATGCCATGCCCTCTTTCCCTTATCCATCTCATTAGAAGCCTGGAGATCAAATTCAGCCTCTGACAGTGACTAGCTGTGTGACCCCTGGACAAGTCATGTAGCCCCTCTAGGCTTCACTTTCCTCATTTATAAAATAAGGATAAGAATAGCACCTATTTCCCAGGGTTGTTGCAAGTTTCAAATGTCCAGGGTCACACAGCTAGTAAGTGTCAAGTGTCTGAGGCCGGATTTGAACTCAGGTCCTACTGAATCCAGGGTCAGTGCTTTATCTACTGTGTGTGAGATATATGGAGCATTAATCTCTCCCTTTTATACTTTCCCATGTATATATATATACATATACATACATATACATATACATATATATATATGTATATATGTGTATATATACACACCTCCCAGGCCAATAAGAAAAGGAGCCTCTGAGCTTCAGTTCATAAAAGATCAGGTTTTATTGCTTGGGCATTAATTAGACCACAAAGGTGAAACCAATTAAGGAAATAAGGAAGTAGAAATGCAGATAGATAGTCTTAACACTAAACTTAGGGTTTTCCATCATTAACTCACCAACCCAGTCAGTCTGCAGTAACTCAGCAGTCGCCCAAAACAGAGTGTGAAACATGTGCTCCACCAGGTCCCCGAACACCACCAGCCTCAACTCATATATATATATATATATGTGTGTGTGTGTGTGTGTGTGTGTGTGTGTGTATATATATATATGTATATATATATATGTATATATATATGTATATATGTATGTATGTATGTGTATATATGTATATATGTGTATTTATATATAAGGGAAAGTATAAAAGGGGGAGATTAATGCTCCATATATCCAACTGTGACTCTCACATGTGCCACCTCGCTGCCCTCGCTGTCTAAATCTTAAAGCTCTATATAAACGGTATCATCATTCTCACTATTATTATTAACATCATCATCTTCCTCTTCCTTCAAGGTCCAGCTTAGGTGCTACCTCCTTTGTGAAGCCTGCCCTGATTTTTCCAGTGGTTGGTGTACTCTCCTTCCTCAGATTGTCTTGAATTTACTTATGAGTACATGCGCCCCCTTATCTTGCATTTATTTATGACTAGTTGTATCTTCCTGTCTTCCCCCATCCTCTCCATCCCCCTTCCAGAGGACAGGGAACTACCTCATTTTTGTGTCTGTATCCATAGCACCTAGCATGGTGTCTTCCACATAAGAGGCAATGGTTGTGGCATGAATGAAATTGTACGTCAAAACCAAACTTGCCTGCCTCCTATAAATGATGAATGAGGCCTTCCTGAAGTGCTCCTTGAATGACTTCTCATGGGGTAGAGTTGATCCTGGATTCTCAGGCCAGCAGAGCCCAAGAACCGACAGATGCTTCAAATATGATACCAGACCATATTGTCTGATGATCAGCCTGGCTTAGGGCAGGGAGACTCATCCACAGAAAGCTAGCCACCAAGTCCCAGAAACTCAGAAACAATCTACTAAGGCTTTGAGGTCTGGTAGGCAAGACCCATGCCAATGAAATCACAGATGCTTAAAGTAACATGGTAGAGTGGGAAGGACATTGTCTCTGGAGTCAGGGGATCTGGGTTCTAATCCCACTTCTGACACTACCTGTGTGACTTTGGACAAATCACTTAATATCTCTGTGCCTTGTCTGTAAAGTGAGGGAGGGTGAGCCACCTGGCCTCTTGGGTTCATTCTAACTGTGAAGCTAAGTTTTGAAACAGATCCCTCCCAGAGCAGGGAAATACCTCCTAGACCAAGTGATTGATGAGTTGGGCTAGAATTCCTGCCTGTAGCTCACTGAGGACTGGTTTGCAGTCAGTCTGAGCAGGAAAGAATGAGTAGATTGTGGCTGTCATTATCCTACAAGACTGAATCTGCCTGATGCTCACCTCTCATCTGCCTCGAGGGAGGGCCCATGGATTCCAGGGGTTCTCTTTAAGTAGAGAGCTTAGCCCATTTTTCCTGCACTTTTCCCATCAGCTATACTACTTTTGGAACTTCCTATCATCTCCCCCACCCAGCACCATGTACCCTTTCCTACCCCAATGCATAACTCTTTCTCCCCCTACCTTTGTTGTCTTCTGCAGAAGACTGTAAGCTCCTCGAAGGCAGGGACCATCTTTATTTTCATTTGCATTTGTATTCTCAGTACTTAGCACAGTGCCTGGCACATTATAGTCACTTAATATTTATTAATATACTGACTGACTTGAAAGAAGCCAAAGAAACCAGGAGGCAGAGAAGAAGAAGAAGAGTTCCAAGCATGGGTTCAGCCACTGAAAATACCCAGAGTCAAGAGATGGAGATTGAGAATCAATTTCAAGAGGAGGGTGATTGATGGCTCGGTTCTCTAGAGGTCGTTTGTGCTTCAGGAAAGGGACCAGATGAGACGGCTTCTGAAGTCCTTTACCATATGGAGCTGCTATGATTCTAGAATGAAGAAGTATAATTGTCGGGGCAGCTAGGTGGCGCAGTGGATAGAGCACTGGCCCTGGAGTCAGGAGGACCTGAGTTCAAATTCGGACTCAGACACTTATCACTTACTAGCTGTGTGACCCTAGGCAAGTCACTTAACCCCAATTGCCTCACCCAAAAAAAAAAAAAGAAGTATAATTGTCATGGCCTGGGTGGAGAGAGTCTTCCAAGATGACCTCTTCTCCAGACAAAACTCTGGGGGTTCAAGCTCTATAGATTCCACAGGGGGATTCTGGTCCTTTCAATCCTCCTTTCAGTAGAGTGTGACTTGGAAGGTGGTTGTCAAGGGGTCAGATCCAAAACTTTTCTGACATGGCCGTTTGAGAATGTTTTCTGTACCCAAGTGCTTCCCCTTACTCATGAAAAACAAGGAAAATATAACAGAAGGATTTTTTTTTTAAGTCATATAATCTCACAACAGGTTTACCATGTAAAAAAAATCTGAGGGTTATAATTGACTGTTGGCTCAATATGAGTCATCTGGTATGATGAGACAGCCTGATCTTACATCTTTTTGTAAGTATTGTATTCAGAACAAGAGGTGACAGGCCCACTGTAGATTGCCTTGTTCAGATTTTAGCCAGAGCACTCTGGTTATTTCTCAGCACTATGGTTTAGAAAAGACATTGACAGTTGAAGTGGGTCTAAAAGTCGTGTACCAGTATGATGTAGATATTAAAAAAGAAGTCATGTGAGAGACAGTTTAAGGAATTGGACGTCTCAGCATGGTGCTCACTTTAAGATGGGAAGGGAATGTAATGGGCATGCACCTCACTCCACACACCGTCTTCATAAGGAAGAGTGGCTCATAAGATAACCCCACCCCCACCCCCATACAGCGAACTGTCCTCTTTGTAGCTGTCCCTGGGCTCCAGATGCTTCTGACTGACTCCTGAGTCAATCCACCAATCAGACAATAAGCATTTATTAAAGGTCGGCCATGTGCCAGGTCACTGCAGTATGGTTTAGGGATAAAAATATTCAAAAAGTCAGTGGGTCCCCACCTCTTTATGGATTTTACATTCAAGGAGCAGGGCTGTGTGATTCCTTGCTGTTGAATGTTGTTCTCCACTGCTGGTCAGTGACAGGCAATATTTAGTTTGAGAAAAGAAAAAAAGCTCTGTGTGTGTGTGTGTGTGTGTGTGTGTGTGTGTGTGTGTGTGTGTGTGTGTGTCACAGTAGCTAGCTTCAAGTCCTTGAAGGGCAATCATATGGAAGATGGATTGGAATCATTCTGCTTGACCCTAGAGGGAGAAATTAGGAGCAATGGGTAGATGTTTCAGAAAAGCTTCTTGTAGGAAGAGCTTCCTAGAGGAAGAAACAGGGCTGTCCATCAGTGTGAAGTGAGTTACTTTACTGGAAGCAACCAAATAGGGTCTAGATGACCTGTTATAGGGGATGATTTTCAAGTGGTTGGCTGAGAAAGCTGGGCCAAGTGACCTCTGATGATACTCAAGTGGTTGGGTGAGAAAGCTGGGCCAAGTGACCTCTGATGATACTCCTAGCTCTAGGAGCAGACGAGTCTATAGTAAAATTTCACAATTGATCAAACTCATCCATCATGGGTAGGTATGATTTTATCTCAGAGCTGTCAGTGTAATTAGATAAGAAGAAAAAAGAAGAGGTGTGGATATTCTTTGTATATTGTGAAAACTAATTACTTCAGGGCAAACATTAGTTGGGAGCTGGGAACCTAATAGAGGATTTTATTGCTTTCTCTCATTTCCTCTACACCCAACCCCCTTTTTTTCTTGATTAAACCCCTAATATTGACAAATGAGGGTGTAGTTAACCTTCAGGGGTAGGTCCCACAGCGTCAGCTGAGAGAAGCTCAAAGGTGGTGTATCCTGGGCACTACATGTAGACTTGGCACTTTGGGATGCCTGCTTTAAAGCCCTCTCTGGCATATACTTGTTGAGTAAAGTTAGAGAATTTTTAGGGACATAAGAATTAATACGTGGAGTCAACCCAGTGCTTCCACTCAGATCAGTGTTTGATTTCTGAAATGGGTTATGGACCAAGGGCATGTTCTGGGAAGGGCACAGTTGTCCTTCTTGCTGACAAATCTCAGTAGTTATTGGTATCCAAGTGAAACATCCAAATTGTCCTTATTTATTTTTCATGAATCTGTCTAAACCTTCTAAGCCATAAAAGTACTGTCTAATCACTGCCCTTCTGGTTTGTTGTTCTTTAGTCACTACAGTGGTGTCTGACTCTTTGTAACCCTATTTAAGATTTTCTTGGCAAAGATCCTGGAGTGGTTTGCCATTTCCTTCTCAGATAAGGAAACTGAGGCAAACAGGATGAAGCGACTTGCCTAGGGTCACACAGTTAGTAAGTGCCCGAACCTGGATTTGAACTTAGGAAGATAAGTCTTTTTTTTTTTTTTTTGTGAGGCAATGAGGGTTAAGTGACTTGCCCAGGGTCACACAGCTAGTAAGTGTCAAGTATCTGAGGCCGGATTTGAACTCAGGTCCTCCTGAATCCAGGGCCGGTGCTCTATCCACTGTGCCACCTAGCTGCCCCAAGATGAGTCTTTTTAAAAAAAAATGTATTATTTTTTTTTTCAGTGAGGCAATTGGAGTTAAGTGACATGCCCAGGGTCACACAGCTAGTAAGTGTTAAGTGTCTGAGGCCAGATTTGAACTCAGGTCCTCCTGACTACAGGGCTGGTGCTCTATCCACTGCGCCACCTAGCTGCCCCCTCTTATCACTTTTACTATAAATATTCATAGCATTACAATGTCTATGCTTTTATTTCATTTCACATTATTTCCTTGGACTAAATCAGAGGTGTTACAGAAAGACCCAACCACAGGATTTAAATTCAAAGGACCTTGTTCAAATTCCCTCTCTGCTACCTAGTGTCTCTGTGACCTTAAGTCAATCACTTAATCTTGCTGACCCTCAGTCTCTTCATCTGTAAAATGTGAGGATTGGACTAGAAGATTTAAAAAGTGTTTTCAAGTCTTATGATATACTTTTGTCCTTTAATAAAAATCAGGCATCACTTCTACACCAGTCCAGTCTTGGATTCCAATCAATCAATAAGAAAATATTAAACAACTGCTATGTTATTCTTATTATAATTATGTTCCTCATTGCATCTGGAGAACCCTTTACATATACACACACAAGTCCTAGGAATAGCTATGTCTAATTTAAGGCACTGTGCAAGGGTAATGGGGAAACAGAGACAAAATGGAAACAGTTCCTGCCCTCAGGGAGTACCACTGGGGAGACAACATATCCAACTAGAGGCATATAAAAAGAAATAAAACATAATGGGTGGGGGATGGCTCTAGGAGTTGAGGGAGCAGAAAAAGGCTTCATGTTCTTGCTGGCATTTCAGCTGGGCCTGGAGGGAAATGAGGTATTCTGAGAGTCAGATGTGATGATGGATGATGTGCGTTCCAGGCATGGAGACAAGCCTGTGTAAAGACATGGAGAGGGAGGGTTGTTTTTGCTTATTTTTGAGATACTGTAAAGAGGAACAGAAATAGAGACCCACATTCAGCAGATCTAACTCCAAGGTTACCGTTGTTGTTTTCAGTCACTTTTCAGTGGTGTCTGACTCTTCATGACCCCATTTGGGGTTTTCTTAACAAAGATACTGGAGTGGCTTGCTGTTTCCTTCTCCAACTCATTGTACAGAAGAGGAAACTGAAGCAAGCAGGGTGAAGTGACTTTCCCAGGGTCACATAGCTAGTAATGGTTTAAGGTCAGATTTGAACTCAGGTCTTCATGACTCAAGGCCCTGCACTCTATTAACTGTGCCATATAGCTGCCCTATCCTTCATTAACACTGTTTTATACCAAGAAGTCCTTTGTGAAAACACCAATCTAGTCCCCAGGCTCCATTTGGTATACCAATCCTGAGTAAACTGAGTAAGGATGCTCACAGGGGATGGAAGCACTCCTTTGGTGTCTGAAGGTATATATAGGGATGACTGCTACCATTTCCTGGCAGTCAGAAAATGTAAAAAGTGGGCAAAACATACATAGACCTTGCAAGATGCTGGATTTGAGGTAACCCAGCTGAACTTTCCCAACATTCTCCTCCCAACAACTTTAGAATCCTGCCTCAGGGGCAGCTAGGTGGTGCAGTGGATAAAGCACTGGCCCTGGATTCAGGAGTACCTGAGTTCAGATCCGGCCTCAGACACTTTACACTTACTAGCTGTGTGACCCTGGGCAAGTCACTTAACCCCAATTGCCTCACTAAAAAATAAAAACAAAAACAAAACAAGACAAAAAAAAGAATCATGCCTCAAATCAAATTTTGGATTGGCAGAGCCAATGAAAGTTGAGGGTGAGGCATTTTTCTGGGCTAAGAAAACTTGGGTCAGCAGGAGAAATTTGTGACACTGCTATGGAAGCCTGTTGGGTGCCTACGTATACAGCAATAGTAATAGTAACCAAAGCAGCAGCAGCAGCTTCAGAAGCTCTCCTCCTGGAGACAGTAATGAGGTTTGACAACTGGTCAGAAAGAGATTACAGGGGACCCTTTGCTGGCACTGGGTTCAGCTGGCATTGATTGGCAAGTCTATTGCCCATACACAGTTCTGGGTAACACTTCCAGGGTGGAAAGGAGCACTTGGGGTTGGTCACAAGGGAGTAGAGGCCCTGGTTATAGTTCTAAGGCAAAGAGGAGTGCTAATACTTGTGGCTCCAGGGAAGCAGGGGCCTTTTCTGGGTAAAGACCAGAATGTAGATCAGGAGAGCAGTGACCACATTTCTCCCCAGATCACACCACCTTGTAAGCATGGCAAACATGCAGATCTGAAAATAGCACAAAAAAGCCTGAAGCTTGGGACATTGCCTCTCCACCCCCAGATGAGTAGACTCCAACTTTAATAAAGTTCAAGAAATAGGCTGGAAAAATGAGCAAACAACAATGATAAAAAGAATTTGATCATAAAAAGCTACTATACTATGAGGGAAGACTGAGACATAAATTCAAAAGAAGGAAACGATGTGAAAACACCTACAAACAAAGCCTTAAAAAGAAAGATGGTAATTGGATGCAGGCCCAACAAGAATTCCTAGAATAGTCAAAGAAAGAAATGAGAGGTAGAGTAAAAATTGGGAAAAGAAATGACAATTATGAAAAAAGAATTAAAAGCTTGGTAAAAGAGGCACAAAAAGTGAAGAAAATAACACCTTAAAACCAGAATTGGCCAAATGGAAAATGAGATACAAAGGACACTGAAGAAAATAATTTCTTAAAAATGAGAATTGAACAAGTAGAAGCTAATGGCTCCATAAGACATCAAGAAACAATAAAGCGGGGGCGGCTAGGTGGCACAGTGGATAAAGCACCGGCCCTGGATTCAGGAGTTCCTGAGTTCAAATCCGGCCTCAGACACTTGACACTTACTAACTGTGTGACCTTGGGCAAGTCATTTAAACCCCATTGCCCCACACACAAAAAAAAAAAAAGAAAAAAAGAAACAATAAAGCAAAGTCAAAAGAATGAAAAAAAAAAGAAAAAATGAAATATCTCATTGGAAAAACAACTGACCTGGAAAATACATCAAGGAAAATTATTGGACGATCTGAAAGCCACAATAACAAAAAGAGCCTAGACATCATCTTTCTAGAAACTATCAGAAAATTTCCCCAATATCTTAGATCCAGATTGTAAAATAGAAACTGGAAGAATCCAACAATCACCTCCTGAAAGAGATCCCCAAATGAAAACTCCCAAGAATATTATAGCCAAATTTCATAGCTCCTAGGTCAAGGAAAAAATATTTTAAACACCCCAGGGTGGGGGGAGGGAGAGGGGAGAAAAGAAATAATTCAAGTATTGCACAGCCACAGTCAGGATCACATTAGGTTTAGCAGCTTATATGTTAAAGGAACAGAGGACTTGAAATATTATATTTCACAAGGCAAAGGAGCTTTCGTTACAGCCAAGATTAACCTACCCAATAAAATTGAGTATAATCCTTCAGGAGAAAAGAAATAGATATTTAATGAAATACAGGACTTTCAATCATTCCTGTTGAAAAGACCAGAGATGAATAGAAAATTTGACATGCAAACACAAGACTCAAAAGAAGCATAAAGAGGTAAGCATGAAAGAGAAATTGATAAAGTTAAACATTTACATGGGAAGATGATACATATAACACCTAAGACCTTTATCTTGTTACAGCAGTTAAAAGGAATTTACATAGACAGAGGGCATGGATGTGAGTTGATTATACTGCAATGATCTAAAAAAATAAATAAAGGGGGGAGAAAGAGGGATGCACTGGGAGAAGGAGGAAGGGAGAGATCAAATGGGGAATTTTTTTTTCATATAAAAGAAGCGTGCAAAGAAAAGTTATTACAATGGAGAGAAAAATGAGGAGGGGTGGCAGACATGCTTAAACCTCACTCTTGTTGTAATTGATCCAAAGAGGGAAGAATACACACACACACACACACACACACACACACACACACACACACACAGAGTGAAAGGAATAAGTGAAAAGGGGGGAAGAATGATAAAAGGGAGAATTGATTAAGAGAGGTAGTGGTTAGAAGCAAAATGGACCTTTGAGGAAGGCCAGGATAAAAAGAGAAAAAGAAGGATAAACAGAAGAAAATGGGATAGAGGAAAATACACATTAATCAAACTGTGAATATAAATGGGATAAGCTTTCCCATAAAATGGAAGTGTATAGCAGAATGAATTAGAAACCAGAATCCAACAATATGTCATTTACAAGAGACACACTTGAAACAGAAAGGCACATACAGAGTTAAAATAAAAGGCTAGAGCAAATCTAATATGTTTCAGCTATATGTTAAAAAAAGACAGGGATAGCAATCATATTCTCAGACAAAGTCAAAGCAAACAGACCTAATTAAAAGGGATAACCAGAGAAACCACATTTTTCTAAACAGTACCATAGACAATGAAATAATGTCAAAATTATTTTTAGCAAGTTTTTCTAATAAAGACCTGATTTCTCAAACATATAGTGAGTAAAGACCTGAATCAAATTTGTAAAAAATAAGAGCCATTCCTCAACTGATAAATAGTAAAAGGATGTAAACAGTTTTCAGAAGAAGAAATCAAAGCTATAGTCATATGAAAAATGTTCTAAGTCACTGTCAATTAGAGAAAGGCACCTATCAGATCACAAATGTTGGAACGGATGAAGGAAAAATAAGTATACTAATGAATTATTAGTGGAGTAGTGAACTGGTTCAACTATTCTGGAGAAACATTTGGAATTAGGTCCAATGGGCTATAAAACTGTTAATACTCTTTGACCCAGCAATACCACTGCTAGTTCTATACCCCCAAAGAGATCAAAGGAAAAGGAAAAGAACAACAATATTTATAGCAGCTCTTTTTGTCATGGCACAGAACTGGAAATGAAGGGAATGCTCATCAACTGGTGAATGGCTGAACAAGTTATGGTATATGATTGTGATGGAGTAGTATTGTGCTATGGGAAATGATGCGGGGGGTGGTTTCAGAAAAACATGGGAAGACCTGTATGAACAGATGCAAAGTGAAATGAGAAAAATCAGGAGATCATTGTGCACAGTAACAACAATAATATAATGATGATCCACAGTGAAAGACTTGGCTACTCTGTTTAATACAACGATCCACGACTCATGATGAAAAAAATGCTCTCCACCTTCAGAGAGGGAACTGATTAATTCCAAGTACAAATTGAAGTTTGATTCTCTCACTATTTTTCTTGCTTTTTTTTGAAATATGGATAATATGGAAATGTTTTGCATGATTTTACATGTATAATTGATATCATATTGCCTGCCTTTTCAGTAGGTGGGAGGAAGGGAGAGAATTTGGAACTCAAAATTAAAAAGAAAAGAATGTTCAAAATACATAATTTTAAAATAAAAAATGTGGGCAAGTCATCCCATTTCTGCTTTTATTTTCTCTAAAGGGTAATAGTTATGGATCTGGAAAGAATCTAAAGGCCAATTTACTCCCTTTAGAGAGGAGGAAATGAGGCCCAGAGAGTCTGTGATTAGTCCAAAGTCACATAGATGTAAATGGCAGAGCTAAGATGTAGACTTAGTTCTCCGAGTCCAGAACTAGTCCCCTTTCTACTACTATTGATTTAATCCAAGGGACAGCCCATTTAGGGAAGTGGAGAGAATTCTTTCTGGTGGGAAAGTGGAAGCACATGGTCACAGAGGCAAAACTCCAGAGCAAAAGTACCCTTGGACCTGTATGCCCTCTTGATCATGGCTCAGATCAGTGCCATACAGCTGGGCAAAAGGAGAATCCATTCCCACAGACAATCACCATGTCTGCTAAGAGTTCCACACTCAGAAGCATCACAGTGAACCTGGGCAGGATGCCCTTCTCTCCTGAGCATAATGGCAATGTCTAATATTTATGGACCAGAGACTTCACCCAGGTGAGGGAGGAATGAGCTCAATAGAGTGAATTAGTAGGTATTTGAGCTAGCCACAGAACAGCAAATATTTACTCAAGAAGGAGGCCAATGGAGTTGACATTTTAATGGTCAATAAATAAAACTGAACCCTCTCCTCCCCTCCACTACCCTTTTCCCTCACTGTCATCAAAGGCTTTTTTTTTCCCCTACTGCTTTTGGCAGTGCCTGCTTTGGTCACTCAAGCCACCTGGGGTATAGAGGGAGAACATATGGGAACTGCTACCATAATTTCAAGTTAACATAATTTGCTTCATTTTAAATAGGAATCAGAAAACCATGATGTCCTAATATGGCCTCTAAGTTCGCTGAGAACCACCACACTCATGGAGAAATATTTGTTCCCTTCTAAGGCCGGAGATTGATTCTAAGAACCATAGGGCTATCTATAATGCAACTATCAGGTGGGATTTAAAATGGCAATGCCAGCCTGATAACATAGAGACACAATGAGGTTTTTTGTTGACTAAAATACAGCATCAAATCACAAAGGGACTTTGCTGTTAACAGTTATTCAAAAGGAAGGCAGGAATACAGGCTAGGTGGGTGCTATATGATGACAATTCTCCCTTATCTTAATTTTCTTTCTGACTCAAATCCATTTGCATGTTAAACCAAAGAGAAGCTTAGGAATGTCTAACCCTAAGTATGATAGTTGTCTGAAACAGAGGACTGCAACTTTTCAGTCACAGGATTAAAGAAGAATTAATCTACGCCTAGAAGTATTTTGTGTGGTTTTCATTATCTGGGTCTGGTGGGTATGACTAAAGAGCTATCTGCCTGCCTTTATTAGAGAAAAGATTCTAACCACTTGCTGTATCATAGGAGATTGGAGCTGAGATGGCTGGCAGGTAGCCTTGAAAAGATGAAATTTATAAAGTGGTATCAGGGAGCAATGTCCAACAGAAACTACATGCCTGGAAGCTGCTATAGAACCATCTAAAACCATTCTCCTGGTTTTAGACTGGCAGAGACCATTGTGCCAATCAATCACTATCAGGAAAGCAGACCGGTACCCATCAAAGAGTATGTGTTCATCAGCGGACAAAAGGGACCAGATGAGCAGTGGGAATACATCACATCAACAGGGAGCATACCTAGTGAGATCTGTGTGATGATGCTGCTGAAGACTTCTTGGACTACTGTCACACCAGAAGCACAAGCCACACACATGTTCCCTGTGTACATGTAATCATTAGTGTATGACACATTCTCCCCACTGATCATAAATATGATGATTTTTGTAAATAAAAAATAATAAGCATACATAAGGTAATACATGGAAATTAATTTTTTTCCAGGGCATGTCATTTTAAAAACTATTGTCCCATTTTTTTTAATGAACAAAAATCAATTTTCTCTCCCTCTCATATCCCTCTACCCCACTAGAAAATAAAAACAAAACCCTTGTAACAAATATACTTGTAAGAGCATATATTCCCCTAAGAATAGGGGGAATCTTCTATTATGACTTTGCTTACTATGTTGTTTCATTAGATATTTTTGCTCAAATTTTTTTTCTTTAGCTGACAAGAAAAAAAAGAAAATACATTGGAGAGGGCTTTGAGTTATGATTTTTAGTGAATGCAGACTCTTAAACTACTTTAAACAAGCCATAGCAATTCCCAGGACTGACTTTCTCTCTCTCTCTCTCTCTCTCTCTCTCTCTCTCTCTCTCTCTCTCTCTCTCTCTCTCTCTCTCTCTCGTGTGTGTGTGTGTGTGTGTGTGTGTGTGTGTGTGTGTGTGTGTGTGTGTGTGTGTGTGTAAAGGGTACTCCAGGCACCACCACCACAACAACAGCTATGCCATTTTGTGGCTTATAAAGTCTATTTTTCATAATACTTATGTGAAGTACCGTATTATTGCTTCTTCTATTTAACAAATGAAGAAATGACTAGCCCACAGTTACCCAGGCTGACTCCCTGTCTGGTGCTCTTTTCACTACACAATCCTGGCATTCAGTTCAATTGAACAAACATTTAATAAACAAGACGGACACAAAATATTCTTTGCTCTCAGAGAAGCCACATTCTACTGGAGTGGGTACAACATGTACAAAAGGGAGTAAATACAAAGCATATACAAGGTAATACAGTAAAATTTTTTTTTCAGGATATGTCATTAAAGTGGTTTCATTTTTTCAATAAACAAAAATCAATTTTTTTTTCTTCCCATATCCCTCTTTCCCACTGGAAAAAAAAAGAAGAAAAAGAAAACACTTGTAACAAAAATACATAATCAAGCAGAACAAATTCCCTCATTGACCAGCTTCTTTCTTTCTTTCTTTCTCTTTCTTTCTTTCTCTTTCTTCCTTCCTTTCTTCCTTCCTTCCTTTCTTCCTTCCTTCCTTTCTTTCTTTCTTTCTTCCTTTCTTTCTTTCTTTCTTTCTTTCTTTCTTTCTTTCTTTCTTTCTTTCTTTCTTTCTTTCTTTCTTTCTTTCTTTCTTTCTTTCTTTCTATCTATCTATCTATCTACCTATTCATCTATCATCTATCTACTTATCATCTACCTATCATCCATCCATATATCTATCATGCATCTATCTATCTATTGATCTCTCTATCATCTATCTACTTATTTATCTATCATCTATCTATCCATCCATCTATTTATCTATTTACCCACCTACCTTTCTATCAATCTATATCTATCTATCTATCTAGCTAGCTAGCTAGCTACTTATCTATCAATCTACTTATCTATCTGTCATCTATCTACTACCTATCAATCTATATCTATCTATCATCTCTCTAGCTAGCTAGCTAGCTACCTAATTCAAGATAGTATAGTTTCAAAAGTGAAATATACTAATGATTGGAGGACCAAGGAAGGTCTTGTGTAAGAGTTGGTTCCTGATCTATATTTTGAAAGAAGCCAGTGAGTCTAAAGAGAAGAGGTGTGGAAGCAGAGGGGACACTTGTACAAAGGAATGGAGGTGGGAGAAACATCAAGGGGAACAGTAAGCAGGTCTACCATGTGCTAATTTCCAAGGCTATAATTACATAAGTGTCCTCAGGGAGCTTACATTCTAGAGGGGGCAATATAGTATGTTCACAGATAAGTAAGTGCAAGATAATACACATTTGTTGGTTTTTTTTCAGGGCAATGAGGGTTAGGTGACTTGCCCAAGGTCACACAGCTAGTAAGTGTCAAGTGTCTGAGGTCAGATTTGAACTGAGGACCTCCCAAATCCAGGGCCAGTGTTTTATCCATTGCACCACTTAGCTGCCCCAAGATAACAACACCTCAAAGCCTATTTGCATGGGATTCTCCTTGGTCGTAGAAATGCTCCGTACTTCTGTTAGGGGCTGAGTTTATGAGAACTTGAGGGAAGAGAGAGCCTGGTCTTCGAGAGAAAACAAACAAAAACTTTCTAGTTCTAAACTCTCTACAAGTTCCTGAAGGGAAAGAAGGACCTGGAAGCCAGAAGGCCAAGATCTCCCTTCTCTCAAACTCTCACTGACTTGGCTCCTCATGAAGGCATGGAACATTGAGTAATCAGTCTCCATCTATGGGCAGAGTCTCATGCAAATAGACTTTGAGGTGAGGTTACATACAAAATAAATACATAGTGATTAGGTGAGTGGGATGGGGCAGAGGCCAACAACTTAGATAGCCAGAAAGGGTGAGGGGATTTGAGGCAAGATCCTGCTCGAGATTCCTGGTCTCCCACAGTGAGACAGGCCTATTGAAAATGGAGTCTGAATTCAAGGGGAAGTATGGCAAGTCTCTGAATGACTTCATCCAGCAAAACACCAATGGAGACCTAGAAAGCGTTGCTCTCTCTGTGTGGACATGACTAAAAGCTTTGGCCAGAGCAGCTGAAAGCTCACAGCAGCGCTTCCTGATATTCTGACATGCAATTTTAGCAAAGGAACTTGCAGTAACTCGCATCAGTAGTAAGAGGAACATGTTTGTTTCATTAAACTTTTCTAGGTGAATATATGTTGCTCAACTCCTGATGTTTTCTCTTTGACCAAAGGAATGAGCATTCCAAGGGAATAGAAATGAAATATGTTTCAGTTGACAGAGAAAATCCTGGAATGCTCTTTCTCTTATCCTCCACCTCATGAAATCCAGAGCTTAATTCCCATAGCTCCTATGAGAGGTCTTTCACGACCCTGGCAATGATCAACCCTTCCTTCACAACCTGCCCCCTTGAATGCCTTTGTATTTACTTGGAATATAAGGGCAGAGCAGGCTTACAAGAGCTTTGGAAAGGACAGACATTTTTCATATCTTCTTTGAGAAAGACACACGTGGTTCTGGAATCTCTTTAGGATCTACTTGAGGGAAGAGAAAGAGAAAGACTCCACCTAAGACCTGTAGGGGAAGCCAACTGAGTGACTATTCAGAGGCCCTGATTTCCAGCTAACTTCCCTAGAAACTTCAGGGAATTTCCCCTTGAATGAGATTAAGGCCTTTCTTTTGGTTGAGTGAGACCTCATTTCACTTCCATCTATGGGAAACTTTCTTGTATGTTTTAATTTGTATAACTTCTCCAATTTCTGTTTGCTATTTGTTTGGCCAAATGGGCTTACTTGTTATTCACTATTGGTGATGATATTTTGGTCAACTAGCATTTTGTGGGAAGGAGTCAGATCTGTAGGTGTCAGCTTGGGGTACCTTCCTTATTCCTTAAGAGACAGTGGCTAGGATAGGTTTTTTTTTTTCATGAACCAAGCATGCCCCTCTACCAGCAATATTTAGTAGAACAAATAGATGTAATTCTACATATAAAGTACACCTCAATATCCCAGACACAGCCAAATGGCACAATGGAAAGAATGCTGGACCTGGAAGACCTAAGCTCAAATCCTAGTTCAAACACTTCCTGCCTGTGTGATCCTGGGCAATGCCCTTAACCTCGGTCTGCCCAGTCTCTTCAAATGTAGAATAGGGATGATAATAACAGCACCTACCACTCAGGGTTGTTGTGAAGATCAAATGAGATAAGACTTGTAAAGTGTTTAGCAAGTGACTGTGACATAGTAGGTGCTTATTCCCTTCCCCCACCCCTTCTCTGGTGTCCTCTCTCTCTCTCTTTTTTTTTTTGGGGGGGTGGCAGGGCAATGAGGGTTAAGTGACTTGCCCAGGGTCATACAGCTAGTAAGTGTCAAGTGTCTGAGGCCGGATTTGAACTCAGGTCCTTCTGAATCCAGGGCTGGTGCTTTATCCACTGTACCACCTAGCTGCCCCAGTGTCTTCTCTTTCAAAGGAGGACAGAGCAGCCAGACTCACAGCCCCTTCTCCTGTTCTCATCAAGACAGGAATATAGTCTTCCTTGGAAAGCAGCAGACAAGATTTCAGAGCTGTCTATTAATGTCTCCTATGAGGCACATTTATACAACCCACATGGGTGTATGAAATCTAGATGAGTAACACATCTTAATGTGTGTGTTTTTATTTGTGTATATATAAATATATTAATAACATTAATTCAGATTGGCAAAATATATATGTATATATATATACATATATAATTTGCCAATCTGAATTAATGTTATTATAGGGCAGGTAGATGGTTCAGTAGATAGAGGGCCAGGCCTGGAGTCAAGAAGACTGATCTTTCTGAAGTTCAAAACCAGCTTCAGACATTTACTAGCTGTGGGACCCTAGGCAAGTCATTTAACCTTGTTTGTTTCAGTTTTCTCATCTGTCAAACGAGCTGGAGAAGGAAATGGTAAACCACTCCAGTGTCTTTGTCAAGAAAACTCCAAAAGGGGTCACAGAGTCAGACAAGACTGAAACAACTGAACAACAACAGCATTAATGTTGTTGCTCTCCCTCCCAGTACAATGTGAGCTCTTTGAGGACAGGAATCAATTTCATTTTTATCTTTGTAACCTCCTGATGTTGAGAGAAATCGCAAAAGGCTCTCCATCCTATAGGGTGGATCTCCTTTGTTAAATTTATGGAAATATGGGCATGGATCACATAGGCTGAGCAAGGCCGAATGGGAAGCAATGTACATCATTGGGAATGATCAATGGGGTCACAGATCCATTGGAATACTTAAGTGATCCCCAGGACCTAGCACTGTGTTTGGTCCACAATGAATGTTTTATAAATGCTTACTGAATTGGATTGAATGTGAAACACATTGCTTCTTGTGGACCACCATGGACAAATAAATAAACTGGACTTTTGGTCCAAAATGAAGGTTTAAGAGTGTGCAGAGTGAATTGCCCAGGGAGAGCAGATGAGGCAGAGATCAGATTAGTCTGTACACTATTGCCATCAGAGTCTCAGGGTTAGAAGGAACCTCAGAGGCTATCTAGATCAACTCTTAAATGGAAAAAAACCCATCAGTTCTATAACAAATGCAATATAAGGTCATCTAGCCTTTGCTTAATGGTTTCCAGTGAAAGGGAACCTATTACCTCCCAGGGCAACATATCTACTTTTGAATAACACTGATTATTGAGAAATTTCTTACTTTACAAAGCCTGGATTCACTAGAGGTATCATGGTAGAGTGGATAGAGTGTTGGACTTGGGCCTCATTTTCCCCATTTGTAGAGTGAGGGACTTGGATTGAATGGATTCTAAACTCTCTTCCAGTTCTAGATCTATGAGTCTATATTCTCTGTCACCTCTACCCATTGTTCCTTGTTCTGCCTTCTGGGACCAAACAGAACAAGTCCAAAATCCCTCTCCCTCATGACAGTTTCTCAAATATTTGAGGGCAGCAATCATAAACCAACTAAGTGTTCTCCAAGCTAAATATCTCTATTTTCTTCACCTGATCTTCCTATTACATGATTCTTTGTTTCAAAGAGAGAGGTAAAAAGAATGAATACCTTCATTCCCATATACATCCTTTCCCCATCCCTTATTCTGAGAGCTGTCCCTTGTAACAAAGCTGAAAAATCACCTATTTGCCGCAGGTTGGTGGTTGAGGGGAATTTTGGGACAAGGGGTAGTACCAAGTAGCTCTCAAACACAGCTTTTAATGAATGGCTACTTGATGAATCTATAGTATAACTAGCCTTTTCCCCTTAGGAGATTCTTCCTATTCTCTTTTCAGGGAGCTGTTGGAAGATTCTCTTTCTCCAGGAATCTGTATAAGGATGACTTCAAGCATTTAAAATCCCACTATTAGAAATTAATTCCTTTGGGTTAAGCATTATTGTCTCCATGTGCTCTCTTCTACAGTATTAGAAGGGCTGACTGTTTTTGTGGTTGTTCAGTCCTGTCTGATTTTTCATGACCCTGAGTGAGGTTTTTTGGGCAAAGATAGTGGAGTGGTTTGCCATTTTCCTTTCCAGTGGATTAAGGCAAACAAGGGTCACACATCTTGCAGGTCTTCCTGACTCTAAGCCCAGTGATCTATCCACGGTGCCATCTAGCTAATTTTAACCTCAAAATGAGGAGTTAGAACTTTTCTTATCCCTTCCAACTCTAGGTCCTATTTATAAACCCTGTGACCTCCCAAATAGTCCATTAGATGACGCATAAGAATACAAACACTGTCAAGGGTCCTTGAGCCGAGGCAATGGAAAGGTGCAGAAAGAACTGGCATGAAAGGAAAACATCTGTTCTCTGTGACCTTGTTGGGGCATCTGTCTTTCCTGCAGCAGACCAGAGGATTTTGATTTTTATTTACCTCTTTGCTTTATGGCTTCAAAACAGCTTCTAATAGCAACTAATGGAGTTGAGGAGCTAGTAATAGGCTTTCTGCCTTCGATTTCCCCTCTCCTCTATTCTCATGTATTTATCAATATCCTCTATAATTTATATAAAATATATAATCATACATATATAATTTATAGATCAGCTCTGTAGTAAATATAGTTATCCTCTACAGTTATAGATATTCTCTATGTTCATCACCTGGGAAACTGAATGTAGAGAGCAACATTCAGAGCAGGTGGAAGACCTGAGGCAGTGAGGGATGAAGATACCTGGTTCAGACTATGGTAATCTTTCTTTCTTTCTTTCTTTCTTTCTTTCTTTCTTTCTTTCTTTCTTTCTTTCTTTCTTTCTTTCTTTCTTTCTTTCTTTCTTTCTTTCTTTCTTTCTTTCCTTTTCTTTTTTCTTTCTTTCTTTTTCTTTTTTTTTGTGAGGCAATTGGGATTAAGTGACTTGCCCAGGGTCACACAGTTAGTAAGTGTTAAGTGTCTGAGGCCAGATTTGAACTCAGGTCCTCCTGACTCTGGGGCTGTGCTCTATCCACTATACCACCTAGCCGCACCTATAGTAATGTTTCAAGTGACTTTCCAGAAGCCTCCGGAGCAGCCAGACTAGGGTTATCTGCTATAACAAGAATAAGTGTCATTGGGGAAGAGTAATCTGTAAGGGTGCTGGGACACTCATCAGCTCTAAACTGTCATCCTTATAGTTATGTGGTAGAATTTCGGGACATACATTAAAATTTAAGGGGAGAAGACTACTCTCTTTCCTCTTTTAACTAATGCTGGTTGGCTCAGCTGTCAATTAGCATCATCCAGGGACTTTTCCATTGGCTATTAAGCAGATGAAGAATGGATGTTGGTAAGACTATAGCATGTAGCTGGACAAGCAGTCCATTGGATTAGTCCACTGGTACAGCTGACATAAATAGTCCCTGAAGATGAAGTCCAAAACTAAAAAGAAAAAGAAAAAAGAAAGAAAAAGAGAAAGCTGGATCACAAATATGCAGTGTTTTCAACTATCCCAAATTGCTACTAACACTAAAGCTTTCTTCCTATCCTGCTGTTGCTTCTGGCCATCATTCTCCCCTTCTTCCTACCAGAATCTTGGACTCTGCCATTGAGTCTTCCACTTCCGATATGAGGTTTTACCTTATCTTTCCAGGGCCCAAATCTACTTCTCAGCCATCCTTTTGCCAAATCCCTATTAGGATCCACTTCCAGCACCCCTCTCTGTAATGTATTTCTTCATTAGAACGTAAGCTCTTTGAGGGCAAACACTCTCTTGCTTGTTTGTATTTGTATCCCATATGTTAGCACCATTGCCTGGCACATAGTAAGAGCTTAATAAATACTTTGTCTATCATTCGATATGGTTGCAAATTATGGAACACTGATTGATTTGATTCTGGGGAATCAAAATTGCATGTGACCTAAGGGACCATGCAAAGATGCATGGCAGCTATAAGTCAGGCACTCAGGTGCCAGCATGGATAGAATGCTGGACTTAGAATCAGGAAGACCTGAGTTCAAATCCTGTCTAAGATACTCTTATTTATAATCTCCAATTTATTCTGTATTTATCTTGTTTGCACCTAGTTCTTTGCATGTTGTCATCCCCATTAGACTATGAGCTCTATGAGACCGGGACTATCTTTTGGCTTTGTATCCCCAGCACTTAGCATAGTGCCTGGAACATAGTAGGCACTTAGTAAATGTTTATGGACTGACTAACAACCAGCTATATGACCCTGGGAGGGTCACAATCTCTTTCATCTCATTTCCTCATCTAAAAATAGTGCTAATAGCATCCATTCCACAGACTAGGGTTGGCTGGGAAAAGGCTGGGGAAGGACCACACTCTACCTAGAGGTCCAGAGGAATACCAAAGACCTCACTTATGCCCATGATTAGATCCAATTAACAGGGCCTGAAGAAAGAGTCCTCTTGTAGAAAGATGGTGTGGTACAAGTCATGTTCTGAGGATTGGCTTGAAAGAGCCAGGTGGGAGGTAGGCAGAGGACCAGAGGTATGTAGAGGGAATCTGCTGGGTGTGCAGGCACAGCCTGGCAATGCTCCTTGGTGACCTCTTGAAGGCCATAGCCTCTGCTTATTCTCTCTGATGATAACTTGTACCACACTCTCTTTTCCCAAGAAGGCTCTTCCCTCAATCTCTATTGACTATCTATTTGGAAAGGAGTTTGGAGTCATATTGCTAAAGCCAAGGAATGAGGGAAAGGATGATTTAACAAGTACCCTGAAAAAATGGAGAGCTTCAAGAAGAGGGCAACTGAGATGATGAAGGACCTTGGTTGGAAGAACGGGGGATATTCAACATGGAGAAGAGGAGACCCAGGGAGGACATGATAGCTGTCTCCAAGTATTTGAAAGGCCAGCCCTATGGGCTGAGACCAGGATTAACAGAAGTTACAAAGAGGAACATTTGGGGCTTGATGTCAGGATAAACTTTGTAACAATTAGAGATGTCCAAGAGTGGAGAGGCCTTCCTCAAAAGGGGCTGGGTCACTCTTCCTGGGAGGTTTCTAGTGCAGGGTGATGACCGCTTGTCTGGTATGTGATAATGGAGATTCCTTTGGGATAGAGTTGGAAGTCGATGACCACTGAGGGCCCTTCCAAATTCTGTAAGTCAGCATGGAAGCTCTGAGGATGAACACATGACAAATCAATCAGTGCAGCATGGTAGGGACAATGACTTGTCCCATGACTTCCTCCCTCAAGACAGTGGCACCATGTGAACTGATCTAGCCATTCTGGAGAACAGTTTGGAACTATGCCCAAAGGGCTATAAAACTGTGCATACCCTTTGACCCAGCAATACCACTATTAGATGTTTTTCACAAAGAGATCATAAAAAATGGAAAAGGACACACATGCACAAAATTATTTAAAGCTGCTCTTTTTGTGGTGGCAAGGAATTGGAAATTGAGGGGTTGCCCATCAATTGGGGAATGGCTGAATGTAATGGAATACTATTGTGCTATAAGAAATGATGAGCAGGCAGTTTTCAGAGAAACCTGGAAGGACTTGCATGAACTGATGCTGAGTGAGATGAGCAGAACCAGGAGAACATTGTACACAGTATCAACAACATTGTGTGTTGATCAACTGTGATAGACTTGATTCTTCTCAGCTGTACAATGGTCCAAGATAGTTCCAAAGGACTCATGATGGAAAATGCTCTCCAAATCCAGAAAAAAAGAACCGTGGAATCTAGATGCAGATTGAACCATAGTATTTCTATTGTTTTTGTTGTTTTTTGAGGTTTTCCTTTTTGCTCGGATTCTTCTCTCATTACACGACTAATGCAGAAATATGCTTAATGTGATTGTACATATATAATCTAAATCAGATTACTTGCTGTCTTGGGGAGGGGGGAGGGAGGGGAGGGATGGTGAAAAATTTGAAACTAGAAATCTTAGAAAAACAAATGTTGAAGATTATCTCTAAATGTAACTGGAAAATAATAAAATATTTATATGGAAAAAAGGACAGTGGCACCATGCTAGCAGCAGAGGCAATAACAACTCACGTTTCTATGACACTTTAACGTTATTGTGCCATTTTTCTTGCTACAATTCTGTGAGGTGTGTGTGTGTGTGAGTGGGGAGTGTAAGTATTAGCCCCATTGTATAGAAGAGGAAATGAAGGCTCAGAAAGGTTGTGATTTAACCACTTGTGTCAGAGTCCTTTCCTAATGCCCAAGTAGGTGTTGGTGTCTCTCTCCCCCTTCTCTCTCTCTTCCTCCCTCTCTATTCTCTCTGTCTCTCTCCTCTCTCTGTCTCTCTGTCTCCATCTATCTCTCTGTCTTCTGTCTCTCTCTCTTCTCTCTCTCCCTCTCTCTCTCTCTCCCTCTCTCTCTCCTCTCTCTATCTCTCTCTGTCTCTGTCTCTCTTTGTCTCTCTCCCTCTGTCTCTGTGTGTGTGCGTCTCTCTCCTGTCTTCCTCCTCTTTCCCCTCTCTCTCTGTTTTTCTCTCTCTCTTTCTCTCTCATTTTATATATACTTATCTGTAGTATAGTCCATTCCTCCAAAAGAACATAAAGTTCCTGAGGATTTTGGTCTGTCTTTCATCCCAATACCTAGTATAGTGCCATGCATTTAGGTATAGAAGGAGCTTAATAGATATTTTTTTTAATTGAAATTGAATTCTTCCTCTATGTCTCATGCCCTTTCGAGTGTTCCCCATGACTTGCTCTACTGAGTGAGGCATTGCTATGAGGCTAAGTACTGGGAGGAGGTGGGGAGAGGTAACAGGGGCCCTGAATTGACAGGAAGGCTGTACTATGCAGAAGAAGCTGAGCCAGGGTGCCCATTGGCAAGCCAAGAAAACCGTGGTCCAAAAAAACCTAGCTGAAGTGCAACCTAGGACAGGTTGATTACGCAAACAGGAACCAGGAACTAGGCAGATAGACGTGGGTATTGACAAGCAGTTGTGTTGCCAGGAGATACACTACCTACAGTTTCTCTCTATGCCAATGTTACCCCTGTCCCTTTTGTGGGCCTTAGCGTCACCCCAGGTGAGATGATGCCTCTTAGAAAGGGAGCTAAGGAAAACCTCCGGTAAAACTGGGTTTGCTGAGAAAGATACATCTCCTTCCTTTGACTATTAAAAAAAACAACCCATACTCACTACATTACTATACAACTTGGCCTTTCTGTCACTGATTGAATGACTAACCAAAGAATTACAGAATGGAATTGCTGATAGGGTGATAGGGTTTAGCTCTGGCTTGGAAAGAAGAAAAGACCTAGACAGGGATAGAATATGAGAAAATCAGCTACTTATTCTAACTGTTCTTGATAATAATAGTTAATAAGAGGATATTTACATGGGGTTAGGGCTCTGATTTGGATGCCTCATTTACATATAATCATAATAACAATAATAAGAGCTAACATTTTTATGCCCGTTAAGGCTTGCAAAGTGCTTCACGAATCTCATTTGACCTCACAACAGCCTTGTGACGGGGGTGCTATTATTATCTCCATTTTTGCAGATGAGGAAATGAGGCTAGAGTTTTGTGGGCATGAATCACATCTGGGAGCTGACACTGGGGTTCTCAAAAATCAGCCAGCAGAGCAACAGTTCTAACACATCTGGCACATCTGGAAAGGTTTTGTGTGTGGCTCTGGGGATGGAAGCCCAGCCTAGCTAAGTCTGAAGGGACTCATCTTCCCACCAGTCACACGATGGTGACAAGGGTTTTTTGGCCATCCCCTAAGTCACAAAGAGAATCATAAAACTGTAGAATCTTAGAGCTTCAAGGGACCTTAGAAACCATTTAATCCATCTATATCTCAAAAAGGTACCCTCTACACCCCTTTACCATGTACAATCTAGATCTACAAAGAATCTCTCCCCCCTGCCCCCAAACTGGCCATTCAGCTTTTTCCTGAAGACTTCTAAGGCTTTAGGCTTGACAAAAGTGTGTGCTCCATCCCAGCTAATGCCAGCCTTATCTTATCTTATCTCACCTGTCTGCTGGCCCAGAGAATGAGGACTTAGCTAGCAGGGGCTTGTAGTGCTTGGGAAGGTGGGGAGTGTAGAATGTACCCCCACTCTGGCTTTTTGTCTGAAGCACTGGCCCAGAAGGTAAGAGATCTTTGGTCTAGTTTGAGCTTTGCCACTAACTAGCAGGGAGACCTTGATCAAATTGTCTGGTCTATCTAAGGCTTCCATTTCTTCATTGACAAAACAGAGGGTTGGGCCTTTTCACCTCTGAAATCCCTTCCAGCTGACACTTGGTACCTCTATGATGTCATCTTGGCAAAACCGTTGGCATAACAGGGAGTCCTTAAGCAGATCTGCACGTGATGCCCCCCTCACCACCCTCTTTTCCCCAGGCTCAAAACAGAGAACCATAGAATTTAGAGTAGAAAGGAATCCTGGTATGCATTTAGCTCAACCCAAAAGGAATTCACATGCAAGTCAAGACATCACCCTCCTGAAGTCATTGTCCTCAACAAGACAACTAAAGGAATTCGACTATGATCTAAGCAACAAGCAGTTCGATGGCCTCTACTTGAGGATGTCCCATGAGGGGGAACTCATGCTCTCTTGAGGATGCCTATTCCACTTTTGTATGGCTCGAAATGTTAGGAAGTTTTCTTGACATCAAGCCTAAATCTCTTCTTTGTAACTTCTAGCCATTGCTCCTGGTTTGGTTCCCTGGGCCAGACAGAACAAATCTGATCCTGCACCCACACAGCTTGAACATAGCTATCACGTGCGTCCCTTAATCTGAAGGCTTTTCTTTTTTGGACTAAGCAAGCATCCTTTGATTCTTATATGATATAGGATTCAAGTCTCTTTACCATTGATATTTTTCCCCCTATTTTTTCTTTTTTTAAAAAAAAATTTTTCTTTCTTTCTTTCTTTCTTTCTTTCTTTCTTTCTTTCTTTCTTTCTTTCTTTCTTCCTTCCTTCCTTCCTTCCTTCCTTCCTTCCTTCCTTCCTTCCTTCCTTCCTTCCTTCCTTCCTTCCTTCCTTCCTTCCTTCCTTCCTTCCTTCCTTCCTTCCTTCCTTCCTTTCTTTCTTTCTTTCTTTCTTTCTTTCTTTCTTTCTTTCTTTCTTTCTTTCTTTTTGCTGGGCAATGAGGGTTAAGTGACTTGCCCAGGGTCACACAGCTAGTAAGTGTCAAGTGTCTGAGGCCGGATTTGAACTCAGGTACTCCTGAATTCAGGGCCGGTGCTTTATCCACTGCGCCACCTAGCTGCCCCTTCCCCCTATTTTTTCTTTTTTTTTTTTTTTTTTGCGGGGCAATGGGGGTTAAGTGACTTGCCCAGGGTCACACAGCTAGTAAGTGTCAAGTGTCTGAGGCTGGATTTGAACTCAGGTACTCCTGAATCCAAGGCCGATGCTTTATCCACTGCGCCACCTAGCTGCCCCCCCTATTTTTTCAATCTTAATAGTATTTTATTTTTTCCAGTTACATGTAAAGATAGTTTTCAACATTTGTTTGTATAAGATTTTGAGTTCTAAATTTTTCTCCCTTCTTCCCTTCCCTCCCCCCTCCCCAAAACAGTAAGCAATCTGATCTAGGTTATATACGTATAATCATGTTAAACATATTTCCACATCAGTCATGTTGTAAAAGAAGAATCAGAACAAAAGGGAGAAACCTTAAGAAAGAAAAAAAAAACAACAAAAAAGTGAAAATAGTTTGCTTCCATCTGCATTTAGATTCCACATTTCTTTTTTTGGATGCGTATAGCATTTTCCATCATGAATCTTTTGGAATTGTCTTTCACCATCAATATCTTAAACTGTGATACCCCCAACTTGAGGGAGACTCCAGATGAGGTCTGACTAGGGCCAAGTAGCCAGGCATTGTCACCTCTTAGCATCCAGAAACTATGGCCTTCTTATCGGAGACCTTATTAGCTTAGGGGAGGGAAAGAAAAGAGATTTTTGCTTATTGAAAAAAAAATTTAAAACAAACAAAAAGATCACATTTTTTTTTGGGGGGGGAGCTATTGTGTCATATGGCTGACTCATACCAAGTCTGCAGTTCACTAAAATTCCACCTCCTCCAATCTTTTTGAGATAAACAGCTGTCAAAAAAATTGGCCATGCTTCCCCCACCCTGTATTTGGGAAGTTGATATGTTGAAGCCATTTGAAATATTTTACATTTATCCTTATTGGATTTCATCTTATTAGATTCAGCCCAGAGCTAGAGCCTGACAAGATCCTTTGGGTATTTTACTCTGCCAGCCTTCCATGGATTTAGAGAAGTTTGTAGCTGGAAGGGACCTTGGAAGTCACTCACTCATTCATTCGTTCATTCATTCATTCGTTTGTTCATTCATTCATCAAGCATATAGAAAGCATTCAGGTTGTAGGGTAAAAAACAAGAACAGACAGCAACTGCCTTCAGGAAATTCTCTTTCTTATAGGGGAAAAGAGCATGTTCAGCAATAAGTAAATTGCATACACAAATATATGTGTATATATGAGTATACAATCACATATGTATATACATACACAATGCATCTACATGTGTGTGCATGTGTACATGTGTATATGCCCTTTACATATGGGTACACATGCAAATCTGTATATACTTCCCTACATATGTATGTGTATGCATATACCGGCACGTGCCCTTCAACAGTCCTCTGATGCTCTCAAGGGGTTTGGAGTATCTAGGCTCTCTGCTTAGCTCCATGATTCCAGCCCCCACTGATGGAGTTCCCTGAGTATAAGGGGGAGAGGTCACCTGTAAGACAATAACATTTAGGCACTTAACAGTTGGATTAAGTTTTACAATGAAATATTTACTTCCAAGGTATAATCACAAATATAGAAATTTATTTGCCAAGGGGCTTAATCCCCCTCCCCAATTTGTACCACCCCAGTCTCCAGGAAGGGGATTAGATTCATAGCTAAACTCAGTTTCTCAGTTCCACTTTCCAAATCCTCCCATTCCCCCTCCACTTGGGTTCAAATCTGAGGCAGCCTGGGCTTCTGAGTCTCCTTGCAGGGCTTGCTGTACCATCCCACCAGTAATCCCAGCTCCAAAGTCCCACCATGGCTCCAACTCCTGAGTCTAGAGGGAATTACCACTTCTATCTGAAACTGAGAAGGAGAAATGAGACAGATCAGAAACAGAAACACCCAATTCTTTTTTTTTTTTTTTTTTGCAGGGCAATGAGGGTTAAATGACTTGCCCAGGGTCACAAGCTGGTTAAGTGTCAAGTGTCTGAGGCTGGATTTGAACTCAGGTCCTTCTGAATCCAAGGCCAGTGCTTTATCCACTGTGCCACCTAGTTGCCCCCGAACACCCAGTTCTTAAAGCAAGAATAAAGAGGTTGGGGAGGGGGTGGAAGGTATCCCTATTCCTGGTTCAGTTCATGATGCTCACATTGTAGGTGAACTGTGATTTTCATCCTCACCAGGAAGGAGACAGGATCGGGGAGGAGAAATGACTTGACTGTTTGACTGCCTCAGGTTTTAAAGATATGGTCTATTCTGGCTGTGCAGCCAATCAAAGGAGGTTCCACTCACCCCAAGTGATAGGAAAACACAGGCTGCAAGGTGTCTTCATGTTAGGCAATCTGGGCATGGCTAAAGCAGAGAGACAGAGAGACAGAGAGACAGAGAGACAGAGAGACAGAGTTTACCTTGGTGGTGCCCAGATTATTTTCTTCTCTCTCTCTCTCTCTCTCTCTCTCTCTCTCTCTCTCTCTCTCTCTCTCTCTCTCTCTCTCATTCTCTCCACCCCCCCATATCTATTATCTATCATACTACAGACATCTTTAGATACATAGGCAATCTAGGCATGCCTACACACATACATAGACATATACATGCAAGGTATTTTGAATATACACATACACAATGTACACATGTATATTTTTCCCACAACAAATATACATATACACACACAAATACACTGACAGAGTAAATTTAAAGCACTTTTGGGTGTATGTAGAGACTAATACAATTAGGGGGACCAAAAAAGGCCCCAGAACTTGGAAACTTCTCTACAATATCTCAGCTTCTTGAATACTTCCAATGATAGGGAGCTCACTACCCGCCCCCCCCCCCAGCCCATTCAATTTTTCAATTTATGTCCTTTGTCCCTGTGCCCTTTTCCTATTGAATCAATGTTATCTTTGTTAGGCAATGGATTCTTCCCCAGGCTTTTTTTCTTTTCCCATACCCTGTCATATTATCCCACTGCAACCTGTCCTCGCTCAGCCTCAGACCTGTGAACATTTCTGCTAACAAGAAACATGAGTCAATTAGATGTGTCAGTCTGTGTTGACTGGAAGTCCTGAGGCTGCAAATTGCCACCTAGTCTCCTCATTAGTGAGGTAGGCACTAAATCATGACTGAATCACTAGGCCCACTATTGGCAATGCGTCTCCCTGTTGACGTGGATGCTGCCGTTGCTGCCATAAACTTTGTTCTGGGAGTTGTTGTTGGATGTGAAGCCTGAAAGTGCCAATTCTGGGGGAGAAAAAAAAACCTCAGTGCCTCTTTCCTTCCTCCATCCATCTGTCCATCCACCATCCAGTCAAGAGGTATTGATTAATCAGCATGCCTTATTGGGCCTGAGATAAGAGCACCAGCTCTGGACCAGTCACAGACTAGGTGAGCCTTGCTACCCTGGAAGAGGAAGTGAGGGAGTTCTCCCAGAGGGCTATTGAGGCACAACTGGACAAAGACTCCCCTTTCACTCAGAGAGGCTGGGTTGCTGGGCATATAAATTAGATTACTGACATAATGCCTTTTTGCTGAACCCCATTGGGAAGTGACAACCTGTGTCTTGGTTTTGGCGGGGCTCCGAGGCAGGTTTTCTGTTCTCTGCATCCATCCATTCTCCCCCAGCTCTGCTTCCCCCTCCCACCCCCCAATTATTACTTGGATAACTTTTTTAGTTGTGTATCCATTGCATCAAATACTGGATTTGGGTTCAGAATATCTGCCCGGCTCTGTCACTTACTACTTAAGTGACCCTGAGCTAGTCACTTACTTTGTTTCTTGACCAAAAAAAAAAAAAAAGAAAATGGGGTTCATAATATCCATGTTATCTACCTCACAGGGTTGTTGTGAACATCAAATGAGATATCAATATATAAAGTGCTTTGTAAGCTGAAAATATCAGCAGGTTATTAGGCAGCAATGTGGAGAGAGCACTGGGCTTGGAGCCAGGAAGGTCTGAGTTCAAATTCTGCTTCAGATACCAGCTGTATGATCGTTTGGGACTTTCCCCATTTGGAAAATGAGGTTAATAATAGTACCTGCCTTACAGGGTTATGAAGATCAAGAGAGATAATATATGTGAGGTGCTTTGCAAACCACAAAATGCTTTATAAATGTGAGCTATTATTACATAGTAGCACCTTCTTCCACTTGTCAGGCCTCCAAGTATGATACAGTCCTAGAAAGACTTTACCTCCACTGGCTAAACCCCTGGTCCCTCAGTTGTAGTGCCACTCTTCTGATTATATTGGCTGGCACCTGTAGCTCCCAGAAGAAACATTAACTGCATTAGACAACTAGGTGGCACAGTGGATAGAGCTCTGGGCCTTGAGTTAGGAAGACCTCAGTTCAAATCTGGCCTCAGGCACTTGCTAGTTCTGTGATGCTGAGCAAGTCATTTGACCTCTGTCTGCTTCAGTTTCCTCATCCACAAAAGGGGTATAATAGTAACACCTGCCTCCTGCGGGTGTTGGAAGGATCGGATGAGAGAATTGTAGAGCCCGGCACCTAACAGATGCCGTATAAATGCTGGCTATTACTATGTTCTCTCGCTCGCTGGCACTTGCACTCTCTCACTTGCTCTCTCCTCTCCTCTCCTCCCCCTCCTCCCCTCCCCTCCCCTTTCTCCTCCTCCTCCTCCTCCTTCTTCTTCCCCCCCCCCCCCCCCCCCCCCTCTCTCTCTCTCTCTCTCTCTCTCTCTCTCTCTCTCTCGGAGCCAATGAAAATGATGTCCAGAGTTGGGAAATGGAAAATCTTGTTCAAAGAACAGAAAGGAAGACAGTATCGGAAGACGGTGTCACTGTCTTGCAGAATGTGTTGGGAGGGGGAATAAAATGTAAGAAGACTGAGGTAGGAGAGGGTAAGGTTATAAAGGACATTGAATGTCTAGAGTCTTTTGTATTTGATTCTAGTGGGGATGGGAAGCCATGAAGTTGATTTAATAAGAAGGGAGTAGGGGCAGCTGGGTGGCGTAGTGGATAGAGCACTGGCCCTGGAGTCAGGAGGACCTGAGTTCAAATCCGGCCTCAGACAGAACACTTACTAGCTGTGTGACCCTGGGCAAGTCACTTAACCCCAATTGCCTCACTAAAAAAAAAAAAAAAAAAAAAAAAAAAAAAAGGGAGTGCATGGTCAGATCTGGGTTTTCAGAAAATTAACTTGAACACAGTGTGGTCACCACCCCTAGGGTGGTGGCAGTGTCAGAGGAGAGAAGATGACATATATAAGAGATGTTACAGAGGTAAAATCAACAGGCCGGGCAATAGATTAGAAATGGGGGGTAGCAGTGAGAAGGAACGAGGACTCACGGATGACACCTGCTTTGTAAGCCTGGGCCAGTATGTGCTGGTCCACTCCACAGTAATGGAGCACTTTGGAAAGAGGGAGGGTCTAGGGGACAGAATAATGAGTTTGTTTTTTGACATGTTAAATTTAGGATGTCTATAAGCTATGCACTTGAATACTTTCACTAAGGAGGAACGCAATTACTCCCAAAGTAGTCCATTCTCCTTTTGGATAGCTCTAATGGTTAGAGAGGCAATGTGACATAAGTAGGCTAGCCTTGGAATCACAAGGACATGGGTTCAGAAAATCTTGCCTCTGACATAATGTGTGACCAGGGGCAAATCAGATAACCCCTCAATGCTCCCTAGGCAACTCTCAAAGGCTATAAGCTACAGGTGAGTTGCCCTGTTTTCCCACTGGGAGTTCCATACAAGAACAAAATCACAGGTCAGGAGCAACAACAACATGTTGAAATGTTTTCCATCATTTCCAGCCAAAATCCACTTCTGCAACTTTTACTAACTTCCTATCTCATTCATTCATTCCTCAATTATTAAATAAGTATTTACTTGTGTGCCCTGCATTGTGCTAGATACTGGAGGGACTACAAAGACAATTAATTCAATGACCACACAGTTCACCAAACCTCTGTCAAACAGCTTCAATGCTCTAGGCACACAGAGAAGATACAGAGACAAAGATGGAATAGGCCCTGTACTCAAGTGCCCTACATTGTCTTAATGATATAAAACTCATGGAGATAAGGAAATACAAACTGATTGGGGAGAGAGGACACCCACAACTGGGGAAATCAGGGAGGAGGTGCCTAACTTGGGCTTTGAAGGATGTTGAGAAGCAGAGGGAAGTGGATTCAATTCTACAAATACTTATTCAATGCCTAGTTTATAGAAGTAACTGTGCTGGTGCTAAGAATACAAAGATAGAACTGAAGAAGTGCCTACCCTCAAGCAGTTTACATTCTAATGAGGTGGGGAGAAAACTGTCCAAATATGGGGAAGAGCTTGAATGCACAGAGGGAGATGGAATGTTGATTCCATTTCTGTCCATTAAATGTTGACAAGTAAGCAAGTAATTCTAAAACAGATTAGCATATAAGTTTTTATTTATTTTTTAAAGGGCTATAAATTCAGATGTCCTATTGGGTGAGATGGGAGAAAAGTTTGAAGGTGGTACTTGACCTGGATCATGAAGCAAGGCTACAAGATGGCAAGGGATATTCCACCCAGAGAATGAGGTCAGACAAAGGTATAAAGGCCTAAAAATCACATGTTCCAGTTTGCCAAGAGTATAGGGTGTGTGTGTGAGGGAGAAGAACATGAGGGAAGGTTGAAAAGATAGATTTGAGTTTAGGTTAAAGAGGGCTTTCAATATCAGGCTAATGATGAGTAGGATGATGAGTCCAATAAACAATAGGGAGTCATTGACTGTTTTTGAGCAGGAGAAAGTATGATGGGATACTTGTTTGTATATTAGGATAGTTAATTTGAGAGAGATGGGGGTAAGATAAGAAATTGCAGGCAGGGAGATCCAAGGTCATTTTTTCCTCTGTGCTCCTCAAAGGAGCAAACAGACATTAGAACGAGTATATTGGCTTTGAGATGCCCCAAGTCCTGCAGGGTTCTCCCCACTTTGTTCTGCCTTCCTCTCTCAGTGTCAGGATGACATGGAACTCATATGTGTGTGCACACACCTCTTTTTCTGGACAACTCTTTTTTCCCCTCTCTCTACTTCTGTTTTGGCCATAGTCATGGGCATTCTCTGTCCGACTTGTGCACTCAGGCCCAGGAGGAGGCATTGGAGCTTGGGAAACTATGGGCTAGACAGGAAGGAAAAACCACTTCCTTCCATCACCCTAGTGTGGGGCAATATATACAGTAAGCATTCACTAAGTACGTGTCACCTAAATAGGGTCAATGAATGAATGAATTCAAATGTGAGGATAAGGACAATAATACTCAACTGTGGGGATAATAATAACAACTAGTATTCATAGAATACTTTAAGGTTTGCAAAGTGATTTTTTTTACAAATATTAACTCATTTATCCTCACAAGCATCCCAAGAGGTGCTATTATTATTTTTCCCTTTTTGTGGATGAGGAAACTGAGGCAGTCAGAGGTTAAATGACTTTCCCAGGGTCATGCAGCTAGTGAGTATCAGATCTGAGAATTGAATTCAGGTTCTCTGACTTAAAAATCAGGGCTCTTCCCACTACACCAATCCATTAACTCCTCTTGTCTGGTTTTCTCAAGGAGGCAGAACCCAAAGGTTGAATAAATATTCGGTCCTTCAGTGGGGTTGGGAGAAGAGGGGTAAATTCTGTGATGTGGACAAAGAGAAGAAACAGCTCAAGCAAACAGTCATAAATGAGCAATCCTGAGAAAGCTAGAAGGGTCAATGAGATGGAGCAGTAAACATCAGTGAAAGGCATGAGACTGGGAAAAGTCAACACAGTATTGAGAGAGAACCACCGCCACCCCACCCCACCCCACCCCTACCCCAGAGTAGGGTATTTCCCTCTTACATACATAAACTGATTAAATTAGACTGGAAGAGACATAAGAGCAGTTAGTAGCAGGTATGAGTGTACAGAATGGTGAGAACATAAGGTCATTTAGCCACTACCCCAGGGACCAAGGGAATCAAGTACCACAATTTCCTCAGGTCCTGGCTCTGCAGAATGTCCAATTAAGATCGCCTCTAGCTTTGGAAGGTCACCTGTTCTCTGCCCACAGTGATGCCTCCCAATTCACCTCAAAAATTGATCTGCCTCAGGACAGGTTTCTAAGCAAACAATGAGGAAGCCACTGTAGCCACAAAAGGGACACAGCAGCCAAAAATCACAGAAGTCTAGAGCAACAGAGTTGGTAGTGACCTCAGAGGCTGTCTAGTCTAACCAGTACTTAGATAAGATTCCTGCCTATAGGACACCCAACAAATAGTTGTCCAGCCTTTGTTTAAAGACCTCTAAGAAGGGGAATGTGACATCATGGCAGCCCCTTCCTGGGCTCTGGGATATCTCTAATTGTGAGAAAGCTTTTTTTGGCATGGAGCCTAAATATTTCTCTTTTTTAAAATCATAAAAGTGTTTTATTATTTCCCAGTTACATGTAAAGATAGTTTTCAACATTTGTTTTTATACGATTTCTAGTTCCAAAATTTTCTCCCTCCCTTCCCTCCCCCTTCCCCAAGACAGAAAGCAATCTGGTATAGGTTATATATGTACAATCACATTAAACTTATTTCTGCATTAGTCATGTTGTGAAAGAAGAATCAGAACAAAAGGGGAAAACCTCAAAAAAGAAAAAAAACCAGAAAAAGTAGAAACAGTATGATTCAATCTGCATTCAGATTCCATAGTTCTTTTTTCTGGATGTGGAGAAGATTTTCCATCATGAGTCCTTTGGAATTGTCTTGGATCATTGTATTGCTGAGAAGAATTAAGTCTATCACAGCTGATCATCACACAATGTTGCTGTTACTATGTACAATGTTCTCCTGGTTCTGCTCACTTCACTCACCATCAGTCCACTTAAGTCTTTCCAGGTTTTTCTGAAATTTGCTTGCTCGTCATTTCTTATAGCACAACAGAATTCCATTACATTCATACACCACAACTCGTTTAGCCATTCTTCAACTGATGGGAATCCCCTCAATTTCTAATTCTTTGCCACCACAAAGAGAGCTGCAATAAATATTTTTGTCTATGTGGGTCCTTTTCCCTTTTTTATGATCTCCTTGGAATACAAACCCAGTAGTGGCATTACTGGGTCAAAGGGTATGACCAGCCCCATAGCCCTCTGGGCACAGTTCCAAATTGCTCTCCAGAATGGTTGGATCAGTTCACAATTCCACCAACAATGCATTAGTGTTCCAATTTTCCACAGTTTCTCCAACATTTATTATTTTCCTTTTTTGTCATATTAGGAAATCTGATAGTTGTGAGGTGGTACCTCAGAGTTGTTTTAATTTGCATTTCTCTGATCAATAGTGATTTAGAGCATTTTTTATAAGACAATAGATAGCTTTGATTTCTTCGTCTAAAAACTGCCTGTTCATATCTTTTGACCATTTCTCAATTGGGGAATGACTTGCCTAAATGTTTTTCTTTACAACAAGCAATGGTTTCTCCTATTTCTTCCCTCTTTTCATAGAGAGCTGTTTATGGGAGCCCCTTGGGCATTGCAAACCAGGGAACCTGCTCAAATCAGAGGTTGTGAGATCTGGGCTAATTGTCCAAAAGGGATGTGATTCCCTAAATCTTCTCTTCTTTGGAATAAATACCCCCAGAACCTTCACCCAATCATCTAATGGCATGATCCTCTTTTGGTGGCTATGGGCTATAGGAGAGAGGACAACAGCTAGGTACAATGGAAAGAACATAGGCCCTAGAGCAGGAGATCTTAATCTAGGCCTTGGAGACTAAAAAAATTGATAACATTTCAATGTAATTGGTTTTCTTTGTAATTGTATGTATTTTAAGAATTTTAAAACATTATTCTGAGAAGGGGCCTATAGTTTCCACACACACCCATCCATCCTTCCTGGATAGATCACACATTTTCTAACATCAAAGCTAGAAAAACTTCCCAAATTCTGTTGTCTGTGGCCATGAGGGGAATGGATTGGCATTTCAGGCTGCCCTGTAGTTTCCTGCTTAGATGTCAATCACATCTGTTCTTGTCTCAAACATGTGTCTTTGGGGTGGGTCAAAAATGGACAAGGAATTCTCAGGGGATCCAAGAGCAGGCTGTCCCCATGGAGTAGGCCCCCTCAGAGGTGCTAAGGTAGTTGAGTTTGGGGGAGTGAGGAAGTGATTGTTTTTGTGTCTGGAGGTCATTTCAACCAAAAGTCAATTTCAGCTGTAGGCAAATGGATTTGGTTACAGAACCTTCAAGTAAAAAGGGCCCTACAAAGGAAGATTCTCTCATGGAAAGCAACTGACGCTTCATGACCAGAGTCCAAAGGGATTTGGTTGACAAATACTCCACATTTACAAGCACAGGGAAAAGAAAACAAAAAATCCCAAGCTTTGAAATAACATACAAGTACACTGGGTACCACATTCACCATTGGGAAGGGTCCTTTTTCATGGTAGCCTCCCTTTTCTCTTCCCATTGTCCAGCCATCTCACAATTATGAGTTTTCTTTGTACAGAGGGTGCTAGAGACTATAAGTTCACAAATTTGGAGCCGGAGGGGCCCTCAGAGTGTATGGAGAGCTCAGAGAGCAGAACCACATATAGTTCTGGGAAAAATACTCAGGGCTTGGTTTTCATAGAGAGCTATTTATGGGAGTCCTTGGGGCATTGTAAACCAGGGAGCCTGCTCAAATCTGAAGTTGTGAGATCTGGGCTGGTTTTGCCTGCAATGTTTTATTTAGACCTTGAGCCAACCGTGAAAGTGTCTGAATGATGTGAATGGAGGGGTCAGAGCTTCTTTCAGATCTCATCATGGGTGAGAGGATGACTAATGGAATATGGTAATGAATTGGTGTCAGTGTACCTCAAAGGCTGGACCTTTCCTCTCAAAAGCCACCTGACTTGTAGAGCTAGCTAAGGCTGAGTTCCAGTTCTCAGATGTCAGCCTACCGGTGCGTTTGTCTTGGTGGATTCCCCAAGCACTCCTCGGGCTTTATGATCCTGGGGGTGGTATGGACATCCAAGGATTCTACCAGTTTCATCTGAAGTTGTCTCTTATATGTGTCTACATTGCCAAAATGACTTGCCACTTTGGTCCAAAATATTAGTCAAATGAATAGTTTTGGCCTCGTTTAGGCATGATGTCATTGAACTTGGCTTCTGGTAGCTCTTTTTTCCTGGTCTGTCATGTGTTTGGTGGGGGAGGGTCCCTGAACCTCTGCTGAGGTCTGCAATGGTCTTCCCTTGTGACTCAGTCTCATTGGTCGTCCCTTACTGCTACACTTCTCCGTGTTGCCTCTGTTCCCAAGACCTCATAGAGACCAGGGGCTGTCCCAACTCTTCCCCTAAGCCTACACTGAGTGTCCTAGGGTGGGAGGGTGGTGGTAGAAGGGTCTAGGCTTTACCACAAAGTTTATTACTCCTTATCCTCCTTCTGATCCTGATGGAAAAAACAAGAAACCACTGATTCATTTGCTTCTTCTCATGCTGGTGAGTCTTTCTTTCCTACCCTTGCTGAGTTGTCTCAATGAGCTGGTGACTAGCATCTTCCCCTAGAGAAGAACACTCACCCCAGGAGCACTTGCCTGGGAAAATGCCCAAATGAAAATGAGGTATTTTCTCACAAGGGTTTATTTCTCAGCAGTGCTTTCTACCACATATGGGGCCCCTCTCTCACCTCTCTTCTGCTCCCATCTGTAACATTCACAGTTGATTTGCTACAGTTTACCCCACCCAGCCCCCATTTTGTAATTCATCTGTGTGGATAATCCAGGGTTTACATCAGGCTTATCATACATGTGGTTTTGGGACTAGCAACGGGGAATCTTTTCAGTTCCCTGCCCAATGTACCAGCTTTTGTTTCACTGTTGTTCCATGTCTCTAGATCCTAGAAAACTAGACCAAGGCTCTGTGTTTTACTTAATACTTGGCTTTTCTACTGGCCATCATAAAGTCACATAATCATAGAAGATCAGAGCCAGAAGGGACCCCCTAGGGAACATCTAGTCCAGGGATTCTTTTTTTTTTTTTTGGTGGGGCAATGACAGTTAAGTGACTTGTCTAGGGTTACACAGCTAGTAAGTGTCGAGTATCTGAGGCTGGATTTGAACTCAGGTCTTCCTGAATTCAGGGTCAGTGCTTTATCCACTGTACCACCTAGCTGCCCTTATCCCAGGGATTCTTTTTTTTATGATAATGTATTCTTTATTTTTAAAAAATCATTTTATTTGTGAGATATATTTATGTTTTATACACATATCAAACATAGATATAATATACACAAAGACACATATATGCATATATGTAAATTTTTATATTATTACATTTAGATATACCTAGATATATTCTAATACATATAACTTACTACTTTAATTAGGGATTCTTAGTATTTTTGATTCCATGGACCCCATGGCATCAAGCACAGGAAGTCCAGTAAAGCCTATAAAACTTTTAACAGAAAAAATATTTTAAAATAAAATATACAATATTGCAAGAGAAACCAATTATTTTGAAATAATGTTATTTTTTTTTCATAGCTCATGGACCCTGGGTTAGGAATCTCTGATTTAGCCCAGAGATGGCAAACGTGGTCCACATAAGGCCTGTAAAATCAAATTAGAAAACATTTAACAAAATAAATAAAAATGCATTCAAATATAGATAACATTACATTTTAAAACTAAGTCAATATGTGGCCCAACATCGATCTTCATGTACAGATCCTTAGTGGTTCTCATTTTTCTTTGAGTTTGACACAACTGCTCCAGTCCAACCTTTTTTATTTTGCAGATCAAGAAACTGAGGCTTAAAGATTATGTTTTGTCCAAGGCCTTATGTAGCAAGTTTGTGTCAATCCAAAAATTAGAACCCAGGAATCCTTGCTCCAAGTCACATTCTCCAGCATGGATGGATTCCACTTCAACTACTCTAGCTCTGTGAAGACTGGCTATAAGTGAACAAAGAGATATTTTTGACCAAATGCTTGGGAATGTTCGGGTCTAGTTGGGAAATACTTTTTTTCCTGTAGACCCAGTTGAAGAGTACATAGGGAGTATTTACTTAACCAAAGAGAGAGGTAGAAAAGGCCCTCAATAAATATTTGTTGAATGAATACAAAAGCCACTTTCCATGATGCTTACCATCAAAAATATTAAAAGTCAATACTGATAAGGAAACTATAAACACCCAAAGTGTAGAGCACAACTCATTTCACCTTTTGACCATAAAACAGAAAGAAAAATGGAAGGATCTAAGGCATGAAAATACTCTGGAAGAAAAATGAAGACCGTTTTTCATTTTCCCATCTGGCTTCTCTTGGTTCAGGGATCAGAGCAGAAGCAGAGGGGCCCCTACTCTCTTAAAGTTAATTTTCTGCAAGGCTTAGTCTTAAATTGTTCCAATGGGTCCATGAATTCATACATTGTGCAGATCACAAAATATCTATCCCTTTTCATCCTGTGTGATTCCTCTTCATGTCCTCCCATAGAGCCTCCAGAGAAGATATGACCATTGTGTTGGAGACCATACTTAAAGATGCCTCTTATCATTCTCCGCACACAAGTATAGTCCTCAGTTGATCTTTCTGTTATTTATGCCTTGCTCTTTCTACATGACTGGCCTTACTCTTTTTCTGTTCATGCACATTTACTAAATGATATATTTCATGGGATTTCTTGAATATGAATCATCACTGGTGATATGCCATAGCTTTTTTTTTGTGTGAGGCAATTGGGGTTAAGTGACTTGCCCAGGGTCACACAGCTAGTAAGTGTTAAGTGTCTGAGGCCGGATTTGAACTCAGGTCCTCCTGAATCCAGGAGCAGTGCTCTATCTACTGCACCACCTAGCTGCCCCATAAAGGTCATTTTTTGTGTTTTTATTTTTGTTTTTGTTTTTGTTTTTGCGGGGCAATGAGGGTTAAGTGACTTGCCCAGGGTCACCCAGCTAGTAAATGTCAAGTGTCTCAGGCCGGATTTGAACTCAGGTCCTCCTGAATCCAGGGCTGGTGCTTTATCCACTGTGATATCTAGCTGCCCTCATGCCATAGCCTTTTAATGCTTGTTTTGGATCTCTCTGGAGACCTTTGAATCACTAGAAATTTTGATTCTTCAGGTTGTGGCATTAAACCCTTAAGAAATGGTTGTTGAATGAATGAATGGATGGATGGATGGATGGATGGATGGATGGACGAACAAATGGATGGATGAATGAATGGAAGACTTAAAGGGATATCAGTGAACATGAAGGCTTTCTTCCCCTCCAACTATCCAGCCTTAGAGTTACTGTCTTCACCTCCCCCAAGGTTCTTATTGGGCTCTATATTTCTGTAAATAGTAGCAGAAAAGGGTGGACCTTTGTGAGCCCAAGGAACTAGATATGTTCTGATGGGGTTAACATATCCAAAGCCTGGGATTCCATACTAGCATAGCTCTCATCCTATTTATCTTTTTGTCCTGTCTACTGCACTGTTGTCCTTGACTTCACTTTTCTGGACACTTTCTCCATCACTCAGACTCTCACCCCTCCAAACATCAGTAGATCACATGCATGAATTGCTATGACCAAAACCCAGAACAAAACAGATCATACCTTGGTGGCCAACTCTTTAGTGATACGCATAGTCTGCAGTTAGGGAGGTTGGTCTCCAGGCAACCCATCGTCCATCCCCAGGCTACCACCAGTGGCTCTTCTAATTTGGTCGGACCTACTTGTGTTCAATTGGAATAGCCTTTGAGAATCTATGGTCACATCTATGTCCCAAGAAAACCTCTGAGGAAGGTGTTAATGGGACTCCTTGTGCATAGTAGGAGCTTCATAAATGTTTCTTGAAAGAGTAAACATTGTCGTCATTAACTAATAGATTAGAGATATCATTCCTCCCTGTAACATACTTCCCTCATTGACTGGGGTTTTCTATTCTACTGAGAATTTCAGGTACTCAGATGTGGGGGTCTGTTTGGGGAGATTTGGGATTGGGGTAAATGGAGAAAGGCTTTTTCATCCCAGGCAAATCATAGGTTCTCTGACTATGCCTAGGACTGACCCCGCCCTCACTATCTGGCTGTGATCCAACTGTGACATTAAAAGTAGTGAGGTCAGGAGCCTAGAGACTGGGAAGTAGTGGAGTGGGGGGTGGGGTCATAATTAGATAATGAGCTGGAAGAGTCTCGATTCTGAGGAGGGGCTGGGCTGTGCCCAGCTGGGGCCTGAGCCTTCATAAAGGCAAATGAACACTCTTAGGATGAAACTGATGTTTGTCTCCTTTTTTAGAGCTCTGAGAGTGAGGGGTCTTCTGTAGGCAAGAATCTTAAGGAGGTGTGGAGAAGATTATGAAATCTTCCTTGAAGAGAGGGGTGAGTGATACCTTGAGAAGCATTAAAGGGGGCAGCTAGGTGGCACAGTGTATAACACATTGGCCCTGGATTCAGGAGGACTTGAGTTCAAATCTGGACTCAGACACTTAACACCAACTGTGTGACCCTGGGCAAGTCACTTGACCCTCATTGCCCCACAAAAAACCCAAAAAACCAAACAAAAAAACCCCCAGAAGGGTTAAAGGGAAGCAGCTCAGGACATTGCTTTTGGGACATGATCAGCCATTGGGAGTGGCAGCTGGGACAGTAGTAAGCCAATGGTTCCCTGTTGTGCTTGGCTGCTTCCTCCTTTAGAGAGGTGTTTTCTTTGGAACATAGGAACAGAATATTTCCTAGGAGCTTAGGGGAGTCCCAGGGATGGGTGTGACAATACATTGTGCCCCATATGGTCACTGGAAATAGCTGTTCTTTGTTGACATGAAATACTCCCAGGACAGCAGAGTACCTGGGAGGCCAGCTAGAAAAATATGCTACAACCCCAAAGAAAGAGGAAAAAAAGACTCATGTACAAAATAGCTATAGTGGCTTTGTTGTTGTTGAGATAGTAAAGTGCTAGAAACAAAGGAGTGCCCATCAGTTGAGGAATGACTGAAGAACATATGGCATGTACATGTAATACAATTTAATTATACCATAATAAATGACAAATGAGACAGTTTCAGAGAATACTGGGAAGATTTGTATGAAACGATACAGAGTAAAATAAGCAGAACCAAGAGAACATTTTATACATTAACAACATTGTAAGGAAAAACATCTTTGAAAGACTTAAGAATTCTGATCAATGCAATGACCAACCATAATTCTGGAGGAGCAAAGATGAAGTGTGTTACTACCCACCTCCTGACAAAGAAGTGACCGACTCAAGTTACAGAACGAGGCATGCATTTTCACAGGTACTTTTCAGGAATTTCTTTTACTTGTATATGCATATCTATTACAAGGTCATTTTCCTCCTCAATAGGATGAGAAGCAAGAAAAAGAGAGGACTAGGAATAATGTTGTCAGAAAAGGAAAAAAAAAAAAGAAAGTAGAATCATGGAAGCGTTCATTTTATTTTCATTTCTCTTAAATGTTTTATTATTTATTTATTTTTAACATTCATTATGGTTTTTTTAGTTTCTCTCCCTCCCTTCTGCCTCTTCCCCACCCATTGATATTGTAACAATTGGAGTGACACCACCTGCTGGAGAGTTACTGCAGGAAAGCTCTGCCATGAGGAGAAGGTGTCTGAGGGCAAGCCATGTGGCTTGGGAGGTCAGTTCATTGGCTGACGTTTGATGTTTCCAATTTAGACAGGAGGCTCGTGGGACAAAGAAGGGGCAAGGTTTTCTCTTTTTTCATGAAGACTCTTGTGGAGAATGGAGCAGAAATGCTGGCTCCCTGAGATATATACCTGAATCTAGGCCTCTTTCTCTCTCTATTCACCAAATTCTTATGCTCCTTAATAAATGTGTAAAAATCTAAACTCGGGGCAGCTAGGTGGCATAGTGGATAAAGCACCGGCCCTGGATTCAGGAGGACCTGAGTTCAAATCCAGCCTCAGACACTTGACACTTACTGGCTGTGTGACCCTGGGCAAGTCACTTAACCCCCATTGCCCCGCAAAAAAAAAAAAAAATCTAAACTCTTGCTAAAGCTCCTAATTTATTGGTGACCACTCATTAAATTTTTAGACAGACTAGCTAGAATTTTAGCCCCTTAAAGAATGGTAAGAAATGTTATATCAATTATATATATGAAATGATGCAAAACACTTTCAAATTAGCCATGTTGCAAAAAAAAAAAAAGCAAGAAAAATAAAGTAAAAAAATATATACTTCAATCTATACTCAGACTCCACCAATTCTCTCTCTGGAGGTAGAAAGCATTTTTCATCATAGATCTTTCAGAATTGTCTTGGATCATTGTATTGCTGAGAATAACTAAATCATTCAAATTGTACATTCATAGTACAATATTGCTGTGACTACATACAGTGTTCTGTTTCAGTCCACTTCACTTTGGATCAGTTCCTGTAAGTCTTCCCAGGTTTTTATAAAAACTATTCTGTTCATCATTTCTTGTTTTTGTTTGTTTTTGTTTTTGTTTTGCAGGGCAATGAGGCTTAAGTGACTTGCCCAGGGTCACACAGCTAGTAAGCGTCAAGTGTCTGAGGTCAGATTTGAACCCAGGTCCTCCTGAATCCAGGGATTGTGCTTTATCCACTATGCCACCTAGCTGCCCCTGCTCATCCTTTCTTCTTATAGCAATGGAAGAATATTTTTAAAGGATGCATAGATGAGAACAGAAGGAAGACTAGAAGGAATCACAGACAAGCAGGACAGCTTTGAAAGTTACATGTTGAATTTATTATACTTCAAAGGAAAAAGCCAAGCTATATGTAATAGAGATTCACAGTTTCATATACTATTCTCTTTTTTTCTTCTGCTTTGTATATTGAAATGCTCATTTTATTTGGTGTTTATTAAGTTCAGGATCTTTTTTTAAGGTACTATAAATATAAAGTTCTGCATCTCTATTACTGAAGGATATCTTTCTTTTTCTTCTTTTTTTTTGTGGGGCAATGAGGGTTAAGTGACTTGCCCATGGTCACACAGCTAGTAAGCGTCAAGTGTCTGCAGCCGGATTTGAACTCAGGTCCTCCTGAATCCAGGGCCGGTGTTTTATCCTTTGTACCACCTAGCTGCCCCCCGAAAGATATCTTTCCAATAGACCTCTATCATTAAGACTAGTTCCTGTCATAGACCTCTTCTTGCCTGATGAAATGAGTGAGAAGCAGCTAAATATAGGCTCCTATAATCCTATGGGCGGTAGTTAGATGTCTCAGTGGATAGAGCACCGGACCTATGAAAATCCCATGGATAGCATTGGCATTCTATGGTCCATGGGGTCAAAAAGAGTCAGACATGACTGAATGACTGAACAACAACATAATCTTATGACTCAATGGTCCCAGACTTTTCAGTGCAGTTTTTGCAGAATGATAACATCTGACACTTAGAACTCACCTTTATCTAGCAATTTTACAGTTGCAAAGCATTTTGCATAACAACAGCTTGCATTTATAGTATTTTGAATGTAATGGGTGATTAATACATGCATGTTGACTTAAGATTTAAAAAAGCACTTTCAACAATTTCAATTAAATTCAGCAAACACTTAATAGGCTGCTTGCTATTACAAAGCTCTACGAAGACAAAAATGGAAACAGTCTCTGGTCCCAAGGAGCTTCCAATCTAATGGGGACATACAACAAGTTTTCAGAAAGAGAAAGGACACTGATAAATGAGGGTGGGGGTTAGAAGGAGGTTCCTGAACTGTGTCTTTCAAGAAGGGCCTCTACAAGGAGGAAGTTTTTGTTGTAGTTATTCAGTCAGTCCAGCTCTTCATGACTCCATTTGGGGTTTTTTTGGTAAATACTGGAGAGGTTTGTCATTTCCTTCTCCAGCTTATCTTTATTTATTTATTTGTTTGTTTGTTTGTTTGTTTATTTATTTATTATTTTGCAGGGCAATGGGGGTTAAGTGACTTACCCAGGGTCACACAGCTAGTAAGTGTCAAGTGTCTGAGGCCATATTTGAACTCAGGTCCTCCTGAATCCAGGGCCAGTGCTCTATCCATTATGCCACTTAGCTGCCCCTTCTCTGGCTTATTTTACAGATGAGGAAACTGAGGCAAACAGGGGTAAGTGATTTGCCCAGGGTCACACAGATAGGAAGTGTCTAAATCCTGGATTTGAACTCAAGTCTTTCTGACCATATGCACCATAGAGCCTAGCTGCCCTATGAGAAGGAAGCAAGGAGGTCTAAATTTATGAATCACTGTCAAGGGAAGATCCATTCCAAATAACAATGTAGCATCCCTAAGACTATACATAATGTAAGTCAGTGGAGAAACATGCCTTGATTTATACAAACTTTTTTAGGGAGTACATCAACCAGGTAAAATGAGGTATAACTGTGTAGCTATTGTATGTAGTAGAAAGAGCACTGTGGGACTGGATTCAGGAGGACCTGAGTTCAAATCCGACCTCAGAACCTTGACACTTACTAGCTGTGTGACCCTGGGCAAGTCACTTAACTCTCATTGCCCTGCCAAAAAAAAAAAGCACTGAACTTGGAATTAGAAGACCTGATATATACTGTATCTTATCCTTCCCCCAGGAGAATGTGAGCCACTTGACTGTTTTTTTGTTTTGTTTTGTTTTTTCTTTTTGTATCCTTAACACTTAGCACAGTACCTATGTAGCACACAGTAGGAGCTTAATGACTACTTTTCGAATTGGATTAGAATGTATTTGACAATTAATCTCAGTTCACAGGGTCATGTCTGTAGCAGGTCCTATGTCCCATGTTGTTGTGATAAGGTTGTTTATACAAAATCAACCTGAAAAGCAACCAGCAACAAACATCCAGCCATGTTCTATTTCTGTTTCTGTCGGTTGGTCAGTAGGCATGTGTTAAGGACCTACTATGTGCCAGGCACCGTATTAAGTGATGGGGATACAAAAAAAGGTAAAAGATACTCCCTGCCTTGGTAGAGCTCACAACCTAAGGGTGGAGACAACACACACACACACACACACACATAAAACTATGTACAAACACACTAGATACAGGATAAATTGGAAATTATCAACAGAAGGAAGGCAGTAGAATTAAGAGAGATTGGGAAAGGCTCCCATAGAAGGTGATATTTTAATTGGTCTTTGAAGGAAGGCAAGAAGCAGAAATGATTATAATAATAATAATAATAACAGCAAAAGTAGTAGTAGCTAACATTTATATAGCACCTACTATGTGCCAGATAACACCTACTAGTGCCAGGCACTGTGCTAAACATATTATAATTATTATCTCATTTGACCCTCACAACCACTCTGGGAGGTAAGTGCTGCTACTATTCCCATTTCGCAGTTGAGGAAACGGAGGAAGACATAAGTTAAATGACTTGCCCAGGGTCACACAACTAGTAAATGTCTAAGGCCAGATTTGAACTGAGATCTTCCTGATTCCAGGCCCAGTACTCTATCCATTGAACCATCTAGCTGCCTCTTAGGTGAGGAAGAGAACATTCCAAGAATGGGAGACAGCCTGTGAAAATGCCATGACCTGAGTGAGAGTGTCTTGTTCAAGGAATAGCAAGGTTAGTATCACTGGAACAAAGAGTATGTGGGGGGTAGGGTGTAAGGGATAAAAAGATTGGTAATATGTGTGTGTATGTGTATGTGTGTGTTACAAAGGACTTTGAATACTAAACAAGATTTTCTAGTCAAGCCTGGAGGTGACAGGGAGCCACTGAAGTTTATTGAGTAAGGGAGTCACTGTTGGATCTGTACATAAGGAAAATCGCTTTGGAAGCTAATTGATGGGAGGAAGTCCTGGAGTGGGGGGAGACTTGTGGTAGGCAGACCAACCAGCAGGCTTTTGCAATCACCCACATGTGAAGAGAAGAGAGCTGGCACCAAGATGGTGGCAGTATCAGAGGAGAGAAGGGGGTGTAGTTAACAGATATCACAAAGATGAAATTGACAGGTCTTGGCCATTGATTGGATATGGAAGGTGAGACATAGTGAGGAGTCCAGGATGACAGGGACTGGAGGGATGGTGTTGCCATCTACAGTAATAGGGAAGGTTGGAAGCAAGGAGAATTTATGGGCAAAGATAATAAGTTGAGTTTGGGATATGTTAAGTTTAGGGTGCCTCAAGGACATCCAGTTCAAGATGTATAATAGGCTGTTGGAGCTGGGAAATTGAGTTCAGGAGAGAGGTAAGGACCAGATAAATAGATCTGAACATCATCAGCAAAGATAACTGAATCCATGGGAGTTGCTAAGATCTCCAAGTGAAATAGAGAGCCTGGGACAGGGTCACCCACAGTTAGCAGGCATGATCCCAGTGAAGATTCAACAAAGAAGACTGAGGAATGCTTATATAGGTAGGAAGAGATCAAGGAGAGAGTAGTGTCCTGAAAACCTTGAGAGAAAAGTCTAGGAAGGAGAAGCAGGTGATCCACAGTGTCAAAGACTGCCGAGGGATCAGGAAAGATAAGAACTGAGAAAAGGCCATTGGATTTGGCAAATTAAGAGATTATTGATGGGGCAGCTGGATGGTACAGTGGATAGAGCACTAGCCCTGGGTTCAAATTTGACCTCAGACACTAACTGTGTGATGCTGGGCAAGTCACTTAAGCCCAACTGCAACCAAAAAAAAAAAAAGAAATAGAAAAGGAAAAGAAAGGGAAGGGAAGGGAAGGAAAGGAAAGGAAAGGAAAAAAGAAAGAAAAATCACTGGTAACTTTGGAGAGAACATTTTCAGTGGAATAAGGAAGTATTAACCTGGATTGTAAGGGATTCAGAAAAGGGTGAGAAGAGAGGAAATGGAGGCAATTATTGTAAATGATTTTTTCAAGGAGTTTGTTCATAAAAGGCAGAGTAATGAGATGATTGTGGGGATGGAAGGATCAAGTGAGGGTTTTTTGAGGGTGAGGGAGACAAGGGCATATTTATACACAGTAAGGAAGCAACCAGAGACAAGGAGAGATCAAAGAAAAGTGAGAGTACAGATGATAGAAGGGTGAATACGGCTGGGAAGATGGCATGGAGTGGCATTGCTTGTCTAGCTAGAAAAGCTTGCTTTGGCAAGGGGGGCAGTTGCCTCTTTATGTGAGACAGAGGAAGAAGTAGCAGAAGGCATCTCATTGATAGGAAATGAGGAAGAGGGGAGAGGAGGTTCATAGTGAGAAAAGGCCTCAGTTTTTTTTTCTGTAAAATATAAGCCAACGTTCTCAGCTGAGAGGGTGTGGGGAGTGTGTGGAGGTAGCCATGTTAGGCCTGAGGAGGAATGAAAAGGTGGAGAGTAGGACAGTGAGATAGCAGCAGTGAGGGCCCAGTTGAAGCTGTGTAATATAAATTTGTAGTGGACTCAATGAGAATAGTCATGTGATATTCTCCACCTTAGTTCAGCTGCACATATGTAGGAGTGAAGACAGCAGATAGTAGGAGTGATCCAAAGCTGAGGCTTGGCTGATCATTTGAGAGACATCAGGCCCCCAAATGTATCCTCAATCTGCCCTGATGCCTGAAATTTTGCCATTAGAGATTCATTCCTTTGTTTTTGAGGATGTCTTAAATCTCTTAGAATTCACCAAAAATTTAAATCTTTCTGGGCTCAGTTAGCATTTTAAGAAATTAGGATACAGCAAGTGAAGGGAGGGAAAGGTGAGGAAATGAGTAGTAGGAGGCCAGTAGAGACAAACTCTCAGCTTGACGATTCTGTCTGAGATACCCATGCTTCCTGAGGAAGCTGTGCATTGGTGACATTGCATCACTCTGAGAGGAAAGTCCCTAAGCATCGGAATTCTGTTACAGTGTTCACAGTGAGAGCCTCTCTGAGAATAAAATAAGTCATTTCCCTCCTTTGGGTATCAGTTTCCTTATCTGTAGAATGAGGGGGTCGAATGACTTTCAAGATTCTTTCCAGCTCTGACATTCTAAGTTTATTCTGAGCAGAGAGAAGCAGTGCCCATGAGTCAAGGGCCCAGTGGGTGACTCTCTGAGCCCAGACATGCAAGTAGCCAACCTTGCTCTCATTGTGGCAGCACCTACTGAGGAGTGGGATGTACTTTTCATCCTCAAAGATGAAAACTAGAACGTGAGGTCCTAGAAAGCAGGGATCATTTTGCTTTTTTATTTTTATCTCCAGCAGTACTTTGTTCATAATAACTGCTTAATACATGTCTTTTAATTAATTGATTGATTATTTAACTAAGCAATTGATTAATTTGTTCATTCATTCATTCATTCAGCCATTTCTATTAGCCAATGTGATGAAATGAAAGCCCCTAAACAGAAAACTCCCTAACCAGTACTTTTAACCATACCCTTTTCTCCAGAAAACCCCAGGAACTAGGAGAAGAGACAGGGAAGGGAGTGATTTCTCATAAAAAAAGAGATCTCATTTATAAATTTCTCTGTTCACTTCAGTTCAATGTAAGACACAGTATCACAGAACCGCTCAATCTCAGAGTTGGAGTGAACCACAGAGGACTTCAGAGAGTTCAATCCATGCCTGAAACATACCCAACCAAAGGTCATCCAACCTCTGGTTGAAGACTTTGCATGATGAAGGGACATCCATCCTCTTGTGGTTGGCAGCCCATTCAACTTTTGCGCAATTTCTAATTGTTTTGGAATTTGTTCCTTCCCAACCAGCCATCCACCCAGAAACCAGGGCCTACCTATTCAGGTTTTGGAATTTCACCCTGGGGTTGAACGGTGCTGACTGGTGGCTTAGTGAGTTCAAACTTACCTAACTTACCATATTTAGCTGTCCCTAGCCTATGCTTCCCATCCCAACCAGCAATCTACCCTTAATCTATCTCAGCATCTTACAATCTACCCTGCAGTGAATTAAGTACCCCTTTTAGCCCTCACTCCCACTTTCTACCTTTTCCTCTGGAAAAAAAATAATAAAAGCCCCACTACTCTTGCTGGTAGAAAGGGAATAATTCCTGGCATATAATCTCTATGTTGTCTCCATTTATTAGAATGTAGGTTCCTTGAGGGCAGGGTCTATCTCACTTTTAAAGGTGTATTTCCAGCACCTAGTATAGTGCTAATACCTGGCAAATAGCAGGCGCTTAATAAATGTTTTTGCATTCATTCTTTCTCCCAATTGGAAATCTAGCTCTCTGCTATGCAACCCATTGTTTCCAGTTCTCTCCTCCCTCTTCCACATGACTACCCTTGTCATAAAGACTGCTATATCTGCCATAAGTCTTATCTTCTCCAAGTGAAATATCCCCAGTTCCTTCCACTGACCTTTAGAGGATACATTTTATGGACCCTTGACCCTTTGGTCACACTCATCTGGACATGCTCTGACTCATCAATATTCTTTCTAAAATGTGGTGCCCAGAAATGAAAATTATACTGTAAATGTGGTCTGATCAAAGCAGGATACAATGGAATTGTCACTTCTCTCAGTCTGGAAACTATCCTTTCATCACTTCAGTCTAAGGGGAGGCACCAGGGGATGGTGGGAAAAGGATGCTGGATGTAGAGTCAGAAACCCTGTAAAGCCTCTTCTATTTCTAAATCTATGACTCTGGGTTTTTAGCTGCCATGTCACCACTGTAAGCCTCTTTTTTGGTCCTGTTTTGAAAGTGTCCCTTGGATGATGTCCTAAGAACTAGTCTCTAAACTAGTTTCCTCTTAATTTACCCTCCTCCTCCTCTTCGGGGCAGGTAAGTGAAGACCTCAATTCAAATCCTGCCTCAGACACTTAGTAGTGGTGTGACTGGGTAAGTCACTTCACCCTATTTGCCTCAGTTTCCTCATCTGTAAAACTAACTGGAGAAGGAAATGGCAAACCACTCCAGTATCTCTACCAAGAAAACCCCAAATGGGGTCATGAAGAGTCGAACACAGCTGAAAAATGACTGAAGAGCAACCACCATCCTCTCAGTGAACCTTGGCCCTCACAGCTCCCTGCTTCTTTTTCCACTTCATAAATTCCTAGTGTATGTCAAAGCTACCAGTTTACCTCTCTTCCCTGGGACAACACCAAGGGATTTTGCCTCCCTCTACACATTTAGTCACTGTAATGATTGCTCCTTCTCTCTCTCTCTCTCTCTCTCTCTCTCTCTCTCTCTCTCTCTTTTTAGTGAGGCAATTGGGGTTAAGTGACTTGCCCAGGGTCACACAGCTAGTAAGTGTTAAGTGTCTGAGGGCAGATTTGAACTCAGGTCCTCCTGACTCCAGGGCCGGTACTCTAGCCACTACACCACCTAGCTGCCCCTCCTTCTCTCTTTCTTAAAGAAATATAAACACCTTTACTACTGAATTAAATTTAAATTCCTTAGGCCCTAGTCAGCTTGGAAATCAACACATTCCCAAATTCATAATACTTTCCCCCACCTTGGTGGGAAGGGTGTTTACCATTGTTGCTTATGTTGTCAGACTATAGGAAAGAGGCTTCAGAAGGGGTCCTTGCAATTCCAGACACATATAGGTCTGGATAGCTCACTTGGTCTCAGAAAGCTTTACTAGAATTAATGTTAATTAATTGTATTAGTATGAATACAAATTAAAACCAGTAGAGATACCTAGCATGAATAAGTTAGTTAACAACTTAGACTAGAAGGTTGGGTCAAATTTAATAAGATGGTATTTCATAAAGATAGATATAAAGTTTTCATGGGTCCAAAAAATCAACTTCACAAGTATAAAATGGTGGATATTGGTTAGATAGCTTGCCTGAAAAAAAGATGATGGTGGTGGTGGGGTGGTAATGTGGTTTAAGTGGACTGCAAGCTGAAGGTGAGGCAACAATGTGATGCAGCAGCTAGAAAAACTAATACAAATTTAGGCTACATTGAGAAAGAGGCAGAGGGAAGTGATTGTACTCTTGTAGTCTTCTCTAATTAGGCCACAGCTGTAGTATTGGATTTAGACCCAGGTACTACGGATTAGGAAACTCATTGATAAGCTGGAGAGCAGCCAGAGCAGGATGACCCATGACCCGCAGGGTAAAGGGCTTTAGGATGACCTTCAGCCTAGAGAAGATTCAGCGAGAATGAGAGTATTTGGAGCATTGTTATATGGAAGATTGGTTAGGTGGTTTCTTTATCTACTTGTCCAGAATTGAGAATGCCCCAAGTGTTGTTATTTGGCTTTTGTTATGGAAAAGGACCAGTGATGTCAAGAGACTGATGTCTTGACTTGCAAGTGAATCAGATGGAAGCTACCAATATGCAAATTTAGGTTGGAAGTCATTAAAAACTTCCTAACAATTAGAGCTATGCAAAAGTCGAATGCAAAAGAGAAGTCTTAAAACCAAGGATTCACAACCATCTTTTGTGTAATTGACCCTTTTTCATGGACTCTTTCCCAGAAGAACATTTTTAAATGAATAAAATAAAATATGTGACATTGCAAAGGAAACTAGTTACACTGAAATCTTTTTAAAAATGAGTTCCTGGGGCACCTAGATGGCGCAGTGGATAGAGCACCGGCCCTGGATTCAGGAGTACCCGAGTTCAAATCTGGCCTCAGACACTTAACACTTACTAGCTGTGTGACCCTGGGCAAGTCACTTAACCCCAATTGCCTCACTAAAAAAAAAAAAATTAAAAAAAAAATGAGTTCCTAAACCCCAACATAAGAACCCTTGCTTTAAACAAAGGTTGGACGACGTGTGTTGATTGTCCTTGTAGAAGGCACTCTTCATCAGGTTCAGGTTGGATGAGGTTCCTTCTGACTGAGATGCTACAAGAGTCTGTGCAATGGCAGCATATACAGGTGGGGCGGGGTGGGGCTGAGGTGTCAGCAGGGGAGGGTTGGCATCCCAGGCTGCCTGGTCAGAGTGAAGAAACAGACGCCTAACAGAAGACCCCATGCTGCAGTGGTGCCCAGTTCTCAAGACATGGAGAAGTACTGAAGGCTCTTTTCTCAGATGGATGCAGATTGGCTCCTATTTTGAGGCCAAAGCCTCACTTCTTTCGTAGCCAGACCATGTGACTTCCTTCTTGAGCATCTCCTAGGTGTTACCTGGCCTAGATTCAGTCAGACCTTCTGTGCTACCTTCTCTTGTTTCTCCCTTCCTCCTCCTGTCTCCGAGCATTGCTTCATGTCCCAGAAAGCCTGGAATGGCTCCTGGCTTCCAGCCAGCCAAATTTTCCTTTCCCCATTATTTCAAATCTCTAGCTTTTAAATCTCCCACTTCCTCCACAAAGTCTTCAGAAGCAAGCTGGTGATTTCTCACCCCACCTGGACTGACTCATTCTCCAAACTTCATGACATCAAGAGCTATAGGCTTGTACATCTGTCATATAAAGAGGGCAAGCCTTGGGTTTGCTTTTGTGTTTACAGAATGTTTGCTTAGCAACCTGAGTGCCCTTCTGTCTTTTGTGTGACTATCCTTGTCTCTAGAGATTGCCTTAGATGCCACAGCCCTAGCTGACAGAGGCCAGGGGTGCTTGCATTTAATAGGTCTCCTCCACCTGGGACATGTGGGTGTTTGATGAATGAATGCTTTTTTGTTGGGGAAGGACTGGTTGTTTTGTGTGTGTGTGTGTGTGTGTGTGTGTGTTTTGGTGAGGCAATTGGGGTTAAGTGACTTGACCAGGGTCACACAGCTAGTAAGTATCAAGTGTCTGAGGCTGGATTTGAACTCAGGTCCTCCTGACTCCAGGGCTGGTGTTCTGTCCACTGCACCACCTAGCTGCCCCCAGGGAAGGACTGTTGTCTTTGGTCAATGCTTGAAGTGCCTCAGTAGGGGAGCACGATCCTGTTGGCAAGGTCATGGATGTCATCCCAGCCTGCCTTTGAATGACCTATGACCTATGATCCATTCCCCATTTTTTTAGAGGCAACATAGTATACCGGACAGCACCCTGTACTTGGAGTCAGAAAAGACCTGGGTTTGAATCTGAGCCTCAGTTTCCTCATTTGTAAACTGGGAATAATAAAGCCAATAGTATTTATCTTAGAGGAAGAAATGAAATCAGGTATATAAAATATTTTGTAAACCTTGAAGGATTATATGGGTCAACTATTATTTTTATAGGCACAAGGCATCCCTATATGTCAGGGGTTCTTAACCTTTTTTAGTGTGTGTTATGAAACACAAAAAGGCTTCAGCAACCCGTTGAAACCTATGGAATGTTTTTAAATGCATAAAATCAAATATATAGGGTTACAAAAAAAACTAATTCTATTGAAATCCAGTTATCAAAGTATTTTTCTTTTAAAAATTCATGGGGTAGCTAGGTGGTGCAGTGGATAAAGCACTGACCCTGGATTCAGGAGGACCCCTGAGTTCAAGTTCAGCCTCAGACATTTGACACTTACTAGCTGTGTGACCTTGGGTAAGTCACTCAACCCTCATTGCCCCACCAAAAAAAAAATTGGTAAAGATTATTGGAAATTAAAAAGAAAAAATTGATTGGGGGCAGCTAGGTGGTGCAGTGGATAAAGCACTGGCCCTGGATTCAGGAGGACCTGAGTTCAAATCTGGCTTCAGACACTTGACACTTACTAGCTGTGGGACCCTGGGCAAGTCACTTAACCCTCATTACCACCCCCCCCACACACAAAAAAAATTCACAAAGAACATTATACACAGTAACAGCAATATGGTAATGATGATCAGCAGTAGAAGACTTAGCTGCTCTGATCTAGACAATTCCAAAGGACCCATAATGAAAAATACTATCCACCTCCAGAAGAGAGAACTGATAAACTCTGAATAGAATGAAGCATTCTTTTAAAATATATATATATATATATATATATATATATATATATACATGTATATATGTTCTTTTTTAAAATGTGTGTATGTGTTTTCTTTTGCAACATGGCTAATATGAAATATTTTTCATGACTCCATATGTATAATCAATATTATATTGCTTACCTTCTCAAGGGGTAGGAAGGAGAGAATTTGGAATTCAAAATTTAAAAATGAATGTTGAAAAGTTTTTATGTGTAATTGGGAAATATTCAACAGAGCAAATATGTATCTATATATAGCAATGGCCCCCAGATTAAGAATTCCTGTTGTATTATATTCTTAATTATACTTCATTCTTCTATGCCACATCCTTCCTTCCTCTCTCCTCTTTTTCCTACCCATTCTCTACTCTGCCACTCTCTTCCCACTGTTGCCTTTCCCTCACTCCTTTCCCCTGCTCATCACTTTCTCCTTTCTCTTCTCTCCTTTGCTTCCATCTCCTTCTTCCCTAACTCACTTTCTTTTACCATGTCTTTTCACCACTTTAAAAAAAATATTTTTTAAATATTGAATTTGGAATTTTCTTCTTCCCTCTAGCCCCCCTCCGCCACCCACTGAGAAGACAAGGAATAGGTTAGCCCTTATACATGTCTTCATTGCTGCTCATAAACCCTAAGGAAGAGAGAAGAAAATAGGGCTCTTGATGGAGCCACCAGGAAGAATTGGGTCAGATCTCTAGTGTCCCCTCTGGTTCTAAATCCTATGAACTGTGACCTATGGGGCCTAAGGTAGCAAGTAGAAAGTGTACTCTGGAGATGTTTAGCATCTATGTGACCCTGGGCAAGTAATTTATCCTCCCTGGGCCTCAGTTTCTTCAATAGTACTATGAGGAAAAGGGGGGACTAGATATAATCTAAGGTCCTTTCCAATTCTAGATCTATGATCCTAAGAAATATGAATTATATAAATAGGAGAATTGCTCATCCCTTCAGGCTATCTAGTGTTGTTGGTTTTTTTTTTTTTAATAAAATTCCAGTTCTTCCCCTCCCTGTTCCACCCTCAACCCTACCCCAAAGCACGGACTATGGTTCCATATTTTTTAGGCAGTATGTTTGCAGTCTGTGGGATGAAAAGTCATCTGTAATTGTCAGACATGATAATGATTGAGCCAGGAAGAATTTCCTTGGGATTAATGAGTGAATGAGGTTAATGGTATCTGGCTACAGTTCAGATAATCAGCTCCTCCCAGCTAGCCAATAATCCTTGAGAAATACTAAGTATTTCCAATCCTTACTGCTGAAATTAAAGTTAATCAGGACAAAAAAGAATACAACCCTCCAAACAAACCCTAAACAGATCCATTCAGACAGATGTGGTCTCATTCTTCAAAGAGATTGAGAAGCCAGACTGATGAGATAGATGATGGACTCACTCCTAGGAGCTATTTGCTATTCACCTCATCTTCTCAAAAAAAAATAGAGGAAGAAAGGGTGAGTGAAGATAGGAAAGCAACAGACAGTATCCCATTCTACCCCAGGATTCATTTTCACTCTAGCCCCACCTGCCCTTCATATTCTTTAAGTGATATACTATGCAGACTGTCAAGAAGTTTTTCATGGTGGTTCAGGGGTAAGAACACTGGACTGAGAATTAACAGAGCTATTCACTGCAACTGTTAGCAATTAACTGTGTGACTTTAAGTAAATTGCTTGACCTCTCTGAGTCTAGATTTCACCATATAAAATGGGGAGGAAAGGAGTTGGATAAGGTCTTCTACAACTTTGAGATCTTCTGATTCTTGGGTTCTGTGACTAGGTGATCTCTAAGACCCTTTCTGTGTTTCACATTCTGAGATATTTTGAAATGTTAAGGAGATATGCCTGGGAAGGGGAGGAAACGTAGTGTAGTGGAATGAACTGGTCCTGGAATAGGAATACCTGGGGTTGAGTTCTGCTCCTGTGACCTTGGGCAAGCTACTTAACCTCTCTGGGTTTGTTTTCACATCTGTAAAATGGGCAGGTTGGATTAGATGATCTCAAAGGTCCCTTCTGGTTCAAACAGTATGTCATTAGGAAAACAAAACAAAACAAAATCTCCAAAAGACAAGACAAGAAAGTTGAAGTAGCTGACTGATGGAACTCTTTCAGGGATTTAGGTACCACACTTTCCCCTTAATAAGGACACTTTGCCAGTGCTAACCCTGAAAATGATGAGTATCTCCTTGGTATGGATGTTGGAGGGCTTTCTTGTGAACTTTCAGCCACTCTCTACCTCTTGAGTCCCTCCCCATCAGCACACACATCATACAGTCATCCCTTTGTTCTGATTTCCAGGACATTCATCTCCCTGTTTAGAGAACAGGGGAAAACCCTGTCTCAGAGCTTGCCATACATCAAGGGGGAAAGTATCATTGTTTGGCTAATTGCTAGTCGTTAATAAATTCCATTAGGGCAGGAATTGGGGCTTAGCTGGTTTTTGCACATCTCCTGGCACTTAGCTCAGAGGTCTGCACACAGTAAGCACTTAATAAATGTTTGCCAAATTGAACTGAACTTCTTATTTCTGTCCTTTGGGCATCCTTTCCAGAATGAGGTTAATGTAAGTGGTGAGCTTATCCTTTTGTCATGGTTTTATCTGTTTGTATTCTGATCCCTATTTATTTTTCCCCTGAAGTAAAGCCAAAGAGAGAGGTGGCAGATCTGTCCACAGGACTATTTTCTCACTGGAACTGGCAGCTCTCAGGATGCCACTGTTAATTTTCAACTACACAAGTGGCCCAAATAGTTCTGGCAGAGATGTCACCATCTTGCTTTTTTGGAAGAGGAAACATATGCAGAATCTAATTTCATTGGCCTTGGAAAGTTTTTGGTTCCAAGTGCTTCTTTATTCCAAGAAGCAAAGAAAACATCTGGGTACCACAGATTAGTCTCCTCCTCCCCTGACAACCAGCCCTTCCTGGGATTCCAGGCATTTGATCTGTCCTCTCCCTGGCCTTAATTCCTTTCCGTGAATCCAACTGAGTCCTCCATCAGTAATCACCAGTCCCTTTCCCATTCCTCAGTGCCTGCCTGCTTCCAGTCCCCACTGAAATTGATCACTGGCTTTCTTTGGTCTCCTATCCTATAATTTGCTATCTGACATTCTCATCCTTTGACTGAAAGAGAAACAAAGGTTTTTTTTTTCAGATTCTGGTCCAATGTGGTCATTGTGGGCAATCATTATAGGGACCCTTGGAGAAGTTGCCTCCACAAGCAAGATGGGTTTCCAGTCTCAACCTGTCTCAGACCTCTCCTGTCAGTGCAATCTTAAGCCCTGATGGTTCAGAAGAAATTGATTAAGAGTGGCAGCTTGTTTTATCATTGTCTAACTTCTCATGGATGAAATCCAGATTCCTTAGTCTGATATTCAATCAATCTATCAATAAACGTTTATTAAGTACCTATTATGTGCCAGTCACTGTGCTAAGCCCTACACAATCTGCCCCTTTTTACCTAGCCACATTTTGTTCCCCACTCATGCTTTGAGGAATCCAGAACATGCCAACATGTATTTTTCCTTTAAGTCCCAACAAAAATCCCTCTTTCTCTAGGAAACTTTCCCCAATCCCTCTTAATTCTGCTGTCTTTCCTTTGTTACTTATTTACTATTCCTCTGGTGTAAATTGGTTTGCTTGGAGCCTCCCCCAGTACATTGTGAGCTCCTTGATAGCAGGTACTGTCTTTCACCTTTCTTTGTGTCACCATTGCATTAGGAGCCATTGCCAGTTTTCCTGACCTATGCCTTACCATTGGAGTCCAATGACTCTGGAGGAGAGAGTGAGGCTGATCACTTTGTATAGTTCTGCCTCACTTAAATCCAATTCACTTTAAGTCAAGACATCACCCACCTGATGTCATCGGGTCCTCTTCAAGAACAAAAGATGAACAACCACAACAGCTCTTAACACAGTGCCTGGTACATAGCAGGTGTTTAACAGATGCTTATTAAATATTGACTGTTTATTGACTGCTCTTGTCTCTATGCCTTTACTCATACTCCTTCCTGTAACACCTCCTCTGATTCTCTTCTAGCCATTTCTTTTCCCTCTTTCAAGACTGAGCTGAAGCTCAACTTCCTTTATTACTGCATTCCTCAATTACTGCAGCCCTCTCTTCTTCTTAGGCCTGCCAGAGAACTGGTAGGGACAAAGGGAACATTTAGTCTCCCTCTCTCATATTTACAGAGGCCTAGTGAAATTTGGAGACTTATCCATGGTTGCTGTTGGGTCATTTTCAGTCATGCCTGACTCTCTGTGACCCTGCTTGGAGTTTTCTTGGCAAAGACACTGGAGTGGTTTGCCATTTCCTTCTCCAGCTCATTTTAACAGATGAGAAAACTGAGGCAAACTGGGTTAAGTGACATGCCCATCTACTAAGTATCTAAGGTCAGATTTGAACTCAGGAAGATGAATCTTCCTGACTCCAGACTTGGCCCACTGCACCACCTAGCTGCCAAAGGTCACAAAGCTAATAAAGAGTAGAGTCAGAATTTGAACTCGGGTCTTCTGATTTTCCAAATTCAGTGCACTTGCCATTACATAGTCTGCCGTGTTCTTTAGCCGACTTATATGTGTCTCCCTGGAGATCATCCATTAGTCAATATTAGTTAAGTATCTACTTTATGTAAGGTACATAGGAGACACCAAGGAATATAGGTTATAGTACCTGCTTTTCAGCTTTATGATGACATTGATAAGATCAGATGTAAACAATGAAAGGTTAAGTAGCAAATAACAATAAATGGTCATTATATAAGAGATGATTGTGAAGATAAATTGTCAAATGCACATTAGAAACAATAAGTCACCACTGACTAAACATCTACCATGTTCCAGGCATTGTACTAAGCTCTGTGGCAGAATAGTCTCTACCTCAATAGAACTTACATTCTAATGTTATAACTTTAGTGCAGTGTTGTCAAACTTGAATAGAAATGGGGACCACTAATTCATACACAAAGCTCCCCACTGCTACATATTGACTTGGTTGGAACATGTGATATTATATGTATTTTATTGTATTTTTATTTATCTTGTTAAATATTTCCTAATTGCATCTTTTTTTTTTAGTCAGGGAATTGGGGTTAAGTGACTTGCCCAGGGTCACACAGCTAGTAAGTGTTAAGTGTCTGAGGCCGGATTTGAACTCAGATACTCCTGACTCCAGGGCCAGTGCTTTATCCACTGCGCCACTTAGCTGCCCCCTCCTAATTGCATCTTAATGTAGTTCAGCCTGAACTGGGAAGCATATCTGAGATGGTTAAGTTATTGTAGGTTGGTGTGATAGAGAAGATTTGTGTCTTAGAGAATCCTAGGACCTTAGAGGTGGAAATAATATATAGGGTCACCTAGTCTAACTCCCTATCTGATGTATAAAATGTCTCTACACTAGATAGGTAAGTATTATAGTGGACAGAGGGCTAAACTTGGAGACGTGAAGGCTTATGGTCCATTACTGCCCCAGACACTTCCTAGCTGTGTGATCTTGGGCATGTCTTGCTCAGCCTCAGTTTCCTCATCTGTAAATTGGGGATAATAATAGCACTTACCTTCCAGGGTTATTGTGAGGATCAAATGAATAAAATGTATAGATAGCATCAGGGAAATAATGAACATGAACTTAGACAGACTTCAGAATAAAGTAGAGGATAGAAGGGCCTGCCATGCGGTCAAGAGGTGTGTGTGTGTGTGTGTGTGTGTGTGTGTGTGATATATATATATATATATATATATATATAACAAAGGTAACAGAGCTTTATCTCTTTGCAGGCCTTAAAGGGCTATATAAGCATTAGATATTATTATCTATTACAGCTTAAAGCTACCTCTCAGTCAAAGTCAAGATGGTGGAATGAGAGGCAGCATTTTTGCCTTACCTCCCTAGCAACTACCAACTGCACAACAATCGAAAAAACACACCAGACCAAATTTGATTGAGAAAGCCAAAAACAAGTCACAATGTGTCATTTTTCCAGTCCAGGGCAGCTTAGGAAGACAAGCAAAAAGGTCTGCAGACACTGGGGTAGTGGCTGACCAGGATCAGTTAAGGCAAAAAGAGTTTGTTATTCAGTTGCTCAGTTGTGTCCAATTCCTCTTGACCCCATGGACCATAGAAGGCCAGGCCCTTCTATCCTCTACTATATTCTGAAGTCTAAGTTCATGTTCATTATTTCCCTGATGCTATCTATCCATCTTCTCTGCCATCCCCTTTTCATTTTTCCCAACACCAGAGTATTTCCCAACTAATCCCATCTTCTCATTATGTGACCAACATATTTAAGCTTTGGCTTCAGTATTTGATCTTAAACTGAATAGCCTGAATTAATTTCTTTAAGTATTGGCTGATTTAATCTCCTTCCTGTCCAAAGGACTCTCAGAAGTCTTCTCTAGCACCACAATTTGAAAGCATTGATTCTGAAAGTCCAACTCTCAAAGCCATACACTGCTACTGGAAAAACCATAGCTTTGATCATACAGACCTTTGTCAACAAGATGATATTTCTGCTTTTTAGTATGCTGTCCAGATTTAACATCACTTTCCTTCAAGGGAGTAAGCATCCTTCAATTTCATGACTACAGTCACCTATCTGCAAAGATTTTTGAGCCCCAGACAATATTCAACTTTGCAGTACTCCTTTTCTATTCTTAAACCAATCAGTTGTTCCATGTTTGGTTCTAACTGTTGCTTCTTAGCCCATGTATAGGTTTCTTGACAAGTAAGATGATCTGGTGCTCCTGTCTCTTTGAGAACTTGCCACATTTTGTTGTGATCCACAGTCAAAGAATTTAGTGTAATCAATGAAGTCAAAGTAGAAGTTTTTCTGGAACTATCTTGCCATTTCCATAATCCAGTGAATGTTGGCAATTTGGTCTCTAGTTCCTCTATTTCTTTGAAAACTAGCCTGCTCTTTTGGTAATTCTCAATTCATATATTTCTGAAGCCTAGCTTGCAGAATCTTAAGCATAACCTTGCTGGTATGTGAAATGAGCACAATTGTTTGGTAATTTGAACGTTCCTTGGCATTGCCCTTCTTTAGGACTGGGGTATAAATCCAGTGGACACTGTTGTGTTTTCCAAATTTGCTGATGTATTGAGTGCAGCACTTTAACAGCATCATCTTTTAGATTTTTAAATAGCTCAGCTGGGATTCTACCACTTCTACTAGCCTTATTGTTGGCAATGCTTTTTTTCTTCACTTTAAAATTTAATAGTATTTCATTTTCCACAATTACATGTAAAGGCAATTTTCTTTTTCTTTTTCTTTTTTTTTGTGGGGCAATGGGGGTTAAGTGACTTGCCCAGGGTCACACAGCTAGCAAGTGTCAAGTGTCTGAGGCCAGATTTGAACTCAGATCCTCCTGAATCCAGGGCCAGTGTTTTATCTACTGAGCCATCTAGCTGCCCCTAAAGGCAATTTTCAACATTCATTTTGTTTGTTTTTTTTAGTGAGGCAATTGGGGTTAAGTGACTTGCCCAGGGTCACACAGCTAGTAAGTGTTAAGTGTCTGACACTGGATTTGAACTCAGGTCCTCCTGACTCCAGGGCCAGTGCTCTATCCACTGTACCACCTAGCTGCCCCCAACATTCATTTTTGAAAGATTTTTGAGTTCCAAATTTTTTCCCTCCCTTCCCTCTCCCATCCCCAAGATGGCAAGCAATCTGATATAGGTTAAACATGTACAGTTTTGTAAAACATATTTCCACATTAGTAATGTTGTATAAGAAAAAACAGAACAAGAGAAAAAAAGTATAGAAAAAACAAAAATAAATAAAAATAGTATGTTTGATCTACATTCAGCCTCCATCAGTTCTTTCTCTGGATTTGTGTAGCATTTTCCATTATGAGGCTTTTGGAATTGTCTTGGATCATTGTATTGTTGAGAAGAGCTAAGTCAATCATAGTTGATTATCACACAATGTTACTGTTATTATGTACAATGTTCTCCTGATTCTAGCCATGCTTTTTGTTTGTTTGGTTGGTTTTTTAGTTTTTTTAGTTTTTAGTTTTTTTTTTTTTTTTAGTGAGGCAATTGGGGTTAAGTGACTTGCCCAGGGTCACACAGCTAGTAAGTGTGTGTTAAGTGTCTGAGGTCATATTTGAACTCAGGTCCTCCTGACTCCAGGGCCAGTGCTCTATCCTCTGAGCCACCTAGCTGCTCCCTAGCCATGCTTTTTAAGGCCCATTTGACTTCCTTCTCCAGGATGTCTGGCTCTAGATCAGTGGTTAGTGGTGATGTTAAGAACAACAGAACAACCTGTAACAGCAAGGATGCTGAAACAGAGCATCGGGACAGGACACACTAGGGCAGAAGGGGATCTTAGGGCATCCCTGAATTAGTACTGGGTGCCAGAATAAATGACATCTGGCAACTCAATTGCCCATTTCTGGGTTCTCAGATCCAGAGCAGCGAGGAGAAGTTAGAGGGAACATAGGCCTGCCCTAGGTGTGTACTGTGAAAGGAACAAGTTCCAGAGATGTAGCTATGTGTCTTTGAGCCTAGGAACAGAGCAACAGAGACTCAGTTCTAGATTTCAGCCCGGCATCTATATTTTCAATGGAGTAACCAGAAAAGGAGTCAGAGCAAAGAGGAGTCTGAAACTCAACCACACATAGATCATCTGATCCAAACTTGTGTTAGGGACTTGCAGAGCTCAGACCAGGAGGGGAATAAAGAGACTTCCTTTGGATTACACTAATTTGGGAGCCTTGTAGGCCTCCAGACTGAGTTTCAAAGATGGCAGAAGGACAGAAAAGGACAGAAAATCTGGCCAAACATCCCAGCCCCCACCCCTACTCCAGAAGAACACAGAACTCAACACTAGCATAAAGTCCAAAATAAAAAAGTAGGTTGGAAGAATGAGCAAACAAACCAAAGCAAAATAAATTATGATGACTGGGAAACTTAAGACACAGACACAAAAGAGAATGACAAAGATGTCTACTAGCAAATCCTCAAAAAAGTATAGATTTGACATAAATCCAACAAGAACTTTTAAGAGTTAAAGAGGTTTTTTAAAAAATATTTTAAAAAACCAAATGAAAGTTAAGAAAGAAAGATATGAAAAGAGAATTAACAGCTTGGTAAAAGAGGCACAAACCCTTACTAAAGAAAATTGCTCCACAAAAATTAGAATTGACCAAAGGGAAACTAATGACTCCTTGAGATATTAAGAAATAAAGAAACAAAGTAAAAAGGCTAAAAAAATAGAAGAAAATGTGAACTATCTTATAGAAAAAAATCAAACAATTGACCTGGAAAACAGATCAAAGGAGAGAGAATTTAAGAATTATTGGATTACCTGAAAGCTATGAAAAAAAGAGTCTAGATGTCATCAAGAAATTATAAAAGAAAGCTGCCCAGATATTTAAGAACCAGAGGGCAAAATAGAAACTGAAATAGAAACCCCAGAATGAAAACTCCTAGAAATATTACAACCCAAATCCAGAGCTCCCAGGTCAAAGAAAAAAAATACTGAAAGTATCCAGAAAGAAAGAATTCAAGTACCAAATAGCCACAGTCAGGATAACAACAGATTTAGCAGCCACTACTCTGAAGAATGGACTGCTTAGAATATTATATTCTAGAAGGCAAAGAATGTAGGCTTACAACCAAGAATAATCTAACTAGGTAGACTGAGTAGAATTGTACAGAGGGGAAAAATAGATCTTTAATGAAATAAAAGACCTTTGAGTATTCCTAATGAAAGACCAGAGCTTAGTAGAAAATTTAATAGGCAAACATAGTACTCAAGAAAAACATAAAAGGTAAAAGTGAGGGAGAAATCATAAGAGATTAAACAAGGTTTAATTTAAATTGTTTGCATTTTTACATGGGGAGATGATACATGCAACTCCTCAGAACTTTACCATCACTAGGGGTCTTAGAGAGAATCTAATTAGATAGAGGGCCTGGGTACGATTCCATTACATTTGGACAGTCTCAAAAGAAGAATAGAAGTGGGAGTGGGGAGAAGAATGCCCTGGGAGAGGGGGGGAGGGAAAAGAATAATGAGGAAAATTATCTCCTAAATGGAGTGTACAAGGAAGAATTAATACAACAGATAGGGCAACATGGAGAGAGCTGACATTTGAACTTCACTCTCATCTGAACTGGTTAAAGGTGGGAAGAATACTCATACACACAGCTGGGTACAAAAATTCATCTTACCCACTGGGGAAGTAGGAGGAGAAGGGCCTAAGGGAAAAGTGGGAAATAAGAGGGAGGCTAGATTAAAGGAGACAGTAGTCAGAAGCAAAAGACTGTAAGCTCCTTGAGGGGAGGGCCTATTTTTGCTCTTATTTGTATCCCCAAACACTTAGCAGTTTCTGGCATATAGTCAGTACTTAACAAATGTTTGTTTTCTTAACTTACTGGTTGACTACAGTATCAACAATGAGTAGTCATCTAGCCTCTGTTTCAGTACCTTACCAAGCAACCTGTTCTATATTTTTGACAACTCTTGTAAGGAAGTCTTTCCTTATATTGAGGTCAAATCCATCTCTTTGCCTCTTCCAACCTTTGGTCCCATTTTCCCTTATGGAGTTATTCAGAGTATATCTAATACCCATTCTACATGGAATCCAATGAATATTTGATGACAGTGGACATATTTTAATTCTTCTCATCCTCCTTGGTTGTCCATCTTTGAATATCTCCAGCTTGCCAAAATCTCTCTTGAAATGTGGTACCCAGGGCAGCTAGGTGACGCAGTGGATAAAGCACCCACTCTGGATTCAGGAGGATCTGAGCTCAAATCTGGCATCAGACACTTGACACTCTCTACTTGTGTGACCCTGGGCAAGTCACTTAACCCTCATTGCCTCAAAAAAAAAAGTAGTAGCCAGAACTGAATATTATACTTTACATAGAGTCTGACTAGGGTAGAACACAGTAAAATTTTTTACTTTACTTTTTTTGAATCTTATTCTTCTATAGTTATAGTCCAAGACCACATTAGCTTTTTTTTGGCTGCCAAGTCATCTTATTAAATTTATTATCAGCTACAATGTCTAATACGTTTTTTTATAAGAACAGCTGTCCAAAAAGGAAAAGAAAAGAACAGCTGTCCAGATAAATCTTCCCATTCTGCATTTGTACTGTTGATCTTTTAAGTGTAAGAGCAACATTTTTCATTTATCCCTCTCAAATACCATATTATTTGATTTAACTCACTTTATTTCTAATCTTATTAAATTATACAAATTAATTATTCAATATTAAACACTATTATACTAATATTATTCGATTTAACTAATCTCTCATTCCTGGTTCTATCATCTTGAATCCTGAATCTGTCATTTAAAGTATTAGCTAAATAACATATTCTGAAGGGATAGGATCCTGTCAGTTTCCATAGTTTTCATAGATCTTCAGATACCTCTACTCAGTCTGGGCTAAACCTTCTTGTCTCTCCCCTAACTTTCAAAACAATTACTCCCCTGCATCTCACCTCATACTTTATTGAGAAAATGGAGGCTTCTCACCTTGAGCAACCTCTTCTCTTACACTTTGAATTTATCCCTCATTCCTTCCTTTCCTTCCTTCTTTCCTCCGGTATCTTTTATTAATTTTTTTTTTTTTAGTGAGGCAATTGGGGTTAAGTGACTTGCCCCGGGTCACACAGCTAGTAAGTGTTAAGTGTCTGAGGCTGGATTTGAACTCAGGTACTTCTGACTCCAGGGCCAGTGCTTTATCCACTGCGCCACTTAACTGCCCCTCTCCAGTATCTTTTGAAGAGATGACTCCTCATTGCCAATGTCAAACTCTACTTGTACATTTTATCTTATCCTCTCTTGTCTCTTCCTAGAGAATTTCCTTCAATTATACCCCATCTTTTGCTAATCTGCAGTCTCTCCTTATATACTAGCTCCTAAAAACATCCCCAGGTTTTCTCCATCTTTAGAAAATCTTTGATGCCATGATCCTCTTAATCCTACATCTCTCCACCCTTTCAAAGACAAATTCCTAGAAAAAAGCTGTCTACACTTTTTGTCCCTACTTTCTCTAATGCTCGCTTCTTGACCTCTTGAAATATAGCTACCAACCTCATTACTGAACTGGAACTGTTCTGCCCAAAGTTACCAGTTCTCTCTCTCTCTCTCTCTCTCTCTTTTGACGAAGCAATTGGGATTAAGTGACTTGCCCAGTGTCACATAGCTAGTAAGTAAGTGTTAAGTGTCTGAGGCCGGATTTGAACTCAGGTCCTCCTGACTCCAGGGCTGGTGCTCTGTCCACTGCACCACCCAGCTGCCCCACCAGTTATCTCGTAATTGCCACCTGTTCCTGTGACATTCTTACACCAAAATACCTGTTCACCATGCTAGTCCCCTTCTCCAATTGATACATTCCTCCCAGGACCTCCATTTTTGGGAGGGACCCAGCCAGCCAAGCTTCATTCCCCTCCTGGCTATACTTCTGACTTTCTGAACTTCAATACCACGGCCCCAAGAAGATACACTTTCTCCTCTTAGATCTTTTTTTTAGCATGTTGTCTCCCCTGGCCCATTAAAATGTAAGTTGCTTGAAGAGAGGGGTTATTTTCCTTTTTGCTCAGATTTTTATCGCCAGCTCTTATCAATCAATCAATCAACCAACCAACATTCCCGTGGTGCCTGGCACAGAGTAAATGCTTAATAAAGACATTTGTTTTTGCCTTACTTCTTTATCCTTCACACAAGTTATAGTCTTTTTTGAAAAAAAATAGTTTTTTTCCAATTACATGTGAAGATAGTTTTCAATATTCATTTTTTTTGTGAGGCAATTGGGGTTAAGTGACTTGCCCAGGGTCACACAGCTAGTAAGTATCAAGTGTCTGAGGCCGGATTTGAACTCAGGTCCTCCTGAATCCAGGGCCGGTGCTTTATCCACTGCGCCACCTAACTGCCCCTCTCAATATTGATTTAAAAAAATTTTTAGCTCCAAATTTTTCCCCTCCCTCCCTTCTCTCCCCCCCCCACCCCAAAGCCAGCAGGCAATAAGTTATACAGTACAATCATGTTAAACATATTTAAACACATTAGTTATGTTGTGAAAGAAGCTTCAGAACAAAAAGGAAAAGCCACAAGAAAGAGCAAACAAACAACAACAACAACAACAACAAAAGTGAAAATAGTATGCTTTGATCTGCCTTCAGACTATATAGTTCTTTTTCTGGATGTGGAGAACATTTTCCATCATGAGTCCTTTGGAATTGTCTTGGACCATTGTATTACTGAGAAGAGCTAAGCCTAACACAGTTGATCATCACACAATGTTGTTGATACTGTGTACAATGTTTTCCTGGTTCTGCTCATTTCACTCAGCATCAGTTCATGTAAGTCTTCCCAGGTTTTTCTGAAAGCTGCCTTTTTTGTTGTTTCTTTTTTTAATTTTATTTTATTTTTGCAAGGCAATGAGGGTTAAGTGATTTGCCCAGGGTCACACAGCTAGTAAGTGTCAAGTTTCTGAGGCTGGATTTGAACTCAGATCCTCCTGAATCCAGGGCTGGTGCTTTATCCACTGCACCACCTAGCTGCCCACCCCCCTCATCATTTCTTACAGCACAAAAGTATACCACTACATTCATATACCACAATTTGTTCAGCCATTCTTTAATTGATGGGCATCCCCTCAATTTCCAATTCTTTGCTACCACAAAGAAAGCAACTATAAATATTTTTGTCCATGTGGGTTCTTTTCCCTTTTTTATAATCTCTTTGGGATATAGACCTAGTAGTGGTATTGCTGGGTCAAAGGGTATGCACAGTTTGATAGTCCTTTGAGCATAGTTTCAAATTGCTCTACAGGATGGCTGGATCAGTTCACAATTCTACCAACCAATTCACTAGTGCTCCAATTTTTCCACATCTCTAGTATTTATGATTTTCCTTTTTTGTCATAATAGTCAATCTGACAGGTGTGAGGTGGTACCTCAGAGTTGTTTTAATTTGCATTTCTCTAATCACTTCTTTTTTTTGTAGGGCAATGAGGGTTAAGTGACTTGCTCAGGCTCACATAGCTGGTATTGCATTTCTCTAATCAATAGTGATTGAGAACATTTTTTCGTATGACTATAGATAGTTTTGATTTCTTTGTCTGGATACTGCCTGTTCATGTCTTTTGACCATTTCTCATTTGGAGAATGACTTGAATTCCTACAAATTTGATTCAGCTCTCTATATATTTTAGAAATGAGGCTTTTATCAAAAACATTGGCTGTAAAAATTATTTTCCAGCTTTTTGCTTTCCTTCTAATCTTGGTTGCATTGGTTTTGGTTTACTGTCATGAGTACAACTATATAAAAGCATAAATTATGAAAAACAGTGATGATGTTGCCCCTGAGCTCCTCACTCACCCATGGGAGGGAGCAGGGCTTGGGGGTGGAGGACAAAGGATGGGGGAAAGTGTGAATGGGTTCTGGCTCCCGGAGTGGGGTGGCCTGGCAGGGGCAGGGGCCCATGGGTACAGTCCTCCTGCCAAATCAGTGTATTTGGTAGTCGGTGGAGCAGGAGAGCTTGCACAATTGCCCTTTGAAGTACATGTCAATGGTGAAGTTAAGGTCTCGATTACTGTTGGCATTGGGCTGTATGCCAATGGTGCCAAAGATCTCCTTTCCCATCTTCGATGTGAGGTAATCCTCCCTGTAGAAGACAGTTTGCTGCCAGTGTGTGTAAGGGGACTCAGGTCTTGTGGAGAAGCCGGTGCTTGTGGCATTGGGTAAACTCGATGTTGAAGTAGGCAACAAGGGCATGGATGTAGTCATTCCTCTTCACTTGCAGCCAGAAGGGGGAGGTGAAGGTAAGGTCATCCACACGCACTGTGTAGATATCCACCTCCTTAATGAGGCAGGCATTGGTCACCAGCTACTTGGGGTCTACCATATTAACAAGAGGCTCCTTGATGCAGGACATATCAAAGCTGTAGATGTTCTCCCACCATTGAATCTTGTAATCCTTGTATTGCTGGTCCTCAATGGCGGTTACACACAGTGTTGCCCAATCGGGGAAGATGAGCCCATTAGGGACCAGCCACTTGCCTCGGGCATGTAGGACAGTGTTGAGCATGGATTCATAGAAGAGGCAGTATCCCATTCATTCACTAATGATCACATCCACCTTATCCACAGGGAGCTCCACTCTCTCCACCTTCCCTTTGATGATGGTCACCACATGGTCAAGTTTGTTGGCCTTGATGATTTGGCAGCATAGTCAGAGAAACTAGAGCACTCAATCCTAATGACCTTCCAGGCCTGAGCCCATATCTAGCACCACCTTGTTCCTAAACAGGTGCCGATTATGGAATGTGGAATTGTGGTGAGAGTCTGCACCTTGTCCTTGAGCATCTCCTTATGGATGCCAAAGTGGGCATAGGAGTTGAAGTAATAACCTTAGACATCATGTCCTCCATGTTGGACTTCTCACTGCTCTCAGGCTGTATGATGGACACTTCTTCAAGTGGAGGCTGGAGGGTCATTCCATTAGCCAAGGTGGCCACAAAACTCTCCATGATGCAGTTTGTGGCCTCGGCTGCCACTGCCATCTTCTCTTCCCACAGCTTGCCCCCTACAAGTGACATTCTTTTTTTTTTTTTAATTTTTTTTAAAGTGAGGCAATTGGGGTTAAGTGACTTGCCCAGGGTCACACAGCTAGTAAGTGTCAAGTGTCTGAGGCTGGATTTGAACTCAGGTCCTCCTGACTCCAGGGCCAGTGCTCTATCCACTGCACCACCTAGCTGCCCCTACAAGTGATATTCTTAAGGCACAGATGTGACCATATTATTCCCCTGCTCAAAAAGATCCAGTTCTCCCTATTGCCTCTAAGTTAATATATAAACACTTTTGTTTGTCATTTAAAGTCCTTCACAATATGGTTCCATCCTACCTTTCCAAACTTATGACACATTATTTTTCTTCATACACTCTATGGTCTAACCAAACTACTTACTGTTCCTCATACATAGTCTTTCACCTCCACTCTACATGATCTCTCTTGCTGTTATTGCCTCCACCACTGAAATTGACTAGAGTTTATTTTGTGTATATTTTAAAATTTATTGAAGATATATTATTGATGTATTAACATATGTGTGTATATATATGTGTGTACCTATATACATATATATTTACTTAAATGTGTATATATTGTTCCTGCCACAAGTAAATTATAATCTTTAGCACAAGAACTTTTAAATTGTCTTTGTATATTACCTGTGGCCACTTAATAAATACTTGTAGATTAATTGACTAAATCTAGGGGTTGCTGTTCTGTGACCCTTCTCTATTCTATGGTTCTACCAATCTGCCCAGTACTGAGGCTTAATACTCCATTACATTTGTATCTTTACTCTCCTGCCAGATTTTTGTTCATATCAGGTATGTCTGCTCCTGGGCAGCTATGTGGGGCACTAGATAGAATGCAAAACCTGAAGTCAGGAAAACTCATTTTCCTGAGTTCCAATCTGACCTTAGATATTTCCTCTTTGTGTGATCTTGGGCAAGTCACTTACCTCTGTTTGCCTCTATTTCTTCATCTGTAAAAATGAGCTGGAAAGGGAAATGGCAAACCAATCTAGTATCTTTGCCCAGAAAACCCTAAATGTTCATCATAGAAAGAGCAGACACGATTGAAATGACTGAAAAACAAGTCTGCTCAGCTAGATATCCATTCTTTTTCTCCCTAATAAGCCCCAAGAACCACTGGATTTTAAGGTAGGGATTTCTTTATAAGGGAAGGGCAAAGTTCACAGCATCTTTAAGAAATATATGACCAGTATACTTGACTGGAACTCACCTTTGTAGTTTCATGTGTTTTTTCTTAGGCTAAGGGCCCCAGAACCCCCATGCCCTCTGACATGCAGGAAATAGGAGCTTACATGAATCTATGCTCACTCAGTGTGTCCTAAAGTTGGGGAGGTGTCCTTCCAGGAAATTCTGGCTACTTACCTTCTATCTTGCCTCACCTGGCTCATTAGTAGGGGGAAATATACCCCGTCTCTCATCTGAGTCAATAAGGGATAACCATGCCTGGATCTGCCCTGTTGCCTACATATTTCTAAATGTTCACTATGGTAACCCCATTATCCCATAGCTTCTCCATCAGAGGGCATCACAGAAACACCACACTGGTTATTGCATACAACAGGGATAGGTACTAGATCTATGATTTTCATTGGCATATGGAAATCCTAGGTGAAGAAAGTCCCTCTGCCAATGCAGTAAAGCATCTTCTTTGAAATTTATAGTCTTCTGGGCAGCTAGGTGGCGCAGTGGGTAGAGTACTGGCCCTGGATTCAGGAGGACCTGAGTTCAAATTCGACCTCAGACACTTAACACTTACTAGCTATGTGACCCTGGACAAGTCACTTAACCCCAATTGCCTCCCCCACCCCCAAAAAGAAAGAAATTTATAGTCTTCCAGAGATGCCTAGAACAGCTTAAATGACTTAGTGAGAGCTTAAGTGACTGCTCAGAGTTACACGGGCTGTATGTGTCAGAGTCTGGCCCCACACCCAGGTCTTGCTGGTTTTGAGACTGGCTCTCCATCTACTAGGACACATTAACTCTCCATTGTACACACTATCTATTACTAATTCTCTGTACATTTCCTAAAGAGAACTCACCTTCGACAGTTAAACATAACAAAGTCCATTCCCTCTTCCACATCATATTCCTTCAATTACTTGGCCAACTATTATGTTCTCTCATTCTTTTCTTCTCTGGACTTAACCCTCGCCAATTCCTTCTACCTGTCCACTTACTGTGTGGGGAGGAAAAGCCTTTTAATTGGCTGCTGAATTGTAATGAGACCTCACACATCCCAGCACACAGATAATAGAGAGTAATTTGTATGTTAATGTCTTTGGGGAAAGAGTTTTTTCAGAAGATGTGCATTTCAAAATTTCCCCATAAATGGAACAATCCCCAGGGCTGCTCAGTGTGTTTTTGATAGGCTCTGGGAATACCAAGTCTGGCCTAATGGGGGAGAATGTGAGTCAGACAGATTCATGTTAACTCACACAACTGGTGGGTGGGGAAGTCCCACTGCCTACTCCTTGCTATGTCTAACTTACATAGGTCTCTCAGGATAAAGGGAACAGAATAGGTTGTACTGTGTGAACAGTGGAAACTTCTAAAAGGAAAGCAGCTACTTCCTTTGAGGCCCACAGATAGAGAGACCATAGAGGCCTTAAGAATTCAGTTTAATTCAGTTTTTAAAACTATGTATTATACACCTACTAAAGTCCTTGAAAACATGATCTATTTCATTTTTATCCTTGTCTCTCAGCACCTAACACAGTCCCTGGCACATAGTAGGCACTTAATTGCCTATTGATTGTTTCATTCTCTGTTATTTGCATTCCTGGTGCCTAGCATAGCCCCGGGCACCACAGTGGCTATGTAATAAATGCTTGGGGGGCGGGGGTGGGGTGTGGGGGGGGGCAGCTAGATGGTGCAGTGGATAAAGCACCGGCCTTGGATTCAGGAGGACCTGAGTTCAAATCCGACCTCAGACACTTGACATTTACTAGCTCTGTGACCTTGGGCAAGTCACTTCACCCTCGCTGCCCTGCTCAAAAAAAAATGGTTGGTGTATGATTGATTCATTGTTCAATCATGTGCAAGGAACTATGCTAAATTGGGGGGATAAAAAATGAAAAATCTGAAATAGTCCCTTCCTTCAAGAGGCTTATGTTGTACTACAGGAATATAAGAGAAAAGCAGAAAAGTATAATCCAGGGCAAGAAGTGGAGGGAGGCAAAGGAGAGATCAGATAAAGGTTTGGGGAATGTTTGAGTAGGGACAGAGGACGGATAGCCCAGAGGAGGTAGCACATATCTGGGCCTTGAAGCAGAGTGAGGGTTCTTTCTCAAAGTCAGATCAAGCCATCAGGCATTTATTAAGTGCCTACTATTGCCAGGCTGTGCTAAGCATAAAAAGGTAGAGAGTGCATTCCAGCCCTGGGGGACAAATTGCATGGAGGGAGGAGATGACATGTCCACCTGGGGGAATAATTAATGAACAACTCCTAGAGGGTAATAAAATGGGATAAGCCTGGAGAGATAGATTGTATCCAGAAGGTCTGAGGAATTTGTATTTTATCCTAAAGAAGAAGACAGTGGAGTTCCCCAGAGCACTTGAGGAGATGTTGGAATTTCTCCTCCAGAGATTCACCATTGACTGCTCTGATGCCCTATTACCCCATTCCTTTGTCAGTCATCTGATGCTCATGGACATAGAGGGAGACCTGGCCAGGAGTGACCGCTGTCAGAATACGGTGGAAGACACAAACGAAGATGGGAAAAAGGCAAACAGCTCCAAATACATTGGCAGATCACCTGCTCCAAACACGAAGAGCCATTATCAGTGAGTTATGGAATATGATAAGGCGAGGGAGGCAGGCAGGCCCTTAGGTGAGGTGAGGTAAGCTGTTTTCTCCGTCTCGGAATTCATGCTTTTTTCTCTGGTGCCAAACCCAGTCTTGGAAACATCAGCTGCTAAGAGGTCAGCTTCCATCTGCAGTAGGAAAGCATTCGATTTAGGAATAGTGCAAGACCGACTTCAAACAAGGCACAAGATCCTTAGCCCAGTCATGGGCTAGAGGGGACATAGTGGTGTGAAAAGAGTTCCTGATTTGGAGTCCTGGCTTCGAATACCACTTAGAACCCGTGTAACCCTGGACACAGGTCTCTAGACCTCAGGTCCTTATCCATAAAAGTTAGAGGCTGGATTAGATCAAGGGTTCTTAACCTGAGATCCACGAATAAAAAAAAATATATTTTGACAATCATATTTCAATATAATTGTTTCCCTATGTAATCCTATATATTTTATATATTTAAAATAATCATTCTAAAAAGATCCCCTTTAGATTTCCCCAGACTGCCAAAGGGGTCCATGATGTACGGTGACACCCCCCACCCCCCAAAAAAAGTTAAGAATCCTTAGACTAGATAATCTCTAAAGTGTGCTCCTGGTGAACACCTGTGGTCCTGAACCTCTTCAGAAACACACAGGATGTGATATGATTTTATTCTCTATAACAGAACATGATGTCAGGAGCTATGAGTAAAATGGAGTTAAAATCTAGAGTGAGATGGGAGCGTAGTGAGCAAACAATTCTTGCAGACACCACATCCTGGCCACCACACACCTAGTTCCTGTTTCTGTGTGGTCAAGTCCCTGGCTGCCTGCAACCCTAACTACCCTTACAAACTCCCTTCACTTCTTAGGTTGGTTTATAGAGCTATTATTGGTATTCTTCTTCCTGAGCCTGTTGCTTATGGATTTTTAATCTGATCCGGTTTCCTTCTAGAACATTCACTACCTTCCATTTTACCCTCTGGCTTGATTGGTTGATGGTCTCCTTATCTGATGAAGATCCCCTTTGCCCACAATTAAAAATGGCTCCCAATGGCAGGGCCCTGAAATATAGGCTTATATAGATTTAATGACAAAATATATAATCTAGCAGAGCAAACATTCCTCAGCAAAAATTAGGTGACAAACTGAATTTTCCTACTTCCCCACCAGACCCATTCCTAGTTGGACATGACTTTCTCAAGTGAGGTTTTCTCCCATTACCACCAAATCTGTGGATACCCTCATAAGTAGAATAATCCCCAGGGCTGCTCAGAGTGTAATTTCAATATGCTCTGGAGTAATGGGGGAGAATATGAATCAGATGGATTGATGTTAATTCACAGACCTGGGAACTCACAGATTCCATTGCATGTCCACTGCCGGTTTGGCAGTGATTTGGAGGTTATTAAAAGGTTGGAAAACAAGGCTTACAAAGTGAAAAGAACCGTGATTATGAAATTTAGAGAAGGGAATTATAGCGTCATAGAACCTTATTTAATCTATCAATTCAATATATTTTAATTAAGTACCTACTTGCTAACTCAGTTGTCTTCTAACCCTAGAACTTTTCTTAGTGCCTGAGGCCTGCTCACTGCCGTTAACATCCCTCCACTCTGGCCCTTTTTTCCCCCATTGTCCAGTTCCTTGGGGGAAGGGGGGGGGTCTCCAATTTGTGAAGAGGCTTAAGTCAATCATCCTAATTTGCTTCCTCATTCCCCAGTGGGGTACCTTCTCTCTAAGCTCTTCACTTCCCTTTTAGGTATTATTTCCCCCATTAGAATGTAATCTCCTTGAGGGCAGGGACCGTCTTTATTTTTGCTTGGGCTAGTATCTCTAACATTTAGCATAGCACTGGGCAAATAGTAGGCTCTTAATAGATGCTGTCTGCTTATTTCAAGGCCCCTAATCTGCATTCTGGGGTACAGAGCTTACCGTCTTTGGAGGGGAAACAACACATACATGGATAAATGAAAGTAAGGTTGACAACGAAAGTAGAGTTTATCTAGTCTAACCTCTATCTGATCATGAACTTTCTCTTTTTTTTTTCCCTTTTCTTTTTTTTTCTGGGTGGGGCAATGAGGGTTAAGTGACTTCCCCAGAGTCACACAGCTAATAACTGTCAAGTGTCTGAGGCTAGATTTGAACTCAGGTCCTCCTGAGTCCAGGGCCAGTGCTTTATCCACTGAGCCACCTAGCTGCCCTCGAGCTCACTCTCTAATGTTCTCAACAAGTGGTCATCTAGTTGCTTCCTTGAACGTCGTTGGTGATGGGGACCTTCACTATCCGTTTTTGGACAATTCTAATTATTAGAAAGTTCTTCCTTATACTGAGTTGAAATCTGTCTTTATACTTCTATTCACTGAGCCTGGCTCTCTCCTCTGGGGACTGATCTTTCTTTAGTTACTTAGATATTTGAAAACAGTTATTATCTTTACCTCTTCCTTCCCAAATCTTCTCTCTTCCAGGCTAAATACCTTCCTTCCTTCCTTCCTTCCTTCTTTCTTTCCATTCTGTATAGGTACTTGCTATGTGAGGATAGGCAAATAACTTTAATATCGCAATGCCTCAGCCAGCCCTCTTATGTTATATAAAGCTACAAATGAGCCACCAATCCACACTGGTAGAAATTTTGAGGTGTTCCCTGAGCAGATAAAAATATGGATCTAGACCAAAGAAAAAGAAAATACAGGAATAGCAGTTAGCTTGTTTTCATTTCAATTGTTTTGTTTTCCTGAACAAACAGGAGAACACATTTTTTTTTAAACAGAAATGATTAGGTTTAGACAGAAAGAAGTGTTTTTTTTCTGACAATGGTGATTGTGAAACATTGAAAAGAGATCCCAAGGGGGTGTGGAATCTCTTGCACAATAATTCCCCATATCTGCATTTTCAAGGTTTTCGTGTGTACCATTTCATTCGATCCTGAGGTATCAATAAGGTAATATGGGCAAGTATGATTTCCCCATTTCGCAGGTGAAGGAACAGATTTAGAGAGGCTAAATTGTTTGCCTAAGGTCACCAAGAGTGCTGAGACTAGAGCCAAGCTTGGTGGCTCATTTCCTGTACACTTCCCTCTCTACCATCCCTGAGCTTGCTGGGGGGGGGGGGCGGGTAGTGGTAAGAGCATTCTGTTTGGAGCCTGGGGATCTGGGTATAAATTCTGGCTCTGTTTCTTCCTACCTGAGTAACTATGGGCAGGTCTCAGGACTTCCATATACTCATTTTATTTATAAGATGAGGGGGTGGGCAGACTGGATGACTTCTAAATCTCCTTCCAACGTTAAACCTATAAGCTTATAATTAAATGAACCCTTGAGGTCACTTTTAGCTTTAAGGTCTCTATTGTGTTCTGATTTCAGAAGCATCTGACTTGACTGAGGAAAAAGGAAGGGAATAAACATTTATATTCACCTTCTATGTGCCAGGCATTTTGCTAAGTGCTTTACAATTGTTGTCTCATTTGATCCTCACAAGAACCCTTATTCCCATTTTACAGTTGAGGAAAATGAAGCAAACAGAGGTTTAAGTGACTGGCTCAGGGTCATACACCTAGTAAATGTTCTGAAGCCAGATTGAAATTCAGGTCTTCCTGACTCTAGTCCCACTTCTCAGATCACACCATGGCCATCCCTGTGTTAATAGCCTGCAGTGAACTGGGAAAAACAGGAAACAGCTGAACAACCTGCCTTTTGTCTTCACAAAATTAAAAAAAAAATGAGGGAGACCTGTCACAAAGTAACTGCTAGGCACCATATAGATCCATGAGGTACAAGGGGATGGTACACTGGCCCAGACCACATATGATGGATTAATTCTTGCTAGGGTATCCCAACCTAGATATCCTATAAATATGTTCCTTGGATCAATATGCTGCTAATGAAGGGAGATAGCAGTGGACCAAAAGGAGGAATCAAAAGCAATTCACGGACTTAGAATTTCTGATGTTCATTTCTGCTGCTAGGTGGTTCAGTGGATGGAACACACAGAGTGAAGACACACAGTAAGGGCTTTTATAAATTCATGCTATTGGGGCAGCTAGGTGGTGCAGTGGATAGAGAACCAGCCCTGGAGTCAGGAGGACCTAAGTTCAAATCCAGTCTTAGACACTTGACACTTACTAGCTGTGTGATCCTGGGCAAGTCACAACCCCAATTGCCTCACCCAAAATCAATCAATCAATGAATAAATGAGTGAATGATTAAATAAATGAATGACTAAATATATGAATGAATAAGTAAATAAATAGATAAATGAATGAATGAATAAATTAATTAATAAATAAACAAATGAATGAATGAATAAACAAAGAAGTAAATAAATAAATGAGTACATGCTATTGTTCATTCAGTACATGATTCTTCAGTCTGTGTCTCCAGACTATTGACTTCTTCCTGGCATTTTCCTCTATAAGGAGTATTTTGTGACATCTCTATTGGGAGGGCAAATGGGAGAAAAGAAGGGTGAGGGAGTTTGGGATTCTGCTGAGGAAGTAGTTTAGTTCACTGGAAAAAGTACAGCCTCTGGGACCAGAGAACATGGGTTCGAATTCTTCCTCTCATGCTTCCTACCTGTGTGACCTTGGGAAAAATATTAATCTTCCTTGCCTTCAGCTTCTTTATCTGTAAGATGAGAGTTAGCCTAGATGGCGGTCTCTTCCAGATGCAGATCTAGAATTCTTGAGTGGAAAGAGAATAAATTTGCAGTTAAAGGTCTAGGTCTGTCTCAGCATTGATCATTATCTGCTATGTGAGTTAATTGTGTCATCTTTCTAAGCCTTGGTTTCTCTATTTGTAAAATGGGGAGAGTAGAATATTTACTATCTCATGACACATTCCAATCAATTAATAATATTTATGAAGTGCCTGCTATGTGCCAGGTACTGGGCTATTCCATGCAGGTAAAAATACAGGAGGAAGACAATCCCTCCTCTAAAAGAGTTAACATTCTAATGGAGGAGACAAGGGCGTATAGAAGCATATACATAAAAATATAAATAAAAAACTACTAATAAATACAAAGTACTTAAATACAAGGTAGGTTGAGAGGAAAAACTGTCAGGAAAAAGAATTTGTAAATCTTAAAGCAGCAGGCAAATGTGAGTTATTAATATGACATTAATCTATTTTACTATGAACTATAGTGGAAAGAATACTGGACCTGGTGTAAGAATTCCAGACCTACTTTTCTTTTTTTAAAAAATATTTTATTTCTTCCCCAGTTACATGTAAAAATGATTTTTAGCATTTGTTTAATTTTTATTGATGTTTTCCTTTTTTGTCACCTAGATTTCTCTATGGATTTCTTCCTCTCCCACAGAGCCATCCCATATAACAAAGCATCTATAAAAGAAAAATAATTAATTACAATGAAAACATTTTTTAAAATGTGAAAATATAAGCAATGTTCCTCATCTCTGCAAAGGAGTAAAGCCCTACTTTTATTGTATGAACTTGCATAGATTACTTGAACTCTCTGGATCTCAGTTTCCTTGCCTACAAAATGGGTAAAATAGTATTTGGACTCCCTATCCCATAAGGTTGTCTTGAGAACCATATGAGACCATATATGTAGAAGTGTTCTGTCACCTTAAAGCAATGTATAACTGAATTGTTACTATTCTAGGTAAGACTTTGATGGAGACAGGCATTTGAAACCATGGCTTGAAGTATCTTCTCTGGATTTTAGTTCTCCCTGTTCTGTTGCTGTTGTTCGTCCTTTGTTTTCAAAGAAGACTAATAACATCACATGTGATGTCTTGGCTTGTGGGTAATTGGCTTGAGGTAGAATTGCACAAGGTCATCCTCTTCACTCTGTCTTCCAGAGTCATGGAAGTCCAGTAGCAAGACAAAAGTCAGAACAACTGGTGATGGCCCTGGGATGGAGTGGGTGACCTTGGCATTTCTGATGTTTGATCAAGCTCTGCTTCAGCTGCCTTCAAACCTGTTGGAACAGATTGTTTTCATCCACTCATTCTGCTGGTAAGTCTTCACATGCTTGGGGTAGACACCCCTCTAACTCATCAGCAGGTTTGAGGTTCATCAATTCCCCTCAGCCTGGTTTTGCCCATCTGCTGAGATGGTTCTTCTGGGTGTGCACATGCTACCGCTTCTTGGAGTCATGGGGGAGAGTCAGATGAAGGTAGACACCAAAGATGGATGAGCAGCCCTGAAAAGGCTCAGCAAGCCTTCACACCAGAGGTGCTAGTCCTCCCTGAGCACCCCATATAGTCCAGCCCTATTTGAATGTTGATGGGTAGATAGCAGATGGAGGGTTCCATGGCCATGGGGGAAGCAGCCCAGAGATAGACATGTCTAAATACTGTTGAAGGGAACTTGAGCACATGCCAGTGATTGATGTCTTGCCCTATTCTTGAGCATGTTAATGTGGTACAGATGTGTGCTTGAGAGACTTCAGACTGTGCAGTCTCCATTAACTGTTGCCTTCATTCTTTTAGGCTCTGTTACACAACAACAAGATAACTTGTGACATAGCAAAGAGTGTAAGCAGCCCAGCACTTCCTTTCTTAGTGGTGGTGCTGGTACTTGGGCACTGGAGGGGATTTCTTGTGTGGGATGGGTGTAAAAGCATACATTTAGAGGTAGAAAGGACCTGAGAAGCTATCTGACCCAACCTCTTTATTTTATAGATGAGAATCCTGAGGTCCAGAGAGGATAAGTATCTCATCCAAGCAAGGTCAAGGTAAGATGGTTCAGAATCTGGACTTGAACTCAAATCCATCCTTCTGCATGACTAAACAGGAGTGAAAGTCATGGGAGGGGCAGCTAGGTGGTGCAATGGATAAAGCACTGACCCTGGACTCAGGAGAACCTGAATTCAAATCCAGCCTCAGATACTTGACAATTACTAGCTGTGTGACTCTGGGCAAGTCACTTAACCCCCATTGCCCCACCAAAAAAAAGAGTCATGGGAATTGAGGAGGTTGATGAACTGATAGGCCATTTGAGGGGACATTAAATTTTTTTTCTTTCTTTCCTTCCTTCTTTCTTTCTGGGGTGATGAGGGTTAAGTGACTTGCCTAGGGTCACACAGCTAGTAAGTGTCAAGTGTTTGAGATTGGATTTGAACTCAGGTCCTTCTGAATGCAAGGCTGGTGCTTTATCCACTGTGCCACCTAGTTGCTTCTATTAAATTCTATATTAAAGTCTCCAAGGATAAGTCAGAGAACAGGGAGGAGAGAAAGTAGATCAGTTCCTAGAATGAAGGGCTTAGAGTTATGAAGACCTGAGTTCAAATCCAGCCTCAGACATTTATTATCTGTGTGATCCTGAGCAAGTCACTTCACCTCTGTTTGCTTCAGTTTCCTTAACTGCAAAAAAAGGATAAAAATAGCTTTGTCACCGGGTTGTTGTGAGGATCAAATGAGATATTTGCAAAATCACTCAACATGGTGCCTGGCACATAGTAAACACTATAAAAATGCTTATTCCCTTCCCTTTTTTGAAACAAAAAAAGGAGAAATAACTCGTGGTACAGTATTTGATTATAATTAGGATGGGTGTATGTGAAATGGATGAAGTAAAGCTCAAAGGAGGAGATACTATCAAATAATGATGGAAGAGGGGGCAACTAGGTGGTGCAGTGGATAGAGCACTGGCCCTGGAGTCAGGAGGACCCGAGTTCAAATCCAGCCTCAGATACTTGACAATTACTTACCCCTCATTGGCCCACCACCACCCCCTAATAAAAAAAATCAAGCAAGTAAGTAGGAATCAAACCCCAGTCAAAGGGTAACAGAATTTAGAATTGGAAGAAAACTTAGAAATCATCTAGTTCAAGTTTCTAGTTTTACAAATGAGGAAATTGAGGTTCATACAATTAAAAACTCTTGTCTAAGGTCACATAGATGACAAGTTTTGGAGTTAGAATTTGAACCCAGGTCCCAAGAGTCAAGTCTACTTTTTTTCTTATATCATGCTTTCATGTTTCTGAAAATCAAAATTGATCTCTGTCTCTATTTCTCTCTCCTCCCCGCTAATTTATTTGTCAAAATTTTGACATTGGAAAAAAATACCACAACTTTCCTATCTCTCCTTGTCCGTCCCCACCCCCCATCTCTCCCAGCTGAAAGATATGATGGCTATCAGTTACTTTGCAGATGTACATCAAATGATTTATGCTTCACAAGGAAGACAAACACCATGTTTCAGGAAGAGTGAGTCATTTGAAAGTTCACTGTATCAGGTCTAGATCTTCTTGCTCCTCATGGAGATCTGTCTTGTCTTTTTCAAAGTCCATTTCCCTCTATCTTCTACCTTGAGAACTTAGATGTTTACAAACCGAGAAACACTAGCATAGCCGGTGGGAGCTGTCCACAGCTGAAGCTGATGCACAAGATCAAGGAGGGAAGGGGCTTTAAGAATTAACACTAACCTCAATTGCTAGGGCACAAAGAAGGTGGAGACAGAGTGACAGTGTTTCACTAGGTGAATCAAATTAGGAAACAGGCCATTTGTAAAAATTTGAACCGTTTGCATACAAGGTTCTTTGAACTCTTTGCCTGATCTTAGACCGCGCTTGCCTGTTTTGAAAAGAAAAATAAAGACACTTTCCATGCTTCAGTTACCTAAGCTTATCTATTATGAGGCAGGGAGCAGTGTAGAAATTAGATGGGAGGTAATACTTCATGTTGCTAAACACTATTGTGGATGTCTTATTTGAAAATTATTGGAAATTATTGGAAAACTCAAAATCAAAACCAACTTTTTCCTGAAAGTGTCAAAATTGATGCTTGTCTGATTCTTAATATGAGATCCTAGCTTTTTAAAGTTGGAAGGGACCTTAGAAATCAGCTCACCTTACTCTCATTTATTTTTGGGGGGGGCAACAGTCGTTAAATGACTTGCCCAGGGTCACACAGCACAGGGTCACTTGACACAAGTGTCAAGTGTCTGAGGCCAGATTTGAACTCCTGAAATCAGGGCCAGTGCTTTATCCACTGCTCCACCTAGCTGCCCTTCTAATATATATTCTTAAAAGAGGTTGCTATTATTATAACTATGTAATGAACAGAAAAATCAAGACACCCTGGAAATAAATCTTATAATAACTCCTGACAATGTATCTTAATCCCATTCGATTGAGAATGGTATATGAGAAAGAACACTGGATTGGGGGTGGGGAGGGCAATGCTCAGAAGACCTGGCTCTTGCACCTGGTGTCAAATCACTTCATCTTGTTGAGTCTCAGCTTCCTGATCTGTAAAATGGGGCCAGTACTACTTACACTCCCTACCTCACAGGGTTGTTGTGAGGATTACATTAGATAATTCATGTGAATGTAGAGTGCTGTATACATTTGAGCTATTATTACTAATTATAGGGTACTTTTCTAGAAAAATTCAGAGTCTGTAATCTCCCTTTTACCCTCCCCCTCACAGCTGATTTGACAAATTCTCTGGGCGTCAATTTCCTCCTTCATAAAATGACATGGTTGGACTGGATGATCTCTGAAATCCTTTCTATGTCTCATGTTCCATTTATAATTGTAAGTAATTTTAGACCAGTTTTCCAACTTCTAGCTAAGCATCTCTCCACTGACCTAACCTATGTCTGGGTCTGTAGTTGGGTCAAGATAATGTGGACAAAGATGATCCTTCTGGGCTCTAAAAGATCCTCATGAATAAAGCGATTTGGTTTGGGGTTGGATTAACTTGAGAGGCACAATGGACAAGCCTGGCCATTTTCAATCCAGGAAGACAGCCAGATACCCAACAGCCAGCCATTTTTCCAGGATGCACTGAGCACAGAACTATCCGAAGATCTGAGGATGGACAGGGTAGCTTCTCAACATGTCTTCAAGAGTCATGCTTTCCCCTTTGTATGTTAAACCTCACAACTTTAAGAATAATAAAGGAGAAAGTGTTATTGCTTTTACATGTCTAGAATGACCAAAAAAATCATCAGAGATACTGTCTTTTTTTAAAAAAAAAGTCTTCTATAACCACAACCCAAGGAATGCCATAGTCATTGCCTAGGTTTGTGTATTTCCACAAAGAAGTGGAGTTAAGCTTGATCCGCCTGAATCCTCTGGTTTCACAATGATTAAAAGCCAATTGTTTGGAAAATAGAGAAGGAACTGACTCAGGGAAGAGACCAGACTAAAAGACTTCCGGATCCAACTCCCTCAATGGGTAAGTCTGTGTCTCATTCCCCATTGGTAAAATGGGACTAAAGACACACCCAGAACCTGGCTCAAATATCAGGAGGATTAATGAGATAAACACCTACAGGCTTCTCTGAATTCTTAAAGAGATTAAAGAAAAAGGAAGAAATATATTATCATGGTTTGGTTTTAAAGAAATATTTTAACCTTTTCCTAAGCACCCATCATATGCCTGGCACCCTCACTGGTGTGAGAGAGGTAAAGAAAAATGGAAAAGAAGTCCTCACCCTCAAAAACTTTCTACTGTCCTGGACTGGGGGGGGGGATTTGGAATACAAGATATAAAATGGTACCCCACCTCTGGGTCCCTAGGCTCTGATGGGCTAGCTTTTGCCCTCTCTTGCTGGGGCCCAGGTTTCCCCAAATGTTCCACCAACATATCACCTTCCTTCCAGTTCTCTTTCATGTGCTATCTTCCCCCACTAGAGTATAAGCTCCTTGAAGACAAGAATACTTTTTCTTTGTGTATATGTGTTTGTCATCATAGTGTGGAGGATATAGTAGGCACTTGATACATGTTTAAGAAATGAGTAAGGGAACTATTCTCCTAGTTCTCAGAGCTTGATTGCATAATGGCACAATGCAAGAAAGAAATAATCAAGAATCCAAGGCTAAGTAGCACAGATGGAAGAGGAGGGGACTGATACCGCTTGGTTAATATGCTTGTTGGGTAAATCCATCCTCCTTTGAACCATGACCTCTAAGGCTCAATGATTGGATCATGGAAGAAAACCAAAGGGTCACTTGTGGGGGGAGGGAGAAAAGCGAAAGAGGGGATTTGCTGGGGGAATGGAGGGGAAGCAGGAAGGCCTGCGATCTCTGGCTACTTTATCACCACAGAAGGAAACCCACAAGCAAAAACATTGACCCTCAACCATGGTGATTTGTGCTCAGGAAGCCAATAGTCCCCACTGGAGGTTCTAACAGATGCAATGTTTTTTTCCATTTTCTTCTCCTGTTACATTTATTATATACTTTTGCTGATGTTGTGACAGCCTAATTATAGACTTCACTCCAACTTAGCAAGCAGCCAAGTCTGCTTATTATGCAAAACCCTTCTTTGAGACTTTGTCTCCATACAGACAGAGCCTGTTCTTATAATGTGCCAAGGGGGCACTACTGCTCATTCAGCTCCTAGAATATTAGAGGGAGGGGATGAACCTTAAAATAATAACAATTCATGTTTTTGTAGTGCTTTCAAGTTCATATAATACTTTCCTCAAAACAGACCAGGGAGACAGGTAATGCAAGTGTTGCTATTTCCATTGTACAGATGAAGAAACTGAGGCATAGATAGGTGAAATGATTCACCCAGGGTCCCACAGTTAGCAGAGGAATGAGGATTAGACACCAGATCCCATGTCCTTTAAGTTCATCTAGTCCAAGACTCTTGTTTTACAGATGAGGAAGAAGAGACATAGGGCATAGAAAGGACTCATTAAAAGAGAGTAGTGATGTGGTGCAGTGGATAGAATGTCAAGCTTAGAGTCAGAAAGACTCATCTTCCTGAGTTCAAATCTGGCCTTAGACACTTACTAGCTGTGTGACCATGGGCAAATCACTTCACCCTGTTTGCCTCAGTTTCCTCATCTGTCAAATGAGCTGGAGAAGGGAATGGCAAACCACTCCAGAATCTCTGCCAAGAAAGCCCCAAATGGGGTCATGAAGAGTCAGACACAACTGAAAAACAACTGAACAACAATAACAACAAAAGAAAGAGGACTGATAAAGGACAGAGCGCAGATTTCAGTCTAGTATTCATTTCTCTCTACCATTCTATCTCTTTGGGGGATACTAGGGTTCCACCTGGAAGATTGAAAGAAATAGCAATGGTCAAATGAGTTTAGAACTAGAATTATAGCTTTCAGTTTCTTGTAGTTCAGCAAGAGGCAGCATGCTATGATGGATGGGTAGAGAGCTGACCACAGAACCAGGAAGATATGGACTTTTACCTTAGTTGATCATATTTGAGCTAGCCAGGCACCTTGGGAGGTGGTGAGGATAGAAGACACCATGAGGAATAGGTCTCAGGTTGGAGGGGGAAACCTGAAATTGGGTTGGGGGTCATTACCAGAATGGGGACTTTGGGTCTGTCATACTGAGGGTTAAGTGACTTGCCCAGGGTCACACAGCTAGTAAGTGTCAAGTGTCTGAATCAGGATTTGAACTCAGGTCCTCCTGAATCCAGGGCCAGTGCTTTATCCACTGTGCCACCTAGCTGCCCCCTTGTAAATCTGAAAGTACTATCTAAATGCAAGTATTCAGTACTGTCACATTAGCCCCTGTCATATCAGAGCCCACCTCCCTAACTCTTGTACCCACCTAATCTGACTATAGTAAGCCTTAAATCTCAAGACCTTTCCCACTGAATCTGACCACAGTAAGTCTCTCAACCTTAAGACCTTTCCCAATCCTCCATCAACACCTACAGGCTCCCATCCCTTCTCTCACAGCCTCACAAGATGCCTGGTTAGGTCAAATCTGATAAATGAAATTACAACTAACACACTGAAGTTTTGCTGTTCAATCGTTTCAGTTGTGCTTGACTCTTTGTGACCTCATTTGGAGTTTTTCTTGGCAGAGATACTGGAGTGGTTTGCCATTTCTTCCTCCAGTTCATTTTACAGATGAGAAGACTGAGGCCAGCAGGGTGAAGTGACCTGCCCAGGGCCACACAACTGGGAAGTGTTTGATGCCAGATTTGAACTCAGCGAGTAGAGATTTTCCTGACTCCAGTCCTGGACTTCTGTCCACTGTGTCAGCTAGCTGCCTGCACACTAAAGTAGCCTGATATAATGGGGGAAAGTACTAGACTGGGAGTCAGAATGAGATCTATTTCAACTCCCTTATTTTATAAATGAGGAAACTAAGGACCAGGGAGATTAAGATTTAGCCTAAAGTCAGGATAAATAATCATTAGAGGCAGGATTTGAACCCAGGTCCTCTGATATGATTCCAGAGGCAGTGCTCCATGCCACACTTCCTCCCCAGACCGGAATGCAAGTGTCAAGTTTGGCTACTATCTCTCTGTATGATTTTGGCCAAGTCCCTGCCAAGTCTTTGGGCCTTGACTTCTTTCTTACTCTACAAAATGAAGCCTGAGGCTTAGATGTCCCTTATAGGTACTTGAATCATGACATTCCAAGGTCATAAGGATTTCATGTTTTCTCTTTTCTATGGGGCATTAGCTTTGAAATAGGGTACTCCTATGGGACAATTTGCTTAACCCTAGGGAATGGTAGGAATTCCAGGCTCTGTGACAGGCTAGTTGGAGAGCCATTTGGGGATCTCAATGTAATTCAATTTAACAAACATTTATTCACTGTCTCTTGTGTGCTAAGCACTGTACTAGGTGCTGGATGGATGTCAGGCCCTTCCCGAATGGCCTTAGCTGTCACTCATGAGATATGAAGTGAACAAACAACAATGATCATGCCTTATAGCTTATACTGTCACGGCATCTTTCTTCCCAGTAGAAGGATTTGAGAACCATTAATCCTTAGATCCTTAGCCTAAGGGATCAAAGGAGGTAAGTCAGCTATGTTGGTGATAAAAGCTTACTTTCCCCAGCTCTTTCCTTTCTGGAAGTGAGGGAAAGAAAGGTAAGGCGAGATGGCAGGAGGAGTCATGTTCTTTACATACTCCACTGTTGGAAGTTGAGGGGAGAGTAGCTGGGGACTTGGAGTTGGATAAATTAAGGAGGGAGAATTTTACTTTGGGCATTCCCCTTTCCCTAGTGGTACCACTTCAGATCTTATCAATGAAGCAGATATTTATTGGGCACTTCCTATGGGCAAGGCAGTGTTCAGTCCCTTCACTTTGGGGGTGAGGGGGGGATGTTTAATGTTTTCATACTGCTTGTCCATTATGGAATCCTTCTCCATCCTCCCACCTGGAAGTGATCTCTCCCTTATCTGAATTCATGCTGTTTGTCCTTTGTTCTCCCAGAGAACCATGACATTGGGGGTGATGTCATGACTTCCAGGGAATTGAAGTAAGAGAGGGCTGTGCAAGATCACCAACCTCACTCTCTTCTCCAGAGCCGTCTGGGTCCAGTGGCAAGATATATATCAGGATAGGGAGCAGATAGGTGGCACAGTGGATAAAGCACTGGTTCTGGATTCAGGAGGACCTTAGTTCAAATTCGGACTCAGATACTTGACACTCACTAGCTGAGTGACCTCGGGCAAGTAATTTAACCCCCATTGCCCTGCAAACACTCCCCCCCAAAAGCCCCAAACAAAGAAAAAACTCTAAGATATGTATTAGGATGACTGGAGATGGCCCCAGATGTTTAAGGCAATTGGGGTTAAATGACTTGCCCAGGGTCACACAGCTAATAAGTTTCAAAGGTGAGATTTGAACTTGGGCTTTCCCAACTGTAGGACCAATACTTTATCCACTGTGCCATCTGAGCTCATATTACTGTATTCTCCCTTTAAAAAACAAACAATTCAGACAGCTCCTTAAGTTTTATAGAACAGCTCTTGAAGAAAGGAAGTGCAAATATTCTTTTTTTTCTTTTTTTTTTTTTAGTGAGGCAATTGGGGTTAAGTGACTTGCCCAGGGTCACACAGCTAGTAAATGTTAAGTGTCTGAGGCCGGATTTTAATTCAGGTACTCCTGACTCCAGGGCCGGTGCTCTATCCACTGCACCACCTAGCTGCCCCCAAATATTCTTTTATAATTAAGGAAACTAAGGCTGAAGAGGGGAATAATCTGCCTGTGGTCATACAATAACAAGTGTCATTTACAATAGAATTTATTTCTATTATTTTATTTGTTCATTTTTATTTACGTATTTTACTTATTTATATTCCTTACCACTGCTACTAAGTACAAACCTCTTAAGAATGGGTAACTTGTATCTCCCCTAGCTGCTCTCATTACTTAATGGGTTTGTTAAATGAATTAATATGAATCAAATCCACTCAGTGCTTCCTTACCCACGTTAAAGCTGACCTTTGCCTCAGCTCCACCTGACCTTACTCTCTGCTGAGTAATGGCTAGTCAATTTGTAATGAGGCAATTTGTGGTATAGACAGAAGAGCATACAGAAGAGCATAGGATTATCTGGAGTCTGGATATTCAATCAACCAATCAATAAACATTTATTAAGCATCTACCATGCGCCAGGCACTGTGCTAAGTGCTGGGAATGCAGAAAAAGACAAAAGACAATCCCTGCCCTCAAGGAGCTTACAATCTAATGGGGGAGAGAACATGCTAACAAATATATACAAGATAAGTAGGAAATAACAGAGAGAAGACACTGGTAGCAGATAGGGAAGGATTCCTATAGAAGGAGAGATTTTTGTTGGGACTTTAAGGAAGTCAGGGAGCAGTAGTCAGAGTAGAGAATGGAGAACATTTCAAGAATGGAGAACAGTGTCAAAGAACATCAACAGTTGAAAGATAGAGTGTCTTGTTCCTGTAAGAGCCAGGAGCCCAGTGTCACTGGACTGAGGAGTACAAGGCAAGGAGCAAGGTGTCAAAAGACTGTAGGGCAGGGCTACATTATGAAGGGCTTTGAATGCTAAATAGGGCATTTTGTATTTGTTCCCAGAGGCAATACGGAGCCATTGGAGTTTGGGGGGGGGGGGAGTGTGATGGTCTTTTAAAAAATATTAATCATTTAAAAGAAATCTTAATAGTATTTTATTTTTTCCAGTTACATGTAAAGATAGTTTTCAACATTCCTTTTTATAAGATTTTGAATTTCAAATTTTTCTCCCTCTATTCCTTCCCTCCCCCCTCCCCACGAAATCAAGCAATCTGATATAGGTTATATAGTACAATTATATTAAATGTATTTCTACATTAGACATATTGCGAAAGAAGAATCAGAACAAAAGGGAAAACCTCAAGAAAGAAAAAAAAGTAAAAATCATAAGGTTCAATCTTCATTCAGATGACATAGTTCTTTTTCTGAATATGGAGAAATATTTTCCATTTCCATCATTAATCCTTTGGAATTGTCTTGGATCAGTGTATCACTGAGAAGAGCTAAGTCTATCACAGTTGATCATTACACAATGTTGCTGTTACTGTGTATAATATTCTCCTTGTGCTGCTCACTTCACTCAGCATCAGTCCACTTAAGTCTTTCCAGGTTTTCTGAAATCTGCCAGCTCATCATTTTTTATAGCACAACAGTATTGCATTACATTCAAATACCACAACTTGTTCAGTCATTCCCCAGCTGATGGGCATCCCCACAATTTCCAATTCTTTGCCAACACAAAGAGAGCAGCTATAAATATTTTTGTATATGTGGGTCCTTCCTCCCTTTTGTATGATCTCTTTGGGATATAGACCTAGTGGTGATATTACTGGGTCAAAGGGTATGTACAGTTTTATAACCCTTTGGGCATAGTTCCAGATTGTTCTTCAGAATGGTTGGATTAGTTCACAACTCCACCAATGATGCATTCCAATTTTTCCACATCTTCTCCAACATTTATCATTTTATTTTTTTTGTCATGTTAGCCGATCTGACAGGTACAAAGTGGTACCTCAGAGTTGTTTTAATTTACATTTCTCTAATCAATAGTGATTTAGAAAATTTTTTCATATGGCTACAGATAGCTTTAATTTCTTTATCTGAAAACTGCTTGTTCATATCCTTTGATCATTTCTCAACTGGGGCCAGACTTGGATTTGAGGAAAAACACTTTAGTGGCTGAGTGAAGGATGAAATTGAGTGAGGAGAGACTTGAGGCATGTAAACCCACCAGCAGGCTATACCAATAATCTAGGCATGAGGTGATGAGGGCCTGCCCCACAGGGGTGGTACTGTCAGAGAAGAGAAAGGGGAGAACATTTGAGAGATGTTGCAGAGGTGATACCATTAGGCCTTGGCAACAGCTTTGATATGGGGGGGGGGTGAGAGAAAATGAGGGAGTCCAGGATGACTCCTGGGTTGTAAACCTGAGAGACTGGGAAGATATTCAGATTAGCCAATTCTATTTCATTTGCCTGCTGTAAATGTAAATGTAATGCTGGAAATGATTTGCCTTGGGTAAGTCACTTGATCTCAGATTCAATTTCTTCCTCAGTAAAATAGGAATAATCATACATGTATTGTGCTGATACATTTTACAGTTGAGGGTGGAGCACATTATCTAGGAGGTGAGGAAATCAGGAAAGGTAGGGGGTGCCATTTTCACTGAATGATCAAGGGAATTAAGGATTCCTCTAGGGGAGATGAAAAGGGAGTAAATTCCAAAGCTAGGAAATAGCCTGTACAAGGACATGGAGACTGGAATGGAAGATTGAGTACTGGGGAATAACCAGTAGGCCAGTCTGGCTTGAATGTGGAGTTGGAGCATAGGAATAATGTGAAATCATCTTGGGATGTTAAGTTGGAATGAGACTAGCTGACTTTAACTTCTCAGTCTACCCTCATCCTCATAATTCTCAGCACATGGACCCTACCCTCAGCCTTCTTAAGGTCATGTCTTTGTCTTTCATGAATATCCCAATCCCGTTCTTTCACTAATTTTGCTTCTCTTTTCTAGAATAGTCTCCCTCCCTTCTGCCCTCTATCAAAACCCTACCCAGCCTTTAAGACATAGCCTTTCCCCACCTCCTCTGTGAAGTCTTCGTTCCTCCGCTACCCCAACCAGCATGGTTTCTTTCTTCTCTGAATTCTGCCAGCACTCAGAGTCTATAGTGGACAATGTGGTCTGTACTAATCTTCCAGTAGAGTATAAACTCCTTGAGGACAAGGACTGTTTTCCTTGCTTGTATTTGCAAACAGTGCTCAGCACAATGCCTGGCTTTTGTTGTTATTGTTCAGTTATGTTGGATTCTTTGAGACTCCATTTGGGGTTTTCTTGGCAAAGATACTGGAGTGGTTTGCCCTTCTCCAGCTCATTTTACAGATGAGGAAACCGACGCAAACAGGACTTGCCCAGAGTCACACAGCTGGTGTCTGAGGTCAGATTTAAAATCAGGTCTTCCTAACTCCAGAGCAGGCACTCTATCCACTGCACAATCTAGCTGCCCTCACAGTGCCTACTACAGGTTTTTTTTTTTTTAAATCCCATTTACATACAACTCTTGTTCTAAGGTTTTTGGAGTCAAAACCTCAGCAAATTTAAGTTACAATTTTTTTCCTAAACTGCAGACCTGAACATGACACTCCCATACTTATTAAATTCCCATGGCTCTCATTGACTTTAAGATCAAATATATTTGGCTTTTAAAGTTATTCACAACCGGGCAGCTAGGTGGCGCAGTGGTAGAGCACTGGCCCTGGAGTCAGGAGTACCTGAGTTCAAAACCAGCCTCAGACACTTAACACTTACTAGCTGTGTGACCCTGGGCAAGTCACTTAACCCCAATTGCCTCAGTTAAAAAAAAATAAAAAATAAAGTTATTCACAACCTGGTCCCAATATACTTTCCCAACCTTGTTATATCTCCCTCCCTCCCTCAGATTGTCCTTCTCTCAGTTCCTTATACACAACACCCTGTCCTGTCCCATACCAATGCCTTTGCAATGTACTCAAAATACATTCCTTTCTCCCTTCTGCATCTTGGCATCTTTTGTTTCCTTAAAAACCCAACTCAAATGTCATCTTCTACATGGTCTTTCCTGATCCACACCCCTAGTTGCTACTTCCCTTTCAACTACCTTATAGCTTTAAAAAATATATTTATATATGTACATGCTGACTTCTCCCTCCCTCCCTCCCTCTGAATGTAAGCTGCTTGAGGATAGGGACTATTTCTTATTCTTTGTCTCTCAACTTCTAGCACAGCCCCTGGTACATAGGAAACACTTAAATACCTGCTTGTTGATTTCCTCATTGAGTGATTCTTATCAATCTAACATTGATGTCATCATTCAGCAGAACCTGTAGTGTCTGGAATACTGTGCTCCCCTCTGTCCTATACCTAGGCATGTGGGTTGGTCTAGATTTAGTACCAGGGAATCTGCCCTTGGTGAAGGGGTTGGTCTCCCTTTTTCCTACACTCACTAAGCTTCCCACTGCAGCATCCTGGGAGTAATTTTTATGATGGTAAATTAGATTACAAGCTATAATAACCTATAATGCAGATGTCTAAGGGATTCCCCAAAAGGAAGGTATAAAAATATTCAATGTACATTATTCATTGGCTATTGGAAAGTGAATTTATTCCTACAAATGAAAAAGTAATCATAAAGTAATAAATTGCATTAACAGAATTAAATAAATCAACAAGATGCTGTAACTTAACTTTTAGCCATGATTGCAATCATCGAGGATGCTCATATTTAAATCTTATTGGAACATTAAGCAATTTTGTAAGCCTATTAATGTCATTTTACATTTCATCTTGGCTTGTTGCAGTCCTATCAAATGGTTAACCTAGCTTGAGTCTTTCCTTTTTCTTGATGGCTGAACTCTCCAATGCAGAATCTTCTTCTTCCTCCAGCTAGTTCCAACCCAGGACTTCTGGATCTTTCAAACTTAAAAGGTCTCCTCCAATCCTGGACACAAATACTCTGAGATTCTAATTTACTTAAGATCAGAAAAGGGGCAAAGGCAGTCAGGTCCCAAGAGAAAACCTATCTAGTCTACTCTATGATCTCCATATGAGAAATATTGGCAGGTTGATCATGGCTAAAGAAGTGACCCATTCTTCTTCATGGAAGATGCCAGCCACATCCAAAGGCATTGAGCAGAAAGGTTTCTTTTCTTTGAACAAATGCAAAATCCTTTCCCCTCCTTCCCAATCCCCCATTGCTGTCACCTTGTGGGGAATGGTAGACCTTAATCCATGATCATTTGCCACGCCAATCTAAAATGCTAAGTTTTTTTCAGCATTGGGCCACCACATAGCCCCCAAAAGCCAGGAAGTTTGCTATTGCCAAAAGGCTCACATCACAACACAATGTCCTTGGAGTCCCCAGAATTTTATAGGGGATCTTTGGAAGCATTTTACCTCAATTGTTCCTTATTGGTCAATTCAAGTTTGCTAAGTAAGTTGCCTAAAGATTCTTCTCCAAAGTGTATATCCCCATTCATCTTGTCAGCTAGGCCAAAGTGAAGAACCATCTAAGATTCAAAAATCATCATTAGTGGAAAGCACTTCTTTTTTTTTTTAAATTAATATATTAATTTCTCCCCAATTATATGTTAAAACAATTTTAAGGTGTTTTTTTAAAAGTTTTGAGATCCAAATTCTATTTCTCTTCTCCATCCACTAAGATGGTAAACAATCAGATATAGATACATATGCAATCATATAAAATATTTCCATATTATTCATGACCCAAATCAAAGAAAAAGAAAGTGAAAAACAGTGTGTTTCAGTCTATATTAAACAATAATAGTTCTTTCTCTGGAGGTGGATAGTATGCTTTATCATTAAGTCTTTGGAGTTGTCTTAGATCATTTTCTTGCTGAGAATCACTAAGTAAGTCACAGTTCATCATACAATATTGCTGTTACTGTAAACAATGATATCCTGGTTCTACTCACTTCACTTTGCATGAGTTCATGTAAGTCTTTTCCGGTTTTTCTTAAATCAACCTGCTTGTCATTTCTTAGCAAGCCTGCTATATGCCATATATTCTTGGGGCGGGGGGGGGGGGGGGGCGTAATTCCAGAATCAAAAAAGACTTCCATGGCTCTCCCAGCCTAGGTATAGGTTTTGAGGGTCAGGGGCTTCAAGGATACCAGCTCAGAACTGTAAAGATCTAAGGGCTATTGGAACTTTACCACATAGTACCAATATCCAGAAGGTGTGTTTCTTCTCTATGGTAATTCTTCACCAGCCTTGTGCCATGTGGCATTACCTTGAAGGGTCCCAATCTTTTCCTAGAAATCATCTTTCCCCACTATTATGTCTCTTCCTCTTCCAAGGGGTTGGAGGGTTGGGGGGTGGGGGTGGGGGTGGGTCACAGGAAGCCTTATGGTTTTTTTTTACCAGGTCTTCCTCCCTTTGAATCAGGTGATGGAATTCCTAGTTAAGGCTCTGTTATCAGGGGTGTTCTGAAGATAATCTGATAAATTGCCAAAGAAATAATAATCAAGAGGATTTCAGGCATTGCATTAGGTTTTGTTTTTTTGGGTTGTTTTTTTTTTTGTCATTGCATTAGGTTTATGGAGATCAGTCATAGGATGTTAGAGAGGAAACATCATATCCAATCTAGCACTTTCATTTTATCAATGACTAAACTGTGGGCTGGAAAAATAAAGAGAAATGACTGGCCCTAGGGCCTATAGATTTGGGATTAGATCCTGGGTATTCTGGGTAGGGCAGATGATAGATATGTCATTGTTTTCCTAAACCACACATTTATTCTGATAATGGGTGGGTAGGCTTTACCACACTTCAAAAGGGGTCCATAACACCAAATAAGTTGATTGTAAACCTCTGATTTAGACCTATCCCAAAGTGGTGGGGGGGCAGCTAGGTTGCACAGTGGATAAAACACTGGCTCTGAAGTTGGGAGGACCTGAGTTCAAATTTGACCTCAGATACTTACTAGCTGTGTGACCCTGGGCAAATCACTTAACCCCAATTGGCTTAAATATCTGGGGCCATCTTCAGTCATCCTGATATATATCTTGACACTGGACCCAGATGGCTTCGCAGAAAAGAGTGAGGTTGGTGACTTTGCACATTCCTCCTTCACTTAAATCCAATTCACTTCAAGTCATTACATCACCCCAATGTCATGGTTTTCTTTGAGAAAAAAAGACAAACAACAACAACATCCCAAATTGGAATGTACTGTCTGCTATGATTATGAGTTTGATCTTAATGAAAATCTTCAAGAAGACTTTAATAATATTAATAGCTAATAATAATATTGAATAATATAAAATATCCTCACAACAGCCTTGGAAAATAGGTACTATTATTACCCCCATTTTAGAGATGAGAAAATTGAGGCAAGGATAGGTTAAGTGACTTGCCCCGAGTCACATAGGTAGTAACTGTCAGGGACTGGATTTGAACTCAGGTCTTCCTGACTCTCCAAGTCTGGTGTTCTATCTATCCACTGAGCCATCTAGCTGACTATAACCACTGTGGGGGTATGTTATGTAATTCTGGTACTGGTTGGACTAGATGGCTCCCTGGTATTGCTACCAACATTGGACTTCTTCCAGTTCAGCAATGTCACCATTCCTTCATAAAGCCTACTCGGACTTCCACAGTCTCCAGTGACCATGTCTTTATTCCTCTGAGCTTCTGCAATATTTGTGGCTTGTTCCATTCACCTGGGGCAGCAAGATGGCTCAGTGGAGTCAAGAAGATCTGAGCCTCAGACCCATGTGACCCCTGGCACATCACTTAACCTTGTGTTTTTTAAACTTGAAGCCAAACTGTATTTTATAAATTAATTGATTGCTATTATACCTTTTTGGGTAGTAAGCACTTATTATTAATATTATATATCAGTAAAGTATTGACTGCATATCTCTTTAACTTCTCGTGGTCTCAGGCTATCATTCCTTAGCTGTCCTAAGAGGAAGAGCATTCAGCCAAGAGAGTTGGTAAAAAAAGAGCAACCCTGGCATGTCCAAGGGTTTTATCCTCTTTTGATAGAGGCAGGTCATTATGCATTGATTAAAGCTACTTGGTTAGCATCATTCAATTCTATTGGTTGACATGACTTGCGGGCAGTCTAAATTAAAATTAACTCTACAGATGACCTTAGGGAAGAATATTGGAAGTATCCAGTATCTAAGTGTGGTTCTTCACTGAACTAGACAAGAGTCTATCTCCATTTCTTTTGTTCCCTTGGACTTGTCCTAGACAAGTGCTGAACTTTCTGGAGTGGGGGGGGGGGAGGAGAAGAAAAGACTGAAAATGATCTCTGGGTCCCCCCCCAAGAAATCCATTATTACTAATTATTATCTCACAATCTGTCTTTGCCTTAAGGAAGGAAATGGTTTACCACTCTAGTATCTTTGCTAAGAGAACCCTACAGACATGATGATCCACAGGGTCATGAATAGTCAGACAGGACCCAACACTATTCACCTGTCACTTAACATAAGCTGTCCTTATGTAATATATTAACAAATAACATTGTTATTGATCTATCTACATTTATGTTATGGTTCCTCAAGTATATTCTAAGTTCTTTAAGGCAGGGACCACATAATATGTCCATTATATCACTAGCACCTAGCAAATGCCCTGTACCATGCTCAGTGAATGTTTTGGTTGTAAATTCAGTGTCCAGATGTTTGTGCATCCTTGAAGGTGTATTAGAAAATTAGGTGGCAGCTAGGTGGCACAGTGGATAGAGCACTGGCCCTGGAGTCAGGAGTACCTGAGTTCAAATCCGGCCTCAGACATTTAACACTTACTAGCTGTGTGACCCTGGGCAAGTCACTTAATCCCAATTGCCTCATTAAGAAAAAAAAAAAAGAAAGAAAGAAAATTAGGAGATGAGGTGGGTCCTACCCTGAAGAGGCACAGTAGGTAGCAGCAAGGGTATATTAGAGATCTCTGCCTGGGTAGGAATTAGAAGGCCCAGGTTCCAGCCCAGCCATTGCCAATGACTTCCTGGCATGCTTGGGTGAGTCTCTGTGCTTCCTGTGTTCCACCTATAAAATGGGAATAATGAAAGGCAGCTTTGCAACAGTTTTATGATGCCAGCATGCTATTTACAAAAAGACAAGGAACTCTTTGGAAAATGTTTCATTATTTTTAAGAAAGGTAAGACATATTTTAGGAGGAGTTTTCTTACATGGGGATACCAGCTTTAAGACAATCATATATATATATACACACACACACACACAATACCCAAGCTTTAAAAAAAATCATAAGCCTGGGGATAATTCTTTATTTGACATATCAAAAACTGTTTTCTCAAGTCCATTGAGATAGAAATCTATTTGCCCTCAACTTGTATCTTTGATGTAAAATGAAGCACACGTTCTCTTCCCTTTGCTCAATTAATCAACAAAAATGTATTGGATAACTATTGGTCTAGAATATAATGTGAAGTCTGATTAAGATGAATTCATCTAATGAATAATTACTGTTTTGGGGAAAGTCACTTCTGATCCCTGGGAGAACTGTGATGTATAGTGGAGAAAGACCTACGTTTGGTATCAAAACACCTTGGAAAACCTAAATTTGAATCCCTGCACCTGCTATTGACTAGCTAGATGATCGTGAATGAATCATTTAACCTTTAGAAAGAATCTCAGAACCCATCAGATAAGGCAAACACCAGGGTGTGGCCTGGACTAGATTAAAATGTAATTGGCAGGGGGTGGGGAAGCTAGGTAGTGCAGTGGATAAAGTACCTGCCCTGGATTCAGGAGGACCTGAGTTCAAATCCTGCCTCAGACACTTGACACTTACTAGCTGTGTGACCCTAGGCAAGTCACTTAACACTCACTGCCCCCCCCCCAAAGTAATTGGGAAATGTTTAACAAAATAAGTAAAATGCAATTCAACATAGATATTGTTAATTTGTGTTTTCCTCAATCAATTGGCAGCCAGTAGGGATCTGTTTCTTTTTGCATTTGACTCCATAGATCTAGTCCAGCCCATATATGAACAAGAGTCCTCTCTATAAATATACTGAATGAATGGTCATCTAGAGCTCCTGAATAGGAAGGAGAAATCCTGAAAAATGGCATCTTAAAAAGCCTAAATAACTACTACCCACTAAGATGATTCTTCTGACAACATATGATACCACCAGGTGGAACCGAAGAAGGCTTGCTGAGGATTAGTAGTGCTGTTAAACATTTGTATCAATGACTTGGAAAAAGGACATAGATTTCATGCTTATTAAATTTGCAAATGGTACAAAGGTAAGAGGGACAGTCAGTACACTGGGTAACAGTCAGGATCCAGAAAGATCTTGACAGGCCAAAACGTTGGGCCAAATCTAATAAGATGAAATTTAATAGAGATTAAAGTCAGACTTGGGTTCAGAAAGTCAACTTAAAGGATCATTGGATCAACTTCAGAAGAACAAGATGAAGGAAACATGCTATACTGAAAAAAAAATCTGGAGGTTTTAGTGGCTTGTAAGTTAAAAATGCTTAAGTAGAAAATGTAATACGGTAGCCAAAAAAGGCAAATGTAATTTTAGGCTTTGCTTATTATACAGATGCATTAGAGTGTCTAGGGCAAGGGAAATCATCATCTCATCAAACTCTGCACTGGTCAGACCATATTGGAGTATTGTGTTCAGTTTGGGGTGACACATTTTAAGCAGAACATTGACTGGAGAGCAGAGATGGGATAAGATGAATTCAGGGGTGTGCTGGAGCCAGCTCAAATAGGCTCCAAAAAGTCAATTATTAAAAAGTAATATAGGGGCAGCTACGTGGCACAGTGGATAAAGCATACCCCGGGGAGTCAGGAGGACCTGAGTTCAAATCTGACCTCAGACATTTGACACTAGCTGTGTGACCTTAGGCAAGTCACTTAACCCTCATTGCCCTGCAAGAAATAACAAAAAACCAACCAAACAAAAGTAATATATATCAAAACCATAAAGTCTTGGGGTAGCAAAAGGGTACTTAAAATTATCTTTCTCTCATGAAAACAGGGAATTCCCAAGTCCTTATTTTGATTTTCCCCCCTTATAAAATGGGAGTCTGATAAGATAATTTTCAAAAGAAGTGCCTTTAAGTATGTTGCATTGTGGTTTAAAATAATCAATGTGTTCTGGAGGGGAAAAAATTCATCTGAATTTTAAGTTTTTATTAGATTTAAGTGGATACAAAATATCTTGTTTCTTTATGGATGAATTGTGGAAAGGGATTGGGTGGGGAAAGTATTTTGTAGAGCTATCAATGTCCAAATAATAAAAAGAAATATATAATAAAGGTAAAAAAAGTAATATATTTTTTGTTATATTTTAAGTTTTGAACTGTCTCCCTCTTTTCTCCACATCACATACTAAAGAATACCATTCGAGGTACATATGTATATACGTGTGCATGTGTTTTATATAAATAGCTATAGCATATATAGTACATACATATATACATATAAATATGCATACACATATGCAAAACTATGGTAAGAATACTTCTATTTCTCAATTCTTTCTCTGGAGGTGGATAGTATCTTCCTTTCTTCGTGGGTCCTTTGTAGGTTGATTTGAATATTTATAATACTCAGAATAACCGTCATTCAGTTATTCTTTGAACAATATTGTTACTGGATAGAAAGTTCTCTTGGTTCTGCTTATTTCACTCTTCAATTATTCAGTGTGAGCATTTACACCTTAGAAATCTGTAAATGCTATGAATCAGGCCTTGATTTATTGTTTTGTCGGTTTTCTAGATATGTTCAGACATTTCAGACATGTCTGACTCTTCAGGATCCCGTTTGGGGTTTTCTTGGAAAAGATATTGGAGTAGTTTGCCACTTCCTTTTCCAGCTTATTTTACAGATGAGGAAATTGAGGCAACCTGGGTAAAGTGACTTTCTCAGGGTCATACAGCTACTTAGTATCTGAGGTCAAATTTGAACACAGGTCTTTCTGACTCCAGGTCTAGTGCTCTATCCACTTTGTCACCTAGTTGCCCTGTAAGTGTTAATAATGCAAATTAAACTTTAAAGTGTCTTGTTAATATCTTCCTCCCCTTAGCAGATTGTTAAACATTTAACAGTATATCACTGGATATATGCTCTTATGACAAGAAGGAATCTTCACAGGATGATGACAAATACAATGTTTGAAAGATCTATGGAAGGATAGAGTATAGGCCCTGGAGTCAGGAGGACCTGAATTCAAATATGACCTCAGATGCTTATTAGCTGTGTGACCCTGGGTAAGTCACTTAACTCAAATGCCTAAGGGGGGAAAAATCTATGAAGAGAAGACTTAGGAGGGACTTGTTAAGTATCTTCCAAGTGTTTGAAGGATTGTCACATGGAAGAGGAAATAATCTTATTATATGAACTTGGTGCCAGAGGATAGAACTGGAAGTTTCAGAAAGGTTAATTTAGGTTGGATTTATGGAAAAACTTCACAAAAATTACAGCTATCCAAAAGAAGAAATGCTTTAAAAGGTGCTAGTCTTCAACCTCTGTTTCCTCTTTTATAAGATGAAAGGACAAAAAGTAACCGACTACCTTGCTAACCACCTTCCACCAAGAAGAAAATGTTTGGCTTTACAAAAATACACAAAGCAAATTTGTCATAGGAAAAATTTGGAAACAAACTATAGCTAATTTTGTGGGAAGATGAATAAATCATGATATCTAAGCACAATTTATTTTGGTACAAAGAAATATGAATATGAAAATTCAAAGAATTATGTGAAGATTTCTATGAACTGATGAAGAATGAAGAAATTCCCTCAGACAACAAATATGCTCTTATGAGGACTAAAAACTCTTTACATTAACTTTTTCTTTATTATAAGGGTGGGTTTTATGCTCTGAGTGGAATGGTTTTGAAGAGTGATTTCTATAAAAAACAACTATTAGCATTAAAAAATTAAGTCAAGGTGAAATCTCTTTACAGCAAACTGTAAATTCCAAAGAACTATCTTCTGTGTTAGAGGTTTTTAGGGAAGTGCCTTTGGGCTGTGGTTTTTGTGATTATATTTGTCAGCTGTGTTCAATCACAATTTATCAACAAAAAATTTTAAAAAACCTTCAAAAGTTACTGAATTTATAATATCTTTTTATTTTGTGTTTCTTCAATCAATGGACACTTAGATGCAGCTTCTAGTACTTTTTAATTAAAAAAAAAAGAAGAGGAAATGAGACTGGATCTATATGCTTCCTTTTCGACTTTAAAATACTAAACTCACTATGATCTCTAGGTCATCTTAAAGCCCTGCTAACTCCAAATCTTTGATTTGAGGGACAAAGAGAATTTGGACTGAGGAGAGGAGGGTTAGTTAGTTAGAGGGAAGGGGCAAAGAGAGAGGAAGAATAGGAAATAATAGAACTAAGTTGTAGCTTAGATGAGTTAGTATGTAATAGATATCACTGGGGCTAAATGAGGGGGAAAGGTTGTAAATTAATTCTATGGCTAGGGATACTGCTTTCCTCAACTGAGACAACCCCCGCCCCCAACACTTTTAGTTACCACCACGCCTGCGCAGCTCTTTTTCTCTCTTCCTTGTCCCTCTCCCTCCCCCACTTCATTCTTTCCCCTCCTCTCTCTCCCGATAATTTACGCGTTTCTGGGCAACCATTGATCTCGTGCAGCCAATCAGAGAGAGTATTATCTCTGCGCCCCTACTCCGTCATTACCCCTGCGGAAGGATCCCTTTTGGGGCAGCTCCGCCCTAGTCCCGCCTCTGGCTATGATCGGAAAGGCCGACTTAGGGGCGGAGGCAGCGCAGCGGGGCGGGGCGTACTGAGACCGGTATAAGAGCGGAGGGGGCGGCGGCGGAGCGGCTCACTCGGTGCCGGTGCCCGGGGTTTGTAGTTACCGAGCCCCTCCCGCCGGGGCTACCGACGGCTAAGACGTGCTAATACCATCATCGCCGTCTCCTCCTCGCCCTCCTCCTAACAACAACTCCACCCACCGTCCAGGTGAGCGAGTCCTGGGTTGCCAGGTGCCTCCCACTCTTATTCGTCGCCCCCCGCTCCTTCCCTGCTTTGCCCCCGGCAGGGTTGAGGCGGTAAGAGAGCCCGGTGTGGGGTCTGCGAGCTGCTGGGCGCCGAGGCTGGTTGCAGCGCTCCCCGGGGGTTGGGCGGGGGGAGAGGGGCTGTAGGGGGTGGGGACAGGTGCCAACCCCGGAGAAGGGCAGTGCTTGTGGGGGGTGGTGGGCGACCCCCTGGAAGGGGGGGCCTCCACCTTCTCTCTCCCCCTCTTCTTGAGGCTGACTGCATCTCTCCGAAACCGCGACTCTCCGCTACTTACTCCGAACCCGAAGCGGAGCTGCGTCTCTGAGTTGGCAAACTTTTAAACTACCCAGCACTCAGTGCTCCGCACTGTGCCAGGCGCTTGTGGGGAGGAGGATTACTAACTGCCCCAGTAGGGCGGTTTAAGGAAAGTGCTTTGGAAGCTGCCTTCCTGCGTTTTCGAGATGTGAGCGCCTCCAATTTTCCTGGGCTTTCACCGCTGGCTTCGCCACCCCCTCCCTCCTGCCACTCCGGGCCTTCCCACTCTGACCTTTCCCTAGTTCTGAGACGTCCCGCTCCTAGGCAGCCGGGGGCGGCTTGGTCACCTTCCTTCCCCCCACTGACAGATGAGAGAATTGAATCCAGCCGGCCTCGAATCAGGAAGACCTGGCTTTTCATATCCTTGCCTTCAACCCTGGCTGGCCGGGGGACTTGTGAGCAAGTGACTTAACCAACTTCTCAGTAGGACGTCCAGGCAATAGGAGTACTAGCTGTTGAGCAGTTAACTTTCTGCGTTGGAATTAGTGGATGGAATTTCCTCACTGAGTTCCCTAAACCGAAATTGCGGGTCGGGACCACAAAAGGAAAAGAAAAGCGCAGTTAATTTTGGGCTCGGTACTGTGCGGGGCTCAAAAATATAGAAATGATACTGCAATCGAATAGCGTTGTTTACCTGATGATGATCTGGGGCTTCCGTGGAAACTATTAGGAGGAATGAGACCTCTTTTTTTTTTTTTTTTCCCTTTGACATGAACTTTTTTTGTTTTGTGAATACTGCCGGGTCAGCTGTAGCTATCCTGGGCTTATCAAACACAGCTCAAACCACAGTTGGTTAGGAACCTGTTTGGGCTGAATCCATTAGGATATTTTTTTTTCTTAAGTCGCAGTTTCCACGTTGATGTAGTTAAATATTAGTTCGGTCTACATTTTCTCCTTTAGGGATCTGGGTTTAGTAGTTGGGGGAACGGAAAGATGCACAGCATCCTTACTGATGAGGGGGAGAGTAAGAAACATAGCATTTAGTAAAAACAGACCACAGAATAAAACCCCCAAAGTGACCTGAAGGAACGTTTTTGTCTTGTGGTTCCCTACGAAGAAACAAAAGAGTTTAAAACTGCAGATACATTTTAGGAAACAATATTATTTAGCCCTCTAGGGGAAAAGGCCTTTTTTCTTTACAAAAACATAGTGTCTGACCCTACCCTCATAGACCCATAGAGTGTTAGAGTTGGAAGGAACTAACCTCCTCACTCTTTCAAATGAGTACAAGGGCTTGAGAACTAGATCTACCCGGCCAGGCACTGATCCATTTCTACTCAATTATAATAGACAAGAGTTACTCAACAAAGGTGTTCATTTTTAGTAAAGCCTAATTTCTTGTGATTGTTTTGTGTTATCACAGCTTGGCACCAGATAAAATATGGGGAGTGGGAGAAATGACCCACCCTGCCTTTTGGCAGGAAATTAGCACTGGAAAGGTAACATCTTTTTTTAAGTATGAAGTTCAGGAGAAAAGATGGGAAGAGGTAGGTGGTGGTGGTAAGGAAAGAAAGAGCAGCAGCATTACTATTTTTTTAAAGAGTAAAAAAAAATTTCCATTAGGAAAAGACTGTGGCTTCAGAACACACAAACAGCCTAAGCAGTTACTATTTCCACTTAATTCTTAGTCAAGTTCCATATTGCCTATGGGACCTGTGTTCAAAGTTTACATTTTGTAATCCCTCCCTGACCCTAGAAGTAACTTCACTTCCTCACTTAGTATTCTTAATCTGGAAAATGAGGGGGTTAGTCTAGATGTATAATTTAGCATCCATAGCAGCTTGGTTTTTTGTTTTATTGTTGTTGGTGGTGGTGGTGTTGTTGGTGTGTGTGTGTGTGTGTGTGTGTGTGTGTGTGTGTGTGTGTGTTTGGTAAGGCAATTGGAGTTACGTGACTTGCCCAGGGTCACACAGCTAGTGTCAAGTGTCTGAGGTTGGATTTGAACTCGGGACCTCCTGAATCCAGGGCTGGTGCTTTATCCACTGTGCCACCTAGCTGCCCCCCACATGACTTTAAACCACAGAAACACCAGTGTACAGAAACATGTAGGTGGGATTGAGATGTGTGTTGTGGGGGAAATGGTGGTTGATATATGCCAGACTGAGAGTGTAAACTGGAGCTCCATTCACCATTATGTAGTGTGTCAAACATTGATCTAACAATAAAATCCCTTTGGGTTTTCCAAAAAATCCCAGCTATTCAGTATAGCAATTAAGGAAAATTAAGAAGTGCTATGTTTAACTTTGGGCATATAGATGTACAAACTACCACATAATCATTGAAATAAAGTAGATTCAGTGAGGTGAAGGAATATTCATTACTTCTGTAGGTATAAGTTTCCTTGAAATTAACACTAGTGAAATAATAGCCTTAAACACTTTGAAGTGATCAAGATGTTAATGTGTCAAAGACCATTTTCAAATTAAAGCCACATCTAACAACAACAAAAAAAGAGTTTTTACATAAGGTACAATAGTTGTCGATTTAAATATTGTATGTTGTGGTTTTGTATCCGGGTAAGGCTGGGTTCTCATAATCAAGACTTAAGCTCATTTGTCTGCTTCCTGCTAACTCTGTGGGCCTGTTGTGATAGGTTTGTATATGGAACACTCCAATTTTTAAATGTTACTTGCTTTAATGAGGGGAGTGTTTATATTGTTTTCTGAGTCTTCACTGAACTCTGTGTAAAGCTAACAAGGAAGAGTTTATAATGGTTTATCCTTTTTTTTTTTTTTTTTTTGGTATCACCATAAACTTGGCATAGTGTTTTCACCTTAGTAGGTGCTTAAGAAATGTCTTAATTTTGTTGAATTAACTAATTCAATAGCCATTTAAAGTCTATGTCCCAGGGATATGTTACAAAGATAATCTGTGAGATACTAAAGAAGAATTACACTGTATCCAAGAGACAAGAATGTTACTTTGGAAAACACTTTAAAGATGAATCAAAGCATCAGCATGCTACCAAGAAATGTCAAAAAGGTTTTTAAGTTGCCATGAATTTGGATGAGGCAAAAGTGTTGACTCCGTAAGAGTTTTGTCAATCAGATTTCTTCGGAAGTACTCCAAGTTATTTTATCTGACATGAGTAGAATTGCTCTTATATCTGGATTTTAAATAAGCTAACCTGAAGTAAATAAACATTTTTAGGAAGGGCTTAAAGAAAACTGAGGGCTTTCTTAAAAAAAAAAAAACACCAGCGACTTTTAAAATCTGTCTTGTATCATACAGATAAACTTATTGACTTAATATAGCAGCCATGGTAGCCTTGCTAGTACTAGAGAGTACTAGACTTGGATGTATTTGTAAAGCTTTGTAGAAAGGAGAGAAGACATGGTGGGGAAAGTACTCAAGTTGAACCCATTCAAAAAACCAGACCCTAAAAACAAAATCCTGTGTACCATTATGGCCAAAGATGATAATTACCCTTTTGTATGGAGGGTAATGATCTTTATGTTAATGATGAAATGGTTTACTTTTATAGCATGTTAATGTATGTAAGAGAAAGCAATTTGGAGCCTTATCTCTTGTTCACAGTTTATCTTTACTTTTGTGGTCCTTGGGAGCAAGATTCAGGGCCATTCATATTTCATAGCTCATTGACTTTTGGGGATAGTAATTATTATTTTAACACCGTGCTGGGTTGTTGAGACAAAAGTAACAGACTGAAGGCAATAGTGAGGATAATGAATGAACTTATTCTGGCTGGCCTGGAATCTGAGTTGTTGGATAGTTTTATAGACATTATTTTGCTATTGTGCTTTCCCCCTAGCTGTGGTCTCTGCTGTTAAGCTTGCCACAGTCCCTTTTATATATAATTGGTTGTTAAAGATCCAGTACCTACCCATTCCTTACATTCTTACCAATGTCATTCAGTTTTTCTCTATTGTTGATGTTATCTCTGAATCTTTTTCTTTGTTGGATAAAGCACTGGACCTGGAGTCTGGAAGATTTGATTTCAAGTTCAAATTTTGCTTCTGACACCTACTAATTAGCCGTTTGACTCTGGGCAAGTCATGGGACTACTTTCTGGTTTGTTTGTTCTGGGCATGAGGGTTAAGTGACTTGCCCAGGGTCACACAGCTAGTAAGTAAGTGTCAAGTGTCTGAGGCTGGATTTGAACTTGGGTCCTCCTGAATCCATGGCCGGTGCTCTATCCACTGGGCCACCTAGCTGCCCCATGGGACCACTTTCTGACTTATTTTCTTCTTCTGTAATGGGGATAATAAAAACACCTACATCATGGGGTTGCTGTAAGGATCTAATGCCATATTATATAAAGCACTTTGCAAACCTTGAAAGCAGGATTCAAATGCTAGATACTGTTATTACTAACTCTTCTGTGTATTCTTGAATATTTGACCTGTCCTAATTCTTACTGCCATTTAGGTATCCTAGCCTCTCCCACACCTAAAAACTGCTCCCTGCTTTTAATTCTTTATAGAACACTGCCTAATTAATCTCCACCCAATCAGTCTCAATCAGTCCCCTACTGCCAGTGATTATCTTCTTAATCCATCTGCCATCCCTTGAACACATTTTACTACTACATCTAGCTTTGCTTTATACTAATAATCCCCAGTCTAGCTCAAAGCCAGGGTCTTTGCCTAATACTTTTCTTATTCTGTGTTTCCTTCAATTGGTTAATGTTCTTTTTGCATTATAATTCTCTGGTTCCTCTCTACTATGAAGGAGAGGAAGGGTTCCACATTCACAAATTTGGTCCTTCTCCCTCACATTTTAAGAAGAAAACAGAACTTTTTTTTCCACATGATATCCTCCCACCCACACGTTACTTTCCCCCCTGCTTTGAAACAGCAATTGTGTGCCAGCAGAAGCTTCTCTAAACAGAACATCCTTGTGTCTTGCTAGGGTAGACAAAGGGTTATTAAGGGAGTGGTTGGCACCTTGCCATGGTCAGGGTGGGGGTGGGGGAGCTGGTCAGCATTCACTTCCCCCACTCCCATCTTTGCCTTCCCTTTCTGCTGCTTTTGGGGGGGTCCCCTGTACCCCAAACTGTGATTTGACTGGCTTTCCTACTTTCAGTTCTTTGCAAACCATAGAACTTTAGTTTAATCTGGAACACAAAACCAAGAAGACTCTTCTGTGGTATAACAGTGTATCATCCAGCCTTTTCTGGGATACCTGCAATGATGAGTGTATTTCCTAAAAAGACGGCCCTTTCAACCTATTGTTGGATAGCTGTATTTCTTTATGCAGAGCCCCAATTTTCCTCTCTAACTACTGTCCATATATACTTTCTGGGATCCCACTGAAGAATTGTGATTACAATTCAAGGCACTTTAGTGCTTACTAAATATTAGGCACTGAGCTAGGTCTTAGGCCCTTGGGGAAAACTCAACATGAAAACCCTTCAAATACAGCAATCATAACTCCCTCCCAAATTCTTTCTTTTCTAGGCTAAATACCATAATTCCCATGGTATGGGATGAGACTCCTCACTATCTCTGGTTGCCTTCTTCTGGGTTGTCTTTGTCATTGTTTTTAAAATGTGACCCCAGAATAGAACTTATACTAATACTGTTATCTGTCCAATGCAAGCACATACAACAAGAAGAGGAAGAGAAGGAAGCAAATGTTTATTAAAGTACCTACTATTTACCAGGAACGGTGCTAAGTGCTTTACACATATTTTCATATTTGATCTATACAATAAACCTGTCAGGTAGTTGCAATCCCCCTTTCACAGTTGAGGAAACTGAGGCAGACAGAGGTTAAGTGACTTGCCTGGGATACCTCAGCTGATAACATATGAAGCTGGATTTAAATTCAGTTATTCTTGATTCCAGGACCAGTGATATCTTCTGCACCAATGAGTTACTTTAACCTTCCTTTCTCCCAAGTCTCTCACAGTCTTGCCTGCTTCGATATCTTATGCTCTAAGTAGAAGTGAAGAATTACAAGAGAGAGAAATGATTATGGTGTAAACTAGGATGCAAGGGCTGAATTAAGCACTGTCAAGGATATTTGATAGCAGTGGACCCAGGGCTCTCATGTGCCTGAAATCCCTTCTCCACACCCCCCCTTACCATTAATGTTTTTACTTTTCAGAAAATTATAGTAAGGGAAGGGAGACATTAATGAGGCGCTCAAGAGAAGACGACCTTGAATAGAAAATGTTTGAATGAATCAGTTGTCATCCTTAAAGGATTGTACTCAAGACCTTGAGTAAACCCCCAAATCTGAGGAACTTCTGTTAAGTGAGTGACTAAAAAAAGAATTAACTCAAAAACTAAAATTGTCATGCTCTCCCAGAAACTTGTGGTGTGTGTGTGTGTGTGTGTGTGTACGAGCACACGTGCGCGTGCATGTGCATGTGTGCACATGCATATTCAAGCATGCTTGTGTGAACATGTGTGCACATATACACATATACACTTGGAGTGGGAAATGGAGAGCATTGTTATAGTAATTTATCCCAGGTCCTCTTGCATTTTTCTCAGGATATTCAAATTCTTAGGGAAAATGGTATCATTGCCTAATTTTATTAGTATACTTTTAAAATGCCAATTATCTTCTGTTAGAAAAAATGGCCTTGGGGCAGCTAGGTGGCACAGTGGATAAAGCACCAGCCCTGGATTCAGGAGGACCTGAGTTCAAATCTGGTCTCAGACACTTGACACTTACTAGCTGTGTGATCCTGGGCAAGTCACTTAACCCCCCTTGCCCTGCAAACAAACAAAAAAACAAATAAAGAACAAATAGCCTTTTTCTCTACTAAATAAGCACATGGAGATATAATTTCTGGTTTTTCTAAATATCTCACACAAACATAGCCGATGTTAATGAATGTTAATGCTAGGACTCTTATCATCAAAAAGTAATTGAGAATTTTTTAGATCATGGTATTTCCTCTCATGGAAATGCCTAATATGCTCTGACTTAGAACAAAGATGCTCCATCTCCCAACAATGGGCGTTTTCTTTGGCTGTCTCTCATGCCTGTACTGCTCTGCTCTCCCTCCTTATCCCTCCTCACTTCCACCTCCTGCCCTTCCCCTGCTTCCAGCTAAAACCCCACCTTTTCTACCAGAAGCTTTTCCTGATTCTCCTTCATGCCTAGTGCCTGTTTGATTATCTCTAATTTATCCTGTATATTACTAAGTTTTATGTGGTTGTTTGGATGTTGTCTCTTCCATTAGACTGAGGGCTCCTTGAGGGCAGGGACTATTCGTACCTTTCTGTCTTTTTTTTTTAGTGAGGCAATTGGGGTTAAGTGACTTGCCCAGGGTCACACAGCTAGTAAGTGTTAAGTGTCTGAGGCCGGATTTGAACTCGGGTCCTCCTGACTCCAGGGTCGGTGCTCTATCCACTGTGCCATCTAGCTACCCCCTTTCTGTCTTTTTAAACTTTTTTTTTCTTTGGCTCAGTGCTTAGCAGAGTGCCTGGCAACATAATAGATGCTTAATAAATATTTATTGACTGACTAACAGTTAATTTGAACTGCCTGCAAAGGTGAATCTGAGGCATTTAATTTCTTTAGTGTCTCCTGATTATGTTGCTGCTGGGTTTGGTGCTGATTCTGTTTCCACTCCTCACAACTCCGAATCGATGCTCTGCAGTAACCGTGTTGCAATTCCTTCCAGTCTTATCTCTTCAGCCATGTTACTTTCAGCTCGATACTTTGAGGGACTGGCCAGATATCATTTTAGAACTTACTGCAACACATACATCTCTAGTTGGCTAGAGTTCTCCTAGGGAAGGTATCTCTATGGGTGTGGTTTTCAACATAGTTTAAAAAAAACAGTTTGCTAGAATTGTTCATATAAGTATATGTGGAATATAACCCATTTCATCCACTGCATTTGACATTGCTTAGCCAACTTCTTTGACTTTGAACCCATGAAATTGTACCCCTTTTGGGGCTAGCTGGCTGGGTTTCATTTTGGACTAGGATCCTCCATTAAATCAAGCTGTATATCAATCGCTAACTGAATTTTTTGACTCCTAAGTACACATTGATGTCAGATGGTGGAGTAAATACTGATAAGTCTGAGAAAATTCACTGATGACTGAATTCTATAAAGGGTTTAACTGAGAAAGGACCATCTGTGGACTGTCACTTGGGCTGACTTTTTTTCCACAATGTATTGCTTTATAATATGGGAAACTACTTCCTATGGATGTGGAACATGAGTTTGGGACATGTAAGTGGGTAATTCTGGAACATGAGCTTCCTGGAAAACAATCGTGAGTAACTTTCAATCTGAATGGGTCAAATAACTTAAATTTTAAAGAGGAGAGTAGAGGGAATGCAGTGTGCTCTTTTTGCTGTTTTAGTCCTGATAATCAAAATAATTTGTCTTGTACTATAAAAAAGATGATTATTGTATGCCTCAAGTCATTTATATTAGAAATTTAGTGTTCCTAGGAATCATTAAAACTTTATTGAATCCTATAGGTAAGTACCTGGGTGGGGAATTTTGGTCAGATACTGAATTGGTATGACTAATAGGCTGCACTCCCTAAAATTGGTTCTCTGAAAGGAAAAGACATTAAACTGATAGACTGAAAGTAGTTGAAATAAAATAACAATACTAAAAAAGAACTATAGAGAAGTTTACTCTTTTACTAAAGGTAAATAATATCAAATGAAATAATTGTAAAGCTTTTAGTGCAGTGCTGGACACTTATAAGCACTATAGAAATGTTAACTATTTTTGTTAACTTCTGCCACAGAAGCAGGCAACACAAGTATAAAGAAAAGTCAGAGAAGTTGGGAATTTGAAGAGTAAAAAGTATGTTCTATCCAGAGCTGGTGGGAGCTGGGGAGAGGGAAGAATTGGGAAGACATGCTTCGGAAAAAATGTTTTGCCAACTCTCCTTTCTCTTTAAACTCCCACCCTCCCCACACACAAACAGAATAGGGAAATCAAGATTCTCCATCCTCTTCCTTGTTCCCTACTTCCTCTCCTAGTGACAGCATTCACACACTGTTTTGCAAAGATCATCCTACTATCACACCACAGGCTGGGTAGACCTCAGCCCAAGTAGCACATGTTAACTTTTGTGCCCTGCCTATATACTTGACTTGCTCTTAGACCGACCTAATTTAAAACAAGACCAGCTACCCTACTTTCTAGACTGAATGCTTAGATGCCTGAATTTTGGAATTTGGGGACTAATTTAACCCTTGGATCACCATCACTTGCTTTCCTATATCTTCTCTGCCTTCAGAGGTACCAATCCCTTGGAAACTCACTCCTCCATGTGATATCCCATTCTGCTTCCTTTCCCAGATACCTTTCTGCCCTTCTGTTTCATCAGGCTCCATGGAGTTACTTCTGTAGCTGCCAGGGTGGTTAAAACCTCCCAGAAGTTGGGCTGGAGGACACAGTAAACCATCTTGGGAGGAAGACAGATCTTCCTCCTCTTCTGCCTCACCCTTAAATGGGCCTTTTAAGATTTTAAAAAGGATTGGGAGGGCAGCTAGGTGGCGCAGTGGATAAAGCACCTGCCCTGGAATTCAGAAGGACCTGAGTTCAAATCCAGTCTCAGACACTTGACACTTACTAGCTGTGTGACCCTGGGCAAGTCACTTAACCCTCATTCCCCCCCCCAAACAAAACAAAACAAAAAAGGATTGAGAAAGGGAGGAAAATTAATGGCCTTTGCAAGTAAGATCTCTGGGGGTAGTGAAAATGGGTGGGATTATTCCTTTTGTCTTGCAAGAGTGTTTCTCCAAGTGTGCATGCAAGCTAATGGGTAAACTTTTTCTTTAAATTTTTTTTAAAAGTGAACTTAACCAACTGGAGAAGCTCTTATTCTTTCCTCTCCACAGGATAGGCAGAAATAAAAGGTTGAATAAAATAGTAAGCAAGCCTTAACCCGATTATCTATATATCTATATCTATATACACACATGTATACATACATATACATACATACACACATCATAATGTGTGAAGAAAGTTACAAACATAATCTCACACTAGCTTAACTCGGTACAGGTTTAAAGTACTCTATAGTCTACTCCAAGCTGTCTTTATTTTCATTCTTCAGTCAGTTAACCATTAGCTGTGACCCTTGTGGTCATTGCTCCTTTTTAATAATTCAGGTTGAATAATGCTCAGGTAGAACCCTTTCCTCTTGCCTCAAGCTTTGGGTCATTTTCTTTCCTGGCCCTGGGCCCACTACTTTAGTCTCAGATAAAAAATACTCTTGTCAAATTTCAATTCAGCTGGTATTGGATATCCTGAAGATTCTACCCATATAAATTCTTCCTTTCTTGTTTAGAATTTACAGCACTATACTAATTTTCTACAAATTAATCTAATCCTTTCCTCTTAATTCCCAAGTTTCTCTGAGCTCTAACTCTGACTGCTTTCTTAAAAGGCAGATTATCCCAGCCCCTTTGTTCATTATCTGATCATCCTAGACTTTTGCTTCTTTCTGCACCCCAAAGAGCCCTGAAGTCAGTTCTTCAGCTGATCCTCCCTGCATGATTGGATGCACCCATTAGGGCTTGTCATATGCCTTCTCTAAGGAACTCGGGTTTTCAGACCTCATCTCTAAGCCATTGTTTCTTTAAATAAAGAATAGAAACACTCACACCATAGTTAAATTTTCTGGCTCCAGCTAGGCTGGATATGCCCCCAAATCTAGTGTTTTGTTTTGTTTTGTTCTTAAGAGGAAATTTTTTTTAAAAAAAAGCTACATGGGGAAGGGAGCTCTTTGAAACTTTCAATAGCTTCCTGTTACCTACAGTATCAAATCTCAGCTTCTCTGCCAGGCTTTTAAAGCTCTCCATAGTATGACCTTAGTATCTTTAACTGTTTTCCCTATTCTTTTCATACACAAACCCTTTCCTATAGTCAAAATATTGTCCCTTCATTTTATTATGAATACCATTATTATTTCTTATTATTAGTTTACATGTAGATTTCTTTAAAGCTTAGAAAACACTTTCTCATCCTCACCCACTCTAGTTTGTTCTGGTCTCCATTCTTTATCTGGTTCTGATCTAGACCTAGAATGACCTCTGCCTTTCCCAACCTTCACTGACTTTGACTCAAGTCTCACTTCCTTCATAATTCTTTTCTCATCCATGGTATTCTCCTTGATATTGTGATATCTTGCCTTCTTTTTTTTGTTTGTTGTTGGTTTTTGGAGGGTGGGGGTGGGGCAGTGAGGATTAAGTGACTTGCCCAGGGTCACGCAGTAAGTGTCAAGTGTTTAAAGCTGGATTTGAATTCAGGTCCTCCTGAATCCAGGGCCTGTGCTTTATCCACTGTACCACCTAGCTGCCCCCGTGCCTTCTAAGCATCTCTGTAGAAACTAGTGCTGGTATTTCTGTCTTCAATGTTCTATACTCATGCTTAGTCTTCTCTACTAGATTGTAAGTTCCTTCTGATAAGGCTTATTTATGTCTTCCTTCTATCTCCCATGAAACATCTAATGATGCAGTCTTGGACACACAGTGGATGCTTATTATGTGCTTGTTTGCATTGGTTAAAAAATGTAAAAAAGAGTTGAAGATTTATCGAACCCTTTATTTGCTGATGGAACTGAATACTCCGAAACAGCTTATATACCAGTATCAACTTGTCATCATCCAAGAGCTATAATCAGGGATTAAATTCCTGTAGCACATATTTATAATCCGTGAAATTGTGTTTATATATTCTTTGATTTCATGTGCACAGATAGATCTTCTTTCCCATTGTATTGTAAGTTCTTTGGCTCCAAAGACCAGAATTTTCTAACTTAAAAAAAAATCATCACTCAAAATGCTGGGTTGACAGGAGATGCTCCTCAAGTACTTTTTGACTGAACCTAGTCTCCCGATTGAAGGATTTATCTGTCTTTACACCTACCATGTTATATATCTGTTCTCTCCATCTTCTCTGTCTTCATGTATCCCCTTAAAACTTCTAAAATGTTCTATTCAGATTTTGAGGCCAGATGGGGTTAGCCTAGGAGGTAGAAATAAATGGGAAAAATGTCTGGCTCTTTCTAGAGCTAGAACCCATTTTCTTGTGGGTTCTCTTATATGTGATAATTTCCTTTACCATTGTGACATGGTGTGGTAATAACTGGAGGTGAGGGGAAGGGGGGGTACAAATATAAAAGGGGTCAGAAAAAAGGAAGGAAATAATCATTAAGTATCTACTATGTGTCATTTAATCAGTACAACCCTTGGAGGGGGAGGTGCTTATTACAGTTGAGGAAACTGAGGCAAAGAAAAGTTAATGACTTTCTCAGTGTTCCACAGCTGGTAAGAGTCTGAGGCTAGATTTGAACCTGGGTCCTTCTGGCTCCTGGCTGAACAAATTCACCCAGAGTTGTATCAACTGTAGTAGGATCTGTGGTTGCTCGGCACCTGAGCTACAGCTTGGTGACTCCCTGACTTTGTAATAAAAATGTTGTGTCTAATAAGGATCCATGAATTGAATAATCGGCTCCCTCTTCCCACCTCATTGCACATGAATATTTAACTTGATTATAGGGGCTCTTTAAGCCGTATGGAAATAACAGTGGACATTTTAGTTCATGTGAATCTACTTGACTTCAGACTCTCAATCTGGTCACTATTGTACATATTAATCCTATTAATTGGAATTCCCCTATTAGTGAACAGAGCCTTTTATGAGCTGGGAGTGCTTCACATGACTCTTTTATGCAGGGATTATCGTAGTTTTGAACCAAAGTAGTTAGAACCCAAACTATGAGCCGAATCCAGCTTTTTGGCATGTTTCCTGAAATCTACCCTACTATCATCATTGTTGACCTAACTTTAAATATGTTAAACCTGTTACCATGGTGGTGAGGGGGAGGATGGAGATTAGGGAAATCATTTTTCGCCTAACAAGGACTAGTTAGTAATTGTTAATTGCATTATTTAGTAGTGATGATGATAGCAATAGTAGCAACAAATTCATGACTTAGTGTGATGTCAACCTAATTCTTGAGCAGCTTTTGTATTTTAAATAGTTTATGGTGAAAATGATGAGAAACTAGGAAGTACAACTTGATGGTGATTAGAATTACTTATACTCTTATAGGAACATAGTTATGAAAGGCTAGCTATGATGTGGAAAATCACTCTTTGGGACTCAAAAAAGCTATCTCAGAGTTATCTATTAGCCTCTTATAAGTAGAATTTCATTTGAATAATAATGATACTATTCAAATGAAATTCTACTTATAAGAAGCTAATAGATAGCTCTGAAATAGCTTTTTTGAGTCCCAAAGGTGGTGCAGTGAATAGAGCACCAACCCTGGAATCAGGAGTGCCTGAGTTCAAATCCGGCCTCAGACACTTGATACTTACTAGCTGTGTGACCTTGGGCTAGTCTCTTAACCCCAATTGCCTCACCAAAACAAATATTAATAATGATATTAATATATCTATATAGTTTCTATTATAAAATATATAGTGCCTATTTGTGCCAGTGTTAAGCACTTTACAGGTTATCTCTTTTGATCTTCACAACAACCCTGGAATGTGTAGGTGTTATCATCCCCATTTTCACAGTTTAGGAAACTGGCAAATAGGTTTACGAGACTTGGAAAGGTCACACAGCTAATGAGTATCTAAGGCTGGATTTGAATTCATGTCTTCCTGAGGCTCAGGGATCTATCCACTGTACCACCTACCTGCTTATTAATAATACTACTTATTGGTACCTGCAAGGCTCTTTGGATAATTTCATGATAAGCATGTAGTATAATTACAATTATTATAAATATAAGCATGAATAATAACCTCCTAGGATGTGTATTGAGAAGGTTCCCCTAGGGTTATTCAGTGTATTGCTGCCTCCAAACCATCTTCCAACTAACATGATAGGGATAAGGGACAGAGAGTAGACCTGTGATTTCACAGATGAGGATGTTGCTTCTAACAGTGCCATTGGGCACCTTTTCTCTAACTTAGACTTAAGTGCCCAGAGTGCTCAGGTAAAGTGACTTGCCCCAAGGTCACAAAGAATATATGTCAGAGACAGGTCAATGCTTGAACCAGGTTAAAAAAACAACTCTCTTTTTGGGGGGAGATAAACTTATTCAAGGACTAGTAAATATCCAGTTCTTGAATATCTTAGAATGAGAAATAGCAATCAAGTAAAACTGCAAAAGCTTCTCAGGAATACAGAGCATTTAGAAATATAAAATCTAGATTGGGACTATGATAATGATGGGTACTCTGTTGTCTAAAGGGTTTTTTTCCCTAAATTTATTTTATTTTATTTATTTTTGTAAATAGGCATCTTGCTGTTAAAATAGTACTGAATACACAAATGGAAGCTTGGCCAAAGACCATTGTGGGTAAAGAGAATTTTGACCTCAAACATACCTAGAATGACATTAAAAATACTTAATGTTTGGTGTGTGTGTGTGTGTGTGTGTGTGTGTGTGTGTGTGTTTTGGTGGGAGCTCTCAGTATGAAAGTCAGACAATCTATTTGTCATGAAGCATAGAAGTAGGAAATTCAGTCCTTCATACATTTTGTCCCAAGTTGTGTGGTGTTAGGTCCTATATTGGGGATGCAAAGAACAATTCAGTACAAAACATTAAGGCATTAACAGTTCCAGTCCTTTCCAGCCTATGAGCTAGGTGGTAAAGGAGTTATACACATTCCTGGAGTGATACAAGGGAGCACATGGGGACACAAGGAGGGGATTCATAAAGTGCCGTAGGAATCTGAGACTAGCACTTTGGCCTGGTGTGGAGGTGGGGGGAGGGAGCACATGAAGAGGCTTTGTGAAGCTTGTATCTGCCCCAGAGCAGGTGGGACCTTTAAAAGAACTCTTTGAGGGGGAACAGATTGTCTTTCATTCTGTCTTTGCTTCCTTAGACCCAGCACTGAGCTGCGCATGTTGTTGGTATTTATTAAATACTTAATATATTGGTTTGAAATGAAACTGGTAGAGCTGGAGAAAGCACACATCCCAGATATGGAGGTGGTGATGGTAGTAGGGAATAGAGGGGGAATCTTGTACAGAATGAGATAAGGAAATAGCTAGTAGTAGTCTAGTTTGGCTGGAAAAGTAGGTTGGTGCCACATTATAGCAGATTTTAAATGCCAGGCTGAGGAGTGGGGTATTTTATCCTAAATATAGACAAAAGGGAGGAACTAAAGACTTTTGTTCAGGGAATTGACAAAGCGTGATCTTTGTATTAAGATGACTTTGGCTATTCTGTGAAGGATGCATTGGAGGAGGCAGAGACAAATTAGGAGACGATTACACTAGGCAAGGAGTTGAAGGCTTAGTCTGGGGTAACTGGTAGTAGCAGTGAATGAAAAGATGGGGCAGGTGATAGGTATTCTAGAATTAGGACCAGTGAAAGAAGACAGCAGGATGACACTGAGGTTTTCAGCCTGGCTGATTTAGGAAATTGATACATACATGCCCTCAACAACAAGTTGGGAGAAAAGTTTAGTTCAACACATTGAATTTGAGGTTGTGGTGGAAAGAACATCCCATGAGAGATGTTAAGCAAACCTTCTCAATGAATGGGTTGGGCAGTGGCTGGAGGGAGGACAAGAATTGGAACTCAGCATTTAAAAATAATTTAATGCTAAAATGAAGCATATTTGAAAAGAGAGAGAGATGTCAAGCAAGCAGTAATATATTACTGAGGAGGGGTCTTAGCTACATGTAGAAGCTATCTCTAGTGACAGTTGGAAATCACACAAGCAGATGTGACCACTTACTGGGGAGAGTATGTGGAAAGGACTGGGAGCCATAGGGGGCTTCCATCTTTTTTCTTCTCTTGTTCCTCTATATCTTACCTTCAGGGCTGATATGATAATGTTTATGGAAATTAAGGAGGAGAATAAGGAGGGAAGGCTACTCAGTAGTATCAGACACTGAAGGAAAGTCAAACAGGGGTCATTCAGAAGGATTTTGGGGATCTAAGCATCAAAGTTACTGTTTTAGTAAAGTGATTATTAAATATTTTAAAAAACGTATTCATAATCTTTCTTCACTAAAATTGTTACTCGGGTGTTTTTCCCCCCCAATATTAATCTTGCTACTTTAGAATACTGAAGTAGGTTGTACATCAGGTGAAGGTCTCCCCCCTTCCATGATGTAACCATAATACTGTGTCTTTAGAGAGAAGGAAGTATGGTACAATGGAAAGAATTTAGGATTTTTAGGAAGATGGAGGTTTTATTAAAGCTCTGCTGCTGTCATGTGACCCTGGAAAAAATCTCAATGTCTGGGCTTCAGGAGATTTGAACTTGATCCACTCTATGGTTCCTTGTAAGTTTCTGTGGTATGTAATACTCTTTCTTTTTTTGTGGGGGGGGGGTGGGGAGCCATGAGGGTTAAGGGTCTTGCCCAGGGTCACACAGCTTGTAAGTGTCAAGGGTCTTTGAGGCCAGATTTGAACTCAGGTCCTCCTGAATCCAGGGCTGGTGCTCTATCCACTGCGCCACCTAGCTGCCCCCTGTAATACTCTCTCAGTAGGCATTTAAAAAATGTCCACCCAATGGGGTGGCTAGGTGGTGAAATGGATAAAGCCTTGGATTCAGGAGGACCTGAGCTCAAATCTGGCCTCAGACCCTTGACACTTACTAGCTGTGTGACCCTGGGCAAGCCCTCATTGACCTAAAAAAAATTTTTTTTAAATTTACAAATGCCCACCCTGAGCAGAGCATTGGGGTGTGAAGCACAGATGAGATAAGACCAGGTTTCCTGCCCTAATGGGATTTATCAAAGATATAACCCTATAGAAATAACTAAATGCTCATGTGAGATGCTGTATGAAACCTTTTGGGCAGAGGTAAAAGATGTGATTTTACTTCTTCGTGGGTCCTTTGCACAGCTATCTCAAGGAATGGGCAGGAAGCAAGACAATCCTGGAAACTAGTGTGAAATGGGAAGATAGGAACTGTGCCACTTGAAGTTAGTGTCTGCTGTTGGATTCCTCAATAGTAACTTGCCATCAAATCTGAGAGATGTGCAATGAGTCAAAAACAGTTTAATTGTTTTATTATAGTAGTGCAAGTAGTGGTCACCTTGGCTATGCAATATTGTACCTAGAGTAAATAAAGACAACTCACCAGTGTGTCCTGTGATAAAACAATAGGTAAACATTTGGTTTATAAGGGAGGGATACAATACTGCATATTTGGAAGATCCAGGTCTTGTTAAAAACTAAAAAATCCTTTCTGCAGAAAATCCTCTTTAAAAACTCCACCCCTGTCAGATGGATCTTGAAGCATGATTATGGTCAGAAATCTTCATCAGCTCTCACTCCATTGCTTGCTGAAAGAAAGTCTAAATAAGCTTGCACTTGAGGTCTGCTCCTCCCCAGTCTGGCCTCTCCAGTCCATACTATTACAGCCTTTCCCTGAACATTTGCTGCACTTGCATACCACTGATTGCCACTTCCTTCCCTCTCACCTCTTCAGATCAATGACAAATGGTGCCACTTTCCCAATGCTTTTCCTGACCACCCCGGCTACAAATGGTTTTCTTTTTCAATCATTTTGTACTGCTAATGGTGCTTATCATATTGTTTCATATTGGTGACAAGCATGTGCCCTCTGCCCTGCCATATGGTAAGTTCTGTGAGGCACAGGCCTCCTCTTTGCAGCCACAGGACACCTCCCATAGAATATAGACCACTCAATAAAAATTTGTGAAATGGGGGCAGCTAGGTGGCGCAGAGGATAGAGCACCAGCCCTGGAGTCAGGAGTACCTGAGTTCAAATCCAGCCTCAGACACTTAACACTTACTAGCTGTGTGACCCTGGTCAACTCACTTAACCCCAATTTCCTCACTAAAAAAACAAAAACAAAATATGTGAAATTAATGGAAATCATTATTTCATTCACCTCATAGCCATTTTCAAAATCAAAATCAGCACTGTAGGGGGAAAGTCTGAGATAACCTTAGCCCAAAGACTGTTACTTAAAAGCTGTTGGTTTCCAACAAAAGAAAAATGCTTTAGAAACCTTGGAAAGGTTTGGCATATATCAGTTGAGCCCTAAATTAGACTGAGTAGGGTGGGAAACCTACTATCTGATGTTCACAGCAAGTACAGTAAGATCATTGTAAGGTATTTGAAGGTCAGATTAGCTACATGCAATATACTTGAACCTATTTTTTTCTCATTTCTGTTTTCTTACCTCTGTAGATTCAATAGTCAAGGTTTATTGAGGAGATATAGAGGCACTATGAGAAATACTATTTTTTTAAAAATCACTAATTTAATACTACTTTACCAAGTACTTTATAGTACCTTATGTTTTTCAGAACCATCTCTAGCTTCTTATTTTCTAATTGTGTCATTTTAAAAATAACTCACTTTTTTTTTTTTTGCGGGGCAATTGGGGTTAAGTGACTTGCCCAGGGTCACACAGCTAGTAAGTGTTAAGTGTCTGAGGCTGGATTTGAACTCAGGTACTCCTGAATCCAGGGCTGGTGCTCTATCCACTGGGCCATCTAGCTGCCCCAATAACTCACTTTTCAGTGAATAATAAAATTTTCTATGCAAAGCTTTGGGGGAGTAACTTTCATGTTCTTTCTAGATCCATTCCACTTCAACCCTAGAGACAATCTTAACTTTTATATTTACCATTTCTTAAAATAATAATTGGAAGATCAAACAGAAAACCATTTGGGAGATAGCCATACCTCAGTGGTGCTGAAGGCATCCCGCCCTTTATGCTGGGGATTCTCTGTATGGAAGTTTAACTTTATACAGGGATTGATGAGCAACAGTTAAAATGAATACTTGGCTGAGCAGACCACCCTTCTCAGACTCTACTGGATCACAGATCTAGGTTCTGGATGGAATCTCAGTTTAATCCAGTTCTCTCTCTCTCTCTCTCTCTCTCTCTCACACACACACACACACACACACACACACACACACACAAATATATATACACACACATACGCACACATATATACACACACACATATATATGCATACACACACGCACACACACGCGCACGCACACACACATGCATACACACGCATACGCACACACACGCATACACACGCACACACACACACGCGCACACACACACGCGCACACACACACACATACGCACACACACACATATATATATATATATATATATACACACTCAAAAGTCACAACCTCCCTGGATCTAATAGATCAGGAAACTGAGATCCAGGGAGGTTGTAACTTGTCCAAGGACAAGGTCCTAGGTAGGATTTGATCCCGAGTCCTCTTCCTGCAGAGCCAGTACTCTTTAACAAGCACCACCTCCTTCATAATATATAGATTGATTAGAAGGGAGGATTGTAGGGAAAGATGTTGGAGGCAGCATTTTTGCTCAGTCTTGCAGTATGGCCGAACCTGGTCTCTATCTCTAAATCTGCTGCCTTCTTGTACCAAATTAAAGGAGAAGTATGGTTCCTAGTTTTCTGTTATTCTAAAATAACCTGCAGAGGTTGTAGTAAAATTACCTACTATTGCAAGATGTAACACAAGAATGTGAGGATCTGAGGGCCCAGAACCCTACTGTTATAGGATGATCTTTAAATGCGAGAGGTGTACGGCCATTCCTGGGAATGTTTTTGTTCCATGGGAAAAGAGGAAAGGAATGAAGCCATTTAATTTGCTGATTTCTGAGCTCCTAACTGGTTATAATGTATGTGCAGTTTAGGTGGCTCTTCTCTACCCCTTATGTAGTCACCACACACTATCCATTGATCCTCCCTCCCTGAGGAAGTATTCTTAATTTATGGTGGTGTTGGAAAGAGATGAATGTATCATATGCAGCTGTTAGAAGTACAATTTTTATGCATGGAAATAAGTGCTAACTTCCATTTCTCACCCCTCCTTTCAGTTTCCCTGGAAAGACTAAACCCCAAGATGGCAGATGAGACAAACACCAGGGATTGCATGTCCTTCAGTGTGCTGAACTGGGATCAGGTCAGTCGGCTGAATGAAGTTTTGACTGAGGTCGTACCAATCCATGGACGGGGCAATTTCCCCACCCTGAAGATCACACTGAAGGATATTGTTCAGACTGTCCGCAACAGGCTGGAGGAGGCAGGAATCAAGGTGCAGGATGTCCGACTGAATGGCTCTGCGGCTGGTCACGTCTTGGTCAAAGACAATGGCTTGGGTTGTAAAGACCTGGACCTAATTTTTCATGTGGCTCTTCCAACAGAGGCAGAGTTTCAGCTTGTGCGAGATGTTGTTCTGTGTTCTCTTCTGAACTTCTTGCCAGAGGGAGTCAACAAGCTAAAAATCAGTCCAGTGACTCTTAAGGAGGCCTATGTGCAGAAGCTGGTAAAGGTCTGCACAGACACTGACCGTTGGAGCCTGATCTCCCTCTCCAACAAGAATGGAAGGAATGTGGAACTCAAGTTTGTAGATTCCATTCGTCGTCAGTTTGAGTTTAGCGTGGACTCCTTCCAAATCATTCTGGACTCTTTGCTTTTGTACTATGACTGTTCAAGCAATCCCATGTCTGAACACTTCCACCCCACTGTGATTGGGGAGAGTGTGTATGGTGACTTTGAGGCAGCCTTTGACCACCTCCAAAACAGACTGATTGCTACCAAGAACCCAGAAGAAATCAGGGGTGGGGGACTCCTGAAGTATAGTAACCTTCTGGTACGGGATTTCAGACCCACAGACCAAGAAGAAATCAAGACCCTGGAGCGTTACATGTGTTCCAGGTTCTTCATCGACTTTCCAGACATTCTGGAGCAGCAGAGGAAGTTGGAGACCTACCTCCAGAACCACTTCGCTGAAGAGGAGAGAAGCAAGTATGACTACCTCATGATCCTTCGCCGGGTCGTGAATGAGAGCACTGTGTGTCTCATGGGACACGAACGGAGGCAGACCCTCAACCTCATCTCCCTCCTGGCCCTGCGTGTGCTGGCAGAGCAGAACATCATCCCGAACGCCACCAACGTCACTTGTTACTACCAGCCTGCTCCCTACGTCAGTGATGGCAACTTCAACAACTACTACGTTGCTAACACTCCCGTGCCCTACAGCCAGCCATATCCCACCTGGCTGCCCTGTAACTAACTAATCTTTTGACTTGAGGATTTCTGAAAAGGAAACCTCAAAAGGGCAAGGGCTTTGAGGAGGTAGGGGAGCCTTTCTAGATGCAGGTGTTTGGCTTTTAAAGGGGAACTCAGCTCTGATTCTGCTTATTTTCTTTGTGTACCCATCGAATGGGTCTACAGTCTAGCATGAGAAAACTTTTAAAGGGACCCTTATTACAGTGCCACTTTGGAAACTGACCTGTCCAAAACACACTTAACACTTCATGGTCCTGAACCTTACGCACTTGTGGATTTGAGCCCTGTTGCAGTGCAGTTACTTAGAATGGAAAATAACTTGGGCAGTGTATGAGAAGCCTTAAGCCAACTGTCTTCTCACTTCAATCTTGTATCTAAACTAGGCTGTGTTTTAGCCCTTGTCCAGAGTCCTTAGCAGCTAACACTTGGGCAAAACTGTTTTTTTTGAATCCATGCAGAATGACAAAGGTGAGGGTCTTCTTGGGTGCTTTTGTTCTTGTTCCAAGGGGATTGTGAGTAAAGGCCAAGTTGCTTATGTTTGCTGACTAATCCCCTTTCAGCAGAGCTGAAGGTTTCCTTCATCAATTAAACCAAAGCCAACAGCTTCAGAATTGAGGTCTGGTTAGACGTGGCATATGTGGCTTAGATGCTGTGCTATCCCAAAGAATTGTGAGAGGTTACTGCTAACGCATGACCTAAAAGGTTTCTTGGAAATGTAACTTAAAAACAAAATAAAATGTAAGACAATGTTAAAGTAGAAAAAAAATTGGTGGTGGTGGGTGATGGTTGTGACTAGAGAATTAATGTTCAAATGACACTTTATTTAAGGCATTCTTAATGAATGGAACTTTTGGTTGTTTCCCTCATTCAGTCTTTTTTTCATGGCTGACTTGTTTTGTTGTTCTGTTTTTAAGACCTAAGTTGGGTGGTCTTGTTTCATTTTGTTACTACATTGACCTATGCAGACTTCCCCACGTCTGTGTTGTAGTAGGATGAGATATGCCCCCTTTGATCACATGCCGAATATGACAACTTAATTTCTTTATTTGAAATATGTTGAGTGCTAATCCCCCCCCCACTCCAAAATATTTCAGTAGTGTAACTATTCCCCTAACTTTCTATTCACAGCAGATGAATTCAGGATGCTTCCTTTATTAAGAATTTGGGCTAGTGGGATAGCTTCATTTGTAATTCTAAATGATGTGTGGAAAGATCCCTTTGAATGGAACAGGCTGCTTGAGGAGTGCTTATGGCTTCAAGGAATTGCAGTAGAATTTAGACTGCTATTCTGAATCTTTCTCCTGGTTGTAGGCTTGGATTCATAAAAAGTCTGGCATGGAAGTGGTCAGAGCTCCTAATTTGGCTAATGTTTTGTAAAGGAAGTTCCCAGTTTCCCCTTCTTGGTAAGAACTGGCTAAGGGAATGAAGAGCTGCTGGGTCTTTAACTGTTGACCTGACCAACTGTACTTACCTTGTATTCTGCACTTTAGGGAAAGGCAGTGTTTATTATCTTTAGTGTGTGTTCTGTTGCCTAGCTTGGTTAAGAGTTCCAGGATCATCTAGGTGTAGAGACCACTGCAGATTCTTCCCGACAGAGAAGGAATTTCATGTTGCAGCTTTTTATAGGGCCTCCCACTTCAGAGAAACAATTTTACTTGACTAGGAAAATGATAGCCCAGTTGGCAGATTTCAAAGGGATTTATTCAAATCCAAGATCCTGAATTTGACACTGCTATGGCCATAGAAATCCTGGGCTGTGACAAAGCTAACTTAATGAAAGAATGCTTGAAGATCAATGACTTCTCTATCTAGGAGAGAGCTAAGAGATGTTTGGTGTGTTCTGTCTGGAATGTGATACCTTGGCCCTCTTTTCAAGTGAAATAGATGGGTGAGCTTGGTTTTGTTTTCCCCCTTGGGTGTCACTCATAATGTATTAACTTTAGCAAGGTGAATAAAAAGCCACCTTAGCAGTATAACTTGCATTTGTTCTTTAGAAGACCTTGGAAAATTATGTTGAACTCCTTGCTTTTAAATCAAAGCTAAGTTATAAGGCTGGGCTCAGGTGTGAATGGGATTCAGGTCCCTTAGTAGTATTTCAGGTGTGACACAGACTTAATGTGAATTTATCAAACCTCTTAATTGTCTGTGACTTACGATAAGCTATCTTTGGAAGGGTCATTAATGGAAATGTGTCTTCACTAAAATGATTCATTTATGGCAGAATGTTAACCAGAACCTTGGCAGTGGCTGGTTTCTATTTGCTTGCCAGATAAGTTTGGGGGTGAGGGTGGTGGGGTACCTCAGGACAACACCCTTAGCTTAACTAATTAAATTCCCAGTTTGTCCATTTTGAAAGTCATTCTGCTTATACCTCTTGTTTCTCTCTGGTATTAATGTCCTGACTACAGGGTGGTTGGGGTGGGGAGGGGAGGAGGAGGTAGGAGGATCACTTCTGTTCCCACCTGCAAAAGTTTGCCTTTATTCCATCCCCTCGGAAAGGAGTACTGACATCTTTATATTTGGATTTTAGGTCATCTAGAACGTGTGTGGTGTACTGCTTTAGATCATCTAGAACACGTAGAACTTTATTTCAAGTTAACTCTGTGCTCTTTTTTGTCTCAGAATAGTAGTTATGGACAGACCACAGGGGACAGAAAAGTATCCAAGCAAAGTGCTCAGATAACATTTCTGGAGCTTTTTGCTCCTCTTTCTTTGCTCATTACCTTGCCCCCCCCCTTTGTGGAATTATCTTCTTACCTGAGATTATTCTGATTAAACTCCAAACTCTTTTTGTAGTTTGCAAGTAGATGCTTGTTCAGGAGCTCTGGAAGCTGCCCAAGCTGCAGCTCAGGCACTCCAAGTGAAGTGTGCCATGTGGCATAGACTGGAGAATGAAGAACAAAACCAGGTCACTAAAACCTAATCCCTGGCTCAGTTCTGTAGTTTGCCTGCTAAGGTAGCCCTTAACCAGCTTAATGATATGCCAAGTAACCTCTAAATTCAGATGTCTGGACATTCTACTTAAAAATGTGCCTTTGGAGGCCACAGAAGTGTTGCTGTGGTCTCTATTTATACCAAATCTAGGGGTTCCTTTTTTTTTTCTTTCTAGTGTTGAGTAATAGGAAATGTTGGTAGTCACAGAGGGGATTAAAAGTTCAAGTATGAATTCTAATCTAAATTTAAATAGTACTTTATTGATGTTGGGTTCCTAAGATGTCCTTTTTTTGACCTTTTGCAAACATGCAGTGTACTCTATTCCTCAGAATCAGCTTGGAGTGATCAGCCGAGATAAGAATTGTACCTTTTTCTTCATATTGACAGAGGCCTCCACACTCAATTCCTGGGCCTCAAGCTTTCAGATCTCCTTTAAAATCTTTCTTTGGCAGATGTCATCTCTCATTCAAATCCACTGGCAAACACTTAGAATAAAGCATTTTACAGGAATACTCTCTCAATCAGTGTAGCTCTTATTAACTAGGGATATGTGGGGAAACTGGGTATGGTTCACAGCCTCTAAGAGGTAGATTTCCACTTAGGGGTGAGGAAAGGAAGAAATGCTCCTTGGGGACCATGGTGTAGAAGCAATTGGGCAGCTTGCTGTTGGGGTATGAAATTTCAAACTTGGCTTTCATCTAAATCTTTTGCTTTTTATGGTTATCGATCATCCAGTGGCCAAAGACCTGAATTGAATTCATCCTCCTCCATTTGTGGTAGCCCCGTCACCCTCACAAGTAGTCTTTACCTTTGTAGTAATAGGAATAGGAATAGTAGTAGCAGTATTGGTGGTGACAATGATAGTGGTAGTAGTTGTAGTAGCAATCAATAGTTGAATAGGATTTTCACTAGTATCCACTGTATTCTTAACTAAAAGTGCCACTTTAGGTATTGGATATTCCGACCTTTTAAGAACAATAATTCCCTTTTGGTTAGTGTCCCCCAACACGGACTAGACTTTGGGGCCCAAGTTAAATTCTTCAAACCTTTTCTTCTATAGGGTGATGTTAAGACATAATTAAAATGTTACCACAGGGTGGGAGAAAGTCCATATTGCTATGAGCCATTACAATTCATAGTGGTTATCTGATTATTAACTCTGGACCAGAGAGAATTCACTGGTGCGTGCGTGCGTGTGTGTGTGTGTGTGTGTGTGTGTGTGTGTGTGTGAGAACCTATCTTAGGTACAAACATTCTTTTCTTAGAAGTTTAGAGAAAAACTCAAGTTTTTTTTAACCTTAGAGCCAGATATCCTTAAGCTGGCAGAGGCCAGAACATTGTATCTACTCTGGTCTTAGCTGGCTTTGGGACAAATTCCAATTCTCCTAATTAACATTCAGAGGACCAAAGGAGGCCTGGGAAGATACTAGAACATTTTTTTCAAAGGGGTGTAATAGAGCAAATTAAGAAAAGGAAAGGCCAATATTGCTGAAACCAGATATGTCAAGTGCCTAAATCTTGTTTATATCACTTATTTTTCTAATAATTTAAGTGTAATATATTAAAAAAAGCCAAATGTGGTGGTTGGAGCAAACAAAGGTATAGAGCAGTCATCTACTCCTATATAAGTATGAGAAGGTTAAAAGACCATTCACTAATGAAGTCTATAAATTAAATGATGTGGGTTTGTGTGGGTTTTCTTTTTGCCTGAAACTTATTTTATTTAAAGATAAAGAAATTTCTAATGTTTTAAGTAGGTTTTAAAAAATTTTTTGTTTCCAAATTAATATATATGTATAGTTAAGGAAAAAACCCACCTTTAGTCTAGGAAATTCTTTTCAGTTTTCTAAATTTGCTTAGCAACTAGCCATTGGAATTCTTAATTTGATAGCAATTCAGGATGTGTGGGATTACTTCTTTGTTAATGGTCACTAGCCTTCTCAGTCAATATGGATGAAATCACTTTCTTTTGTCAATGCAAAATGTGTTAAAACTTTATAAAAAAAAAGCTTTGAGTTTATTGAGAAATAAAGATATATTTTAAAGACCTTTGTCAATTGTGTTTTTACTGGTGTGAATACTATGGACAGTACCAATAGGTGTTTTTACTGTGGATGAATATCACACTTACACATTAGGCTCATTCTAAATCACCAGTGGGTCACGTCGCTAGTAAGGCATAGGGCTGATACATTTGAATTCTAGGTATCGTACCTTGAATACCTCACACTTTGGCTAGCAGAACTTTCAGAAACGAATCCCATGCCTGTTAACTAGTACCATGTTAGATAACTAGTACTTTGTTAACTAGTATTTACTACTATGTACTAGTACAAAAGTGTTGCTGGCAAACCTGAGGCAATGACCAGTCAGTTATGCCCTGGCAGGAGATTAACAGCTTGCAACCTCTACAAAAGCTTTTGTGTGCATCTGTTTTGCCCTCTCGGAGAATTCAAGCTGGCTGGCCAATTATATTTGACTTTTTTTTGTTGTCCTTTTTCTTACCGGTGTGTAGAATATGATAGCCCATCAATGTGCTCCTGCTAGGTTGGTCAGCAACCTTTACCCAACAGCCAGTTTATTTTGTATTGTAAATTTTTGGCTGTAGTATTGATATTGGGGAGTTAAAAGCTCCCTAAAGTCTCTCATTGACATGAGATGAAGGGAAAAGAGATCCTTATGCTATTCCCGACTGTTAGCAGTTCAGGCCAATGGGAAACTTGGAGATCATACTTCCAGAAGTCATTATTCCAAATCATCCCAAACTGATAGGAGAATAGGGGTATTATTATATCCTCTCATCACCTTCCAACTGACTTGCTAACGACAGCAGAAGAAATCAGCCTGGAGTTTGGTCCTTTCTGATGTTGGCCTGATGTGTCTGCAATTGGTTTTCAGAAAACACACACACACACACACACACACACACACACACACACACCAGGCACAAGCTTAAAAGCTAGTCCAGCAATACCTTTCCTTGATTAAATGAGACTATAGGCCCAAGGGCACTCACTGCCTTTGCTTGTCTTAAAATATGCACTATGGAAATAAATGTTAATTGTTATCATTCCAATTTCCTCTATAATACTTTGAAAAGCATCAGTGATTTTCCTGTCCCTTTCTGTTTGATCCTCACATGATTTTATATGGTCCCATAGCCATTATCTCTTTTACAGATCAACTGAAATGGAGAGACTGCAACAAACTTATTCAAACCCAAATTAAGGCATTCTTTTCTCTGCACTTTGATGAGAAATAAAAGGTAGCTAAAGCCCAGCTAGTCTGACAGCTTTGACGGTATGATGGCTGCTGCCTTAATCGTCCAAATAGGGGTGGTTCAGACTGCTCTAAAATGGAGCAGGCACATCACCTGCCTGTTCCAAATGCTGATAGGCTGTTAGTCATTCAGGTTAGCATCCTGCTAGTCCTGTATTTATGTGGATAAGGGTGTATGTATGGGCATATGTAATTTTTTTTTTTTTGTATCTACCAGCACTTCCTTTCCACCAAAATCCCAAGTTCAGCAATATTGGATCTCCTGAACTTTTATCCATTCCCAGGCTAATGTGGCCCACATGGGGCCTCTGCAGAAGAGTCAAATTGTCACTAAAGCATGTTAAACAGGTTCGTTCTCTCCGTGTGTTATGAGAGCTCCTTCCACAGACCAGCAGCCTCCACAAAAGGTGGTGACTTTTGGAATGCTCAACCAACTCTCCAGAGACTGGGCCGGGAAGGGGGGCGGAATCCAGTGACCATTGCTCCTTTTGCAGGAAGGTTTAAACAGAACAAAGGCATCTTACATCTGCAGAGCCCAACATTTAAAGATGGGGAAAGGCAAATGCTAAGATACAGTCAAACTGATCCCCTCTTCAACTACTAAAAGCGATAATTTAAAAAAATCTCATTCGATGTAAATTTGTCCTACTTAACAGCTTACACAATGCTTTTCTCCCAATCTTGTGAGAAGTACAGCGTTTTTTCACACCATCCTACCTTCAAAACAATGTTGGCAATGGGAAGAACAAGGGGGGCATTGGCTACTTACCGGAAGCCTGGTAACCCAGCTTAGAAGCAACTATAAAACATCTGACCCAATAACAAAGTCTTTAACAGTTCAAAAAGTGGAAAACAGGTAGGATCTTGGATGCACTCATCTAGTAAACTGGTTCAAGTCGTCTTCTTAAATTGTCTGTGCCTCTGTGTGTGTGTGTGTGTGTGTGTGTGTGTGTGCCTGTCTGTTTCTCTGTGTGTGCCTGTCTGTCTCTGTGTGTCTGTCTCTGTGTGTGTGTCTCTGTGTAGTGTGTCTCTGTGTAGTGTGTCTGTGAGTGTGTGTCTCCGTGTGTGTTTGTATGTGTGGCTTTTGAGAACAATTCTTTCCACTTCCTGACACATGCTCCAGCCTGATATTGCCAAAGAGAGCATCACGTCATTTGGTCAGCGATTGTTTCCTCAACCCCAACATGCATGCCTCTTGCTTCTACCCCTCCACTGGCTCCTCATCTGTTTATAGTTCATATGCAAAATCTCCTGGGATGTCTTTAAATTGGACCCTTGATCTGGTCCATGCAGAGAGCTTATTGTTGTCAGACTTTCCTTCCTTCCCTCCTTGTGAAGTATCAGTTTTGTTGGCCTTCACGTGATTTCAATGTGGACAAGACAAGGTCCCTTTTCTCAACAGTTTCTTTTGGTCTCCTCAGTTTCTAGATGACTTTTAGTAAATTATAATTATACCATTTCCACAAAAGTCAGTCCATCTTTGACTTCACCCCTGGGATTTTTGCTGTTCCCATGGATATGTCACAACTCTTATACATGCAACCTATGTGAACCTGGGCAAGTCACTTAATTTCTTTGGGCCTCAGTTTTCCAATCTGTAGAATGAGGGTGTTGGAGTAAATAAGCTCTAAGGTCCTTGCCAACTTTAAATCTGTGATCCCACGGTCCTATTTCAGCAAATGTAGAACAAGCAGGGGTTTGGTGGTAATGCTGCAGTCTGTATGCTATATGAATAAGGAACTGAGAAGCAGCGTGGTGAGGTCCCATTTCCCTAACACATAAAGACTTACAAAGCTTTCCATTCCAAATAATTATAAATTTGTTCTGGGATTCTTGATTTCATTAGTATGAGAAATTCTTCTATGCAAACTGACACCCCTTCAGTCCTTCATAGATAGTTTAATGACTTGCTAAGCTTCCTCCCCTCAACTCTTACAAAGAAGTCAACAATTTGGGGCCAACTCTTTCAATATTCATTCATCTAATAAACATTTATTAAGTGTATACTATGTTCCAGGTACTGTGTTAAGTGCTGGGGATACAAAAAGAGGCAAAAGACAATCCTTGCCCAGTCAAGAGCTTGGTGCTGGTCCTTCATTTTAGAAAAGGACCAATGACACCACGGAGTGATGCCTTGGGTTGCCTGTGAGTTGGATTTAAGTGAGGCAGAATTCCACAAAGTTGTCACCCTCACTCCTCTTCTTAGTCACCCAAGTTCAGTAGCAAGACAAAATTCAAGACACTGGCAATGGTCCAGGATGCCGTGGACAGTCTTGGCGCCTCCAATGGTTGACCAAGCTCTAAGCACTCCACAGTCAGCTGCTTTCATGGTTATTGGAATAGATTGTTCCCATTTGTGCATTCTGCCCAGGGAGGTCTTCACATTTTTAGGGTAGACAAACCCATAATTCAGTGGTAGGTTTGAGGCCCATCAGTTGTCTTTAACCTGGGTAAGCCTGTCTGAGGAGACAGTTTTACTGGGGTGTGGCCTCTGTGCTTCTTGGATCCACAGGTGAGAGTTGGGTGGCAGGTGGGCACCAAAGGTAGATGAGCAGCTCCAAAAAGGGTTCAGCAAGTTCTCGCATCATAGGCACTAGTCTTTGAACACCCCATGCACCCCTCAAGGAGGTTACAGTCTAAAGGGAGAGACACCATGCAAACAATTCTATACAAAGATCATGAGGAGCTTCTACCCCCATGGGTAGACTGGCCCTCTGACCACACACATACGTACAGTCTAGATGGTCACTTGTTTGTGTTCTGAGCCCTTCTAGCCAGCACTTGCATTCTGGTGGCACAACTTTCCTAGAAACCCTCAAGTCACTTGGACTTAGTAAGTGCTTGGGAAATGTTCATTGCTTGGATGCCACGATGGTATACTTTTCACTTGAGAGCTCATAGAGCTGGAGTTACTGGGTACTTGCTCTCTGCTAGCATGGAGGTAGAGATCAGAGAGAACATAGTTTGTACTCTTCAGGAGCCGCAAGTCTAGGTGAGAAGCATACCCGCCTATGCATGAAACACTTTATATAAAGTTTGTAAAGCATTTGCCATCACATCCTTTGAGATAATGTATATAAGTGAGAGAACCTGTAATGCTCTTGCCTAACCTTAAAAGTGCTGTACCTAGGCTAGCTATTGTTATTAGAATTTGGTCCTCTCAACAACTCTATGGTGTAGGAGTTATTATCCCTAACATTTTACATGTTACTCTCCCTACTGGAGATTTCAGCGAAGTAATTTGTCCTTGGTCAACCAGTTTATGTTTGAGGTAGGAGTTTGAACCCAGTTCTCTGAAATTCCAAGTCCCAAACTTCCAGGCACTATGACCCCCCATTGCCTCATGATTCCACTGGTATATGAAGAGAAATAGACAAGCTCTAAATTACATTGTTCAGTCTCTGAAACACGACAGTAGATCAGGAAAAGTGGAGCTCCACTTGGGGTTAACCATTATCAGACCTGGAACAAATGATCTGGTTGGGGGTGCAGACAATGGTCGTCCTTGTTGGGGCTGAGAGCCACATGCGTCAGAGCTGTCAAAGCTGTCTATGCTGTCAGGGTTCAAGTTCTGTTCCTGGCAGCAGGCAACATTCCCAATGGGCCAGTGGAACCGTGACAGCATTATGGTCACCGATAGAAAGCCAATCACTGCTGGGGAGTTGTGGCCAGTATTTGTGCTGCCTGTTGTTCTCCAGTCCTTTGAGTGGATGGGCTGCTTCTTCATGGCTGGCTGCAGTGGCTATGCAATGTAGGTTAAATCGAAGATATTGTTCCAGATGAGGATAAACCAAATACAGTAAGGTCATTTATTTATTTTTTTTCTTTCGTTAAACAACTTTCCTTTGCCAAGAATTATAATGGACATGTTGCAAAAACCCAGAGCTTCACTGATTTGTGTGATGGGCTTGTCTGAGATTCTGTGACCAGCTGCCTTTGTTTTCAAGTGCACATTTCTAATAATGACAATAATAAACAACCACTGCTTGGCATTTGGAAAGACATTTCTCCCCCAAAATTCGATATTCAGTGTCTCCTTTCTCCTTGCAGCTTTAAATTAAACACCAGAGTACTGTTCCAGAATTTCCTACTTTAGAGCCAGGAGTTAGCCTTTTAGCTCACTAATGCAGATGATTATCAGAGGGGTAAAGGTGGTGGGCATTTGGAACACTTAGAAATCCCAGATTTGGGCCGGAAGATCTTGTAGTCTCAGATTAGGATCATTTTCATATTCTTCCACTTTTATATTCTTTTGATTCTTTTTTTTACTTCTTCCTATTGTCTCATTAGCTTCCATCTGCCCAATTCTGATTCTTAAGGAATTATTTTTCCCAGTTAGCTTTTGCACCTCCTTTTCCATTTGTCCAATTGTATTTTTTATGACATAATTTTCCTTTTCCGAGCTGTTGACTCTCTCTTGTAGAACTCATTTCTTTTCCCAATTTTTCTTCTACTTTTCTTATTTGGTTTATAAAATCCTTTTTTACCTCTTCTAAGAGGGCTTTTTCATGTTGAGGCCAATCATTCTTCCCCTTTAAGGCTTCAAAAGTAGGCATTTCAACATTATTGTCCTCCTGTTTTGGTCCTATCTGTTGCTATAGTAATTTTCTATGGTGTGGGTTCTTTTCTGTTTCTTATTCATATTTTAGCCTATTCTGTGCCTTTTAAAGTTGAACTCTGCTCCTGTGGTACAGTGTACACTGTCCCAAGCTTCTTTTGGTGTGGGAGATTAGGGGCCCAGTCACTGGCTTTCTGCTTTGAGACCTCAGCAGCTTGCAGCTTGCTCACTGCACTGATTTGGCCCAGCCTAATTGTGCCTGTTGGGTGGTGGATACCCAGTTGGCAGATGACCTTCTGCGTTGAAGCTGGGGGGGGGCTCACAACTGGCCTGCTGTGCCATCAGCTTGCTGAGCTAGGACCAAGGGTCCTCATTTACTGATCTGTGCTATGGCTAAGAATCTTCTGCTGACTTGCCCAGATACCCTCTGCATTCCCCTATTACCCAGGTGAGACAGATCTTTCCTAAAGACCTTCTAAGTTATCTTAAATGGGAAGATTGTTCCACTCCATCTTTTTGTAGGTTCTGCAGCTCCATAATTTGTTTAGAGGCTTAATTTAACATTGTTTCTAAGGGGAATTTGGGAGAGCTCAGGCAACTTCCTGGTTTCTCTCTGTTATCTTCAGATTAGGATCATTTTCAAGGACTGGAGGGAGGTTTTGAAAAAGTCTTTCTCCTTTTAGCCTCCCATCAGCAGCAAGTTGGAACCAGCTCTTGTTAGAGAGAACTGTTCCATTTTCAGTATTAGCATTTGCACTGAGTAGAAGTGGCAATTGCTGCTACAAATCTGGCCTTGATTTATTGTTTAGACTTAAGAAAGTGATGGAGAATATGCTAATAATTCAAGATGAAACTTCAAAGTGATGCTTTTTTCCCTTTTTTTCTTGGAGAGTTGTTAAACATTTACCAAAGTGCCTCTGCCTCTCATTCCTTCTCAGTTGATTACTTTGAAAAGAAAACAAGGTTACTGATCAGTGGTGAAAGGAAGAATGGGAAAAGGTGCTCTATTTGAGAGTATAACACTAAAGCTTCCACCATATCCAATTAATTTATGTTTTCAACCTGAGATCATAAACTATTTGAGATCAACAACTGTTTCATTTATTTTTCATGTCTCTTAACACTTCTCTCCTGCCCCTAGCAATGTCTAGCAGAGTAGTATGTGAAAGATCAAGGTCATACCTTATTGAGACTTCTTCCAGTGGTTTCTAGAGAGACAGCACTAGCCCTTCCTTGGGCAAGGTTCATGCCAGCTACTCTTTGGACAATCTCCTACTTTTCAAAGGTGAAGGATCCTAGGGAGGAAAAAAGCCAGCTGCTCCACATAGGACCATACTTCCCTCCTTTAATTATCTTAATTATATGGGGGCAGCTAGGTGGCACAGTGGATAAAGAACCAGCCCTGGATTCAGGAGGACCTGAGTTCAAATCCAGTCTCAGACACTTCACACTTACTAGCCGTGTGATCCTGGGCAAGCCACTTAACCCTCATTGCCCTGCAAAAAACCCTAATTATAATAATTCACAATTATGAATAATATTATCACAATCACAATTCCCATTTTAATTATCACAATCATATAATCAATACCACATTTTTAAAGAGCCTGTTCTATGGAGGCATCAGAGCAGGGATCTTTAACCCAGGGTCTGTGAACAGATTTTTAAAAAAATGTCAATAATTATATATGAATATAATTAGTTTTCTTTGTAACCCTATGCATTTGATTTATGTTTATTTTACATTTAACTTTTTTCATGTGTTTATAAAACCGAGAAGGGGCAAGGGGGCCAAATGGATTTCTACAGATTTCCAAAAGGGTCCATGACTCACAAAAAAGTTAAGAACCTTTGGGCATACAAGTACTGCCTTGCACATTATAGGCAATTAGTGAACATTACTTGAATTGAATATAGAAGCAATGAGAACCTTAAGGAAAAAATGGACATATTATCTTTAGGTCAAAGAAGAGAGCATGGGTCATGGTGTGGTATATATCTTTGACTTTAGGCAAGGTAATTTCCCCCCCAAATCTAGAAATTATATTACCATATATTATGTATATTTGGCTTTCAAAAGGGAAATTGGATTAAGAGGAATTGGTGGTTCTTAAAAATGAAATTCCCGTGTCACAATGACATAATCCTGATGAAGGAGAAAAGTGGCAGGCATCTCAAGAAACTAATGTAGGTGCATGAAGAGCCCTCTGATGAGTGTATACATAAACACACATTTATATACATACATGTATGTGTGTATTTAAATTTATATTTTAAAAGGATATGTACAACTAATGGAAGTGGGAATATGTAGTTAAGGATGAATATAAAATAGTGACACGAATCTCTAAGAAGAGTATCAGGAAAGACGAGAGACCCAGAACAACCCAGGTCTTCTGAGACACAGTAAAGATGACAAAAAAAATTTTTAAGGCATGTTCAGAAGAAGAAAAATAAGGAAGGGATAGCCCTTTGCTTGGATGCTATATTAACAGATAACAAAAAGCAGAAATTCTTACTTAGTTTCTGTCTTGTTTTAAGACTTCTCTATCATGGAAACCGGTCTTTAAACTTGGGAGGTTAGAAGAAACAAAAAGTTGAAAAAAAAAGAAATGCACACAATAACTTTATTATATATTTAAATGGAATAGCAAGTTGTACACAATAGATTTGCAGTTTCATGTGCAATCATCTTTTTATTCTGTTATGGAAATCTTCTTTTATTCCATAAGTTAAAAATAAAATAAATTTAATTTTTAAAAAAGTAATTGAAATCCATGTTAGTTGGGGAAATAATAGTAAAAGCATCTAGTAGTTTTTAATATGTTCAGATCTCTAGTCCCAGACAAATATATCCCAGGGTACTCAAAGACTTCAGGGAAGATATTTTAAAACCAGTTTCAGAAATCTTTAAGAAGTCATGGAGAGGGCAGCTAGGTGGCACAGTGGATAGAGCACTGGCCCTGGATTCAGGAGGACCTGAGTTCAAATCTGATCTCAGACACTTAACAATTACTAGCTGTGTGACCTTAGGCAAGTCACTTAATCCCAATTGCCTCACAGGAAAAAAAAGTCATGGAGAGACACTTACTAGCTGTGTGACCCTGGGCAAGTCACTTAACCCCAATTGCCTCACCAAAAAAAAAAAAGAAGAAGAAGTCATGGAAAATAAAAAAGAAGATTTGAAAAGGTTAAAATGTTCCATTTTTTTTTAAAAGGAAGCCCATAAAGCTTTATGTTGATCATCTCTGGACAAAATTATAAGTTGAATTATTAAATGAATGATTTGTGAGCATTTCAGAAAGAGAGATCTGATTGCTAGACACCAGTTGGGTTCTCTAAGAATCCATTATCCCCAAACAACTTCATTTTCTTTTTGGATAAGTTTACTACATTTATAAACTAGAGTAACTCATTAACACAAGCATCTGGATTTTAGAGAGGTACGTAGCAAAATCTTTTTTAAAAAATCCTTGTGGACAAGATGGAGAGAAGTGGGCTTGGTTATGTAATAAAGGGGTGTGTGTGTGTGTGGGGGGGGTGTTGGCCAGGAATTGAACTCAAGCCTTCTTAGTGAGAATCTTCCCCACTGAAGCATACTTACCTGCTCTGCCTGATCTCTCTGACCACACACAGACTTGCAGACTTCTTCTCTTCCCTCTCTCCCCCATCCTCTTTTTCATCCTGGAGTCCTCCACAGGCCCACCAAACACAGGCATACTTGCTAAGTCTCAGCTCCTAAAGGAAGTGGGTTGAGGTGGAAAGGTGATGTTGGTTGAATCAGAGTCTTGGGGAGATGACTTCCTCTTCCTGGCATCACCCTGATGTGAAGCAATTAGGTGACACAGTAGAAAGAGTTCTGGGCCTCAAGTCAGGAAAATGAGTTCACATCCAGTCTCAGACACTTATTAGATGTATGACACTGGGCAAGTAACTTAACCACTGCCTGCCACAGTTTTCACAACTGTTAAATGGGGATAATAATAGCACTTACCTACCTACCTACCTACTTACCTATCTACCTAGGTTGTGAAGATCAAATGAAATAATATTCATAAAGGGCCTGGTGCATAGTAGGTATTATATAAATGCTAACTCATTAATATTAATAGTAGTAGTAACTGGCACCCAACGATTGATGACAATTAAATGGATTACTGTCAAACTGGCAGAAACTTTCTTTTTTTTTTGTGAGGCAATTGGGGTTAAGTGACTTTCCTAGGGTCACACAAGCTAGTAAGTGTCAAGTGTCCGAGGTTAGATTTGAACTCAGGTCCTCCTGAATCCAGGGCCAGTGCGCTATCCACTGCGCCACCTAGCTGCCCCTAAAATTCTTTTTTGTTTTTGTGAGGCAATTGGGGTTGACTTACTTGCCTAGGGTCACACAGCTAGTAAGTGTCGAGTGTCTGAGGCCACATTTGAACTCAGGTTCTCCTGATTCCAGGGCTGGTGCTCTATCCACTGCACCACCTAGCTGTCCCTGGCAGAAACTTTTTAGAGCCCTAAAGTACTCTATATTTGTCCCTCTTCTATTAGCCATATTGGAAAATGATTTGGAGGAAGATAACGAAAATATTCTCACCAAATTTGCAGATGACACAAAGTTGAGAGAAATAGTTAAAAGATGAAGTGATGATTAAGATTCAAGAATTTTATAACACAGATAAATTGATATACTGAAATAAAATGAAACCCTTCCATCTTCCTTGCTTCCCTATTTCTTCCCAGAACACTATTATCCTTCTAGTTATTCAGATACATGACAACAGGATCATCCCCAACTCTTCCCTCTCCATTACTTCTCATCCAATCAATTACTAAATTAGTGGGATTCCATCTCTGTGTCAGATTCTACCTCTTACATCTGCTTCCTTCTCTCCCCTAACATGATCATTACTCTAGTTCATGTCTTCATCACCTCTCACCAAGACTATTAAAATAGTTTTCTAATTGATTTCTTTGCTTTTCCCCTCTCCAATTCATCTTCCACATAGCCTCCAACCTGATATTCTTAAAGTTCACTCATCAGGAAAGTCTCCTTGCTTCAAAATAGAGTCTCCCCTCTGAATCTAATTAACTTTTCACAATCTTGACTTCAGCCCACCTTTTCAGGCTAGTTGAACATAATGAATTCTGTGGTCCAGCCCAATTAGCTGATTTGCTGATTCCCACATGTGGTATTCCATCTCCTAACTTCACACCTTTGTACAGGCTGCCCAAATGTACTCTCTCCTCACATCTGTTTCATAGAATCCTTAGCATCCTTCAAGTTTCAGAGACTCAAGTACCAACTATACGTGCTGTGCCCTCCCTCTTAGTATTCACTCTGTATTTTTGTATCTTTAGTGCTTAACACCCTGTCCCCTGCATAAATAGATAAATTATAGATAAATATAAATAGTCTTTCATTTAGTTTCTAAAAAATCAATTATACAAGTACAGGATGGAGAAGGTATAAATTAGCAGGAATACATGTGAAAAAGACTGAGGTGATTTGTTTGGGTGACTATCAGCTCCATATAAACAAAAAACCCCCACTCTACTACAAAAAAGCTGCAATAATAGAAATATAGTGTGTATAGATCAAGGAAGGTATTAATTCTGCTGCAGGGATGTCTGTAGACCTTATCATGTTAGGAATAATTACAGGAACTAAGGATATTTGGCTTGGGAGGAACATAATCCATGTCATCAAATATGTGAAGAGATGTCAGGGAGAAGGGAGACAGTAAGATGATTCTGTCTAATCAGTCACCTTTATGCAGTATTTTACAGGCACAAAAATCTTTACCTACAATATCTTACTTGATCCTCCATACAAAACTTCTCCCTCCCCATGAAGTTGATAATGGACTAGCAAGCAAATAGCCTTAGATGAAGTAACTTACCATGGTTGAATCTAAGTCTTCTGACTTCAAATTCCCTTTACATCACTCTTTGGAAGGTCATGGGAATGTAGCTTTAGAGGTGCAAGAGATCATAGAGGTCATCAAAGAAAAACCTCCTCACTTTAGAGATAAGGAAATTGAGTCCCAGAGAAGTGAAGTGACTTGCCCTTGGCCACATGGCTGGTAAATGTTCAAAGTGGGATTCCAACCAGGGGCTTCCTGACTGCAAGTCCAGAATTTAGAAAATACTGCCTTTCAAAATTCCTGTCCCTTAAAAGATCAGAACTAGAACCACTGGCTAGATTTTGGCCTGATGATAAGTAAGTACCTGTTAATAGTTAGTGCTCTTCATTGAATGGAATGGAATTTCTTGAAAAGTACGGAACTCTTCATCCCTGGAAATATTGAAATAATAGTGACTGGATAAACATCTTATTGGAATATGGTAGAAGGAATTCTTGTTCAAGGCAGGAAGATGCACAAGATGACCCCTAAGGTCCTTAAGATTTTATGGTTGTCTGAAGTGTGAAACAGTATTTATGTTCTCAAAAGCTGTCATTAATGTGATTGGAGAGAGTGGACCATTTAGGCTTGTCTTAGTCACTGGAATTTCAAGCTTAAATTTAGGGTAGCGACTTCTTTGTGCCCTCCTCATCACACACTATATGCTATTCCCCCCGTCTTCTTTTTTTCACTTTGCCAGGAGAACTGTAATTATGCAAGAACTGAGAACTCTAGGAAAACAAATTCCAACCTACTTTCATGATTTTTTTTCTTAAAATATCAATGGGAGGTGTCTTACCCCTTGGTTCTTTTGGTGAATCCATGTGGTAACTCCACCCCACTAATTCAGATCATAACTTCTATATTTCCTCATCCTGTGCAATTCTTATCCATGTTTTCCCATTAATGCTCCATAGGGGATCCACCTAATGCTTTGGAGGTCTTCATTTTGTTCTTTTAACATCTGGTCATCTGTAATTTCTCTTTCTTACTCAATGACCAACTCGATTTCCTTTCTAGTTATACAGCAGGATGACTTTTACACCCTTCCTGGTACACAGGTCATCTTTGAAAAACTGTTGTGTAACCACAGTAACTCATGAAGCAGACAAAAAAGCCTACAACTCAAAAGGTTTGCATTAACATGAGAAATCTGGTTCCTGGCAATACATTGACAACCTGGAAGGACATTTTCCTGTGTCAAAAGGGAGACCAGCTTGAACAAAGGGTGCCATTTACTCCTCACTGGCTAGATTCCCCAACCAGATAATCACAGGACTGAAGAGCTATGATAGAAGAAGAGAAGAGAGGAGAGGAGAGGAGAGGAGAGGAGAGGAGAGGAGAGGAGAAGAGAAGAGAAGAGAAGAGAAGAGAAGAGAAGAGAAGAGAAGAGAAGAGAAGAGAAGAGAAGAGAAGAGAAGAGAAGAGAGGAGAGGAGAAGAGAGGAGAAGAGAAGAGAAGAGAAGAGAAGAGAAGAGAAGAGAAGAGAAGAGAAGAGAAGAGAAGAGAAGAGAAGAGAAGAGAAGAGAAGAGAAGCACAGCATCTGGGCTTCTGCCCCTAAGGGTTAGAAGGGCATAGGTTAGGGTGAAGCATAAGAAAAAATAAAAGTGAAATTATGAGAAAGTGGAAGTAGAATGGATTATGGTAGGAAAGGAATTGCACACTTTATTGGGGGAACAAAAGTCACCTATTTTCATGGGTCCCATTTCATATCATCTGAAATTTGAATGAGCACTGACTAGGCTAGGCACTGACCTAGGGGTCAGGAGAACTTGGATAAGGCATATGGCCTTACTGAGATACTGTTTCTTGGACTGTAATGTTCTCTAAGGTTCCCTCCCGCTCCCAAGAGCTAATCATCTATGGTTGGAGACATCTTGGTGCTTAGCTGACCACCATTGCCCAGGTGATCCTGGACAATGCCATAGTGACCTTTGTGACTTGGGGATATTGAAATAGGGAAAGAGCTGATTATAGCCCAGGAAACTCTCTCTCTAATTCCCTGTTACCTTCAAACACACACATGCATGCACACACCCCTCATTCTCATTTGATTTCTTTATTAGTAGTCCCTGAGACTTTGAAAGAACCTTGATTTCATTATCATCATGGGCACTCACTCTTTCCACAGAGATAGACTAAAACCTTTGCATATTTTGTAAGTTACTGTGACCATCTGGAGATAAGCCTTTCTGCATCTATCTAGGGTTGATCCTTGGCCAACAGACCATCACTTGGCCAATAGTCCATCCCTAGTCTCTTCCTTGATGTCTTTCCAGAATGATTTACCACAAATTACTTTACAACAAGAACTGGTTACATTTTTATCCATATCCTTAGCACCTAACACAGTGTCTGGCACATAGTAGGTGCTAAATAAATATTGATGGATTGGTAGATGGAGAACTCAGTCAACACCATAGCCAGCTCACTGGAGTGTTAATCATGAATACTTCCCAATGATAAGGCAGGAAAGATGCTCTCAATAATAATAACATCTAGCATTGATGTAGTGTTTCAAGATTGGCAAAGCACTTTACACTTGTTATCTCATTGGATCCCCAGAACAAATCTGTGTGGTAGGTGCTATTATCATTCCCACCTTACAGCTGAGAAAAAAGATTATGTTCTATATTGGATAATCATTGGTATATAACAGCTGCTCATTTGAATCATCAAAGGACACATCAAATTACTGTGATTTATTGTATTAATTACTAACATATTTTCCTTCCTCTTCAATATTCTAAACTCTATGTAAAGAAAGCCTCTGCCCTTTGTGGGTGACACCTGTGTATGGGGTTGAATTGTTATGATTTGAGGAGTGCAAGGAATGTTATCTAATTTCCCTATTTGTATTTCCTTGTTTATACCCGGGGGGCAGTACAAACTGACCCATCTCCCCCAACCCAAACCCCACACCAAGCAAGGGAAGTAAAAATTAAGTCAGTGACTAAAAAAAGGATCTGGGCACTATACCCAAAAGCTGTTCTATGCAGCTCTGCCTCACTTAAATCCAATTCACATGTAAGTCAAGACATCACCCTCATGATGTCATTGGTCCTCTTCAGAAACCAAGGATGAACAACAACAACAATGAAGACACTTTCTGATTGACTGAGCGATCTTGGATTGTTGAATGGACTCATGTAGGGACTAATCCCAGTTTGGTGTTGGGTGTCCTTTTGTAGGCCATGAAGGAATGAACTTCTAAGATTGTGAAGAAATCATGGGTCATTCTATACCTGGGGAGCTAAATAGAATAGTGTAGGTCAGGGCTTCTTAAACTTTTTCCACTCATGACCCTGGGTATATGGGCATATAAAATAGGTACACATAACTTTTTACTGTTGCCAAATTTTTCATGACCTCCATATTCAGTAGGGTCACGACCCACAGATTAAGAAGCTAGAGTGTAGATGGCAAATACTTAGTCTGGGCTGGGTGGTTTGTTTATTTGCTTATCATTTCTACTCCTATGCCATTTTGTTTTATATTTCCATGTCACTAGAAGGCACTGGAAGAGGCTGTATCCTCTGAATTCTTTATATATTTGTATTTCTTTTTTCCTTATAAATACTTCACAACTTCCAGGATATATGATCTTCCTGGTGTCAGTACTCCATCCACCAACATTACAACCCCTCTGTGGTTTAGCAGATAGGATGTCTCAGGGGAGTTACTGTGGCCAGATCATGAATCATCTTTTGGCCCACCTGCTAATGAATGAGCCAATTCCTCAATGAGACTGTAAATTTCTTGAATACAGTTTGTCTTATATTATCTTTATACCAATCAAGGAAGTGGATAGGATGTAGCAGGGACCCAAAGATGGCAATTGAAACAGTGACCTGATAGCAATTCATATATATATATATATATATATATATATATATATATATTTAAAACTAGGGCCATCTTAAGATTTGGAACCCTGTGGTCATTGGAGAAATTGTTGAAAAATAAGGCATATGTAGACCAAATTGGTCAAACATGACTAAGAAGTTAACAGAGGCTGGCCAGCATATTAGCGGACTTTTGCAGAAGTTACTAGAAGGCCTGGTATTTGTGGCTCCATGATATTTAAATTGCTTCTTTCTGGCTGCTTGGAGTATTTTCTCCTTCACCTGATAATTCTGGAATTTGGCTACAATATTCCTTGGAGTTTTCCTTTTGGGGTCTCTTTCAGGAGGTGATCGGTGAATTCTTTCAATGATGATTTTATCCTCTGATTCTATGATATCAGGGCAGTTCTCCTTAATAATTTCCTGGAATATGGTGTCTAGATTCTTTTTCTGGTCATGGCTTTCAGGCAGTCCAATGATTCTCAAATTGTCTCTCCTCGATCTGTTTTCCAGATCAGTTGTCTTTCCAATGAGGTATTTCACATTTTCTTCTATTTTTTCATTCTTTTGATTCTGCTTGATTGATTCCTGGTGTCTCATGGATTCCTTATTTTCCAACTGTCCCACTTTAATTTTTAAGGCATTGTTTTCTTCAGTGAGATTATGCACGTTTTTTTCCATTTGGCCAGATGAATTTTTTAAGGTATTGTTTTCTTCAGTGAGATTATGCACCTTTTTTTCCATTTGGCCAAATGAATTTTTTAAGGCTTTGTTTTCTTCAGTGAAATTATGTGCTTCCTTTTCCAAGCTGCTGATTCTTTTTTCATAGTTTTCTTGTTTTGCTTTCATTTCTCTCCCCATTTTTTCTTCTACCTCTCACAATTGATTTTTAAAATCCTTTTTGAGCTCTTCCAGGAATGCTTTTTGTTCTTGAGACCAATTCACCTTCCCTCGTGAGGCTTCAGATGTAGGCAATTTGAGGCTATTGTCCTCATCTGAGTTTGTGTTGGCTTCTTCCCTATTGATACAGAAGCTCTCAATGGAGAGGGCTCTTTTTTGCTTCTTACTCATTATTGCAGCTTATTTATTTATTTTTTAAGTTGAGGTCTGCTCTGGGGGCACCAGGGTCCCTGTTTTGGGCTTCTTATGCAGGGGTATAGGTGCTGTGTGACCGGGTTTTTACTCTGAGGCCTCTATGGTATGTGGAGATCCCCCGCCCTGCACTTCCTGTCTGATTGTGCTTGGCCAGCCAGGCGCCGGACCCCGGTGTCTGATCCCGCCTGACCCGTTCGTGGCCCTCTCGGCTGGTGCAGGTAGGTTTTTCCACTGTCCTTCTTGGCCACCAGATTTTTGAACCAGGTTCCGGGAGCCTCAGTTGTTCGGCTGTGGCCTGCAGCTCCTGCTGACTTGCCCCGACCCCCTCGGCGCTGGGTTATTGCCCTGTGCTGGGCCTCCCTTTTGCCCGAGTCAGACCGACCTTTTCCTGAAGTCTTCTAAATTATCTCTGGTTGGAGGACTGTGTCTCTCTGTCTCTTTGCAGGTTCTGTAGTTTCAGAATCCGTCCAGAGGCTTGATTTAATGTTCGTTTTGAGGGAACAGAAGGAGAGCTCAGGCAGCTTGCTGCTTCCTCTCCGCCATCTTCAGGCCTGGTATTTGTGATAAGGCTACATGAAGCCTTTGGCTAAGGCTGCCAGTTTCTTCTTCACCTCTGGAAGCACAGATAAGTGGGCGACCCACACCTTGGGACTCTATAAGAACTCAACCAGCCAGAGGCAAGATGTGATTCATTCTTATTTGGCCCAAGGGGACCTTACTCTGAAGGAGTGTTCAGTGGAGGGCTGCCCTCTTGGCAGCCAAGCAATCCAGGTGCAGCTAGACTCCCCTTGTTTAGGGATGAAGAAAAAATCTTTTCCCTGAGTTTTCATGGGATACGCGCTACTTACTTTTGGGTTTGCTCACCTGGCCCAAGCCTGCTCATTGCAATGAATCCATTAATACTGAACAGTAGACTGTCTGAGCTGATACTGTCTCTGTTTTGTTTCCTGGGTACTCAAAAATGTGCACAGGTAAGCCTGGGGCAGGGGGCATTTTGAATACCATGGTTGTCATGTACTGAAGGAATAGCTCCATACTTCTTAGTTCCCTCAAGGGAACAGTTGACCCAGAATCTATCTATCTGTTGTGCTTCTAACAAGCATAGAACATTTAACTCATCTTCCAGATAATAGCCCTTCAAATACTTGAGGATTTGAACCCATGTCTTCTATGTCCAGTTTGCTGGCCAGGCCAGTGACCTTGCCACTGTGGGCTGGAGTTATTAGGCTTACTGAAATTTTTCCAGTCTAAATTCCTTAACTGAAGTATCCCTCTCTCTATCTCTATGTCTCTCTCCACTTAGAATCTAGACATCCTGAAGGCAAAGACACTTCCTTCATCTTTGAGTTGCCCTTAGCTCCCAGCTTGAGGACAAGCAGATACTGGACACTGAACAATTTGATTCAACATTTATTTATTACACGTAGACAATAGGAATATGAAGTATAAAGAAGCTTATTCTTTACTCTCAAAGTATCTATACCTAAACAAGGAATGGTTTTATATATACATCCATATACACACGTCCACATCCACGTGTGGGAGATTAGAGAGGCAGTCTGTCGTGGATAGAAAGCTGACCTCAGAGTCGGGAAGGTCTAGCTTTAAGTCTCATCTCTGACATACACTGAATGTGTGACCCTTAGTAAGTCACTTTGCTGCTTATTGTCCAGAGCAACTTTCTAAAACTAGAGGTTGCTAGACACTGGGTATACAAGTATAAGAGTGAGATGATTCCTCTCCTCAAGAGGTTTAGATTCTAGGACAGATAGGATAGAGGATAGATAAACATATGATATGATATAATATGATATAAATATAGCATGTTCATAGGTACATATAGAATATGTACACAATAAATATAGTGCGATGGCAGAAGACTAAAAAAACTAGGGGAATCAGACAAAACCTCTTGAAGGACGTTGCACTTGAGCTGAATCTCGACAATGGACTCTTCTCTCCATCCTTAACTCTGCTTAGTTTCACCTCCATGGAACAAGATACTCCCCACCAGGCAGGTGCCCCCTGGTGCCTCCCCCTCTTCCCAGTTTGCTTCTTCCTCTTGTGTGTTGTCTTCTCCTGTTAGATTGTAAAATTCTTGAGGGCAACACTGAGCACAGCACCTGGTGCCTTAACAGACACTTATTGAATGAAAGGAAGCCAGTGGTCCCAAGAAGCATTCAAGGCATGAAGGACAGCCTATGCAAAAGTGGGAAGGTGAGAGGAGAGATGACATTTATGCAGAGCAGCAAGTAAGCGCATTGGGCTAGAGTAAAATACATGAAGGGCAATAACAATGGGTAAGCAGCCTGGAAAGATAGGCTGGAGCCAGACTGTAAAGGACATTAAGTGGCAAGCAGTGGAGTTTGTATTTTGTCCTAAAGGTCAAGGAGCAATTGGAACAATGACCCTATAGCCATTCATTCACTCATTCACTCACTCATTGACTAACTTATTAATTCATTCATACACACACACACACACACACACACACACATATATATATATATATATGTATATGTTTAAAGCTAGGACCATCCTAAGATTTGGAACCCTGTGATCACTGGGGGAATTGCTGAAAAATAAGGACTTTGCAGACCAAATTGGTCAAAGATGAATGAGAAGTTAACAATTCAGGCTGGCCAGCATATTTGTGGATTTTTGCAGGAGTTACTAGAAGGCCTGGTATTTGTGATAAGGCTACACGAAGCTTTTGGCTAAGGTTGCCCAGTTTCTCCTTCACCTCTGGAAGCACAGATAAGTGGGCGACCCATGCCTTGGGATCCTGTAAACACTTAAGCAGACAGAGGCAAGATGTGATTCTTTGGCATAGGGGGACGCTGAAACTTCTGATCCAGTCAGACCCACACAGTAGGATGGTAGGGTCAACAGTTGTATGAAGGAGAGAGACCAATTAGGAGGCTGTTGCTCATATCTGGAGAAGAAGTGATCAGGGTTTAACTAGAGCAGTTGTGTGAGGAGAAAAGCCAACAGGAGTGTAAGTGATATTGAGGAGGTGGAATTGATGAGACTTAGTGATTGATTGGATCTGGAAACTGAGGAAAACTCCAAGGGTGAATGATGGTATCTCCCACAGAAATTGGGAAGTTAGGAGGAGGTGGGCCTCCAGAGGGAAAGGTCATCTATTGCCAACGCCTGTCTAGTTACCTTAGCAACATTTCCTCTCTCTCTTCTCTGACGTGGCAATCTCCCTGGTGCTGGCCCTCATCACCTCATACTTGGACTATCGAAACAGCCTGTGGGTTGGTTTCCCTGCCTCAAGTGTCCCCACTCCGATCTATCTTCCACTCAGCTAGGGAGCCACTGGAGTTGATTAAGGCCTGACTATGTTACCCCCATACTCAATCAACCGCAGTGGCTCTTTATCACCTCCAGAATCAACTAGAAAATCCTCTCAGGGGAAGCTAGTTGGCAAAGTGGATAAAGCACCAACCCTGGATTCAGGAGGATCTGAGTTCAAATCTGGCCTCAGACACTTGACACTTACTAGCTGTGTGACCCTGGGCAAGTCACTTAACCCTCATTGTCCGGCAAAAAAAAGAAAAAGAATGACAGATCTGGCATATACTAGAAATTTAATAAACTCTTGTTTGAATCAAAAAATTAATATAGAGTCAGTGAGTCAGCTAGCATTTATTAAGCACCTACTATGTTCCAGGCACTGTGTTAAGTTCTGGGGATACAAAGAAAGGCAAAAATCATTTCCAGTTCTTAAGGAGCTCACTGTCTATGGTGAAGCACTTTGCATACTTTGAGGTACTACATAATATGTGCTTTTATTGGTACAGAAGTCACCCAATTAGTGTTAAATAAGTGAATGATGATGAATAGACATGACTCTTTCCTCTCAAGAATCAGCTGTTGCAAGTGAGGATCTTATAACTGTAGAAGACAGTTGTGATTGAAGAAGCATCATTCAGTAGAAAGAATACTGGATTTCCATGTGGCTGACTTCATTTTTCTCCATACAATACTCTGGACTTCCTCTAGCGTTCCCCAGAAACCTCTTCATTATAGAATCTCCCTCCAGACCTGGGATACATACCGTGGAAGTACCCTCCTCCCCTGAGGCCTCACTCCCTCTGATTGGATGGCTCCTCCCAGACCAGACCTTCTACTGAAGCAGGTCATTCAGGCCAGCCATATGTCATGTCTCTCTAGGCTATTCCACAGGATTTTTCAATCATGTCTCCCATATTACCTTTGTTTCCCCTCACCCCATTCACTTTAGAGTATCCTTTTTGATGTGTATTCCCCCATTAAAATATAAGTCCCTTGGGGGCAGAGAATGCCTTTCTTTCTGCTTTTATTTGTATTCCCAGTGCATAGAAAAGTGTCTGGCACATAGTAAATACTTAATAAATGCTTGTTGATGGACTGATTTGGGTTTGAATCCCAATTCTGTCACTACCTGTGTGATCTAGGTCAAGACCTGGATTCAAATTCTCCCTCATTTATCAGTTGCATAACTGGATAAATCACTTAATTTCTCTGAGCCTCTCTTTCCTCCTCTGGGTAGAGCAGTACAGGGAGAGCTGGGAATCTTGTAAGGTTCTTTCTAGCTCTAAATCAATGATTCTGTGACTGTGTTTTGATGGGTACACTGATTACATTTGTCCGTTACATAAAAGGATCAGGGTTGGGATTGGTGGTCATCTGATCTGAAGTCAAGATGAAGATAGCAATCAGGTAGACATTTCCTGAAGAAAGCAGGCCATTGGGTTGTAATTAGAAGGATAGTGTAGATGAGTCATGGCAGACAGAATTTCATATCCCTGTTACCATTCCTTCTTTGATTGCATCCCCCATCCAGTCTAATTGTATTGTTGTTTAGTTGTTTTCAGTCATGTCTGACTCTTTGTGACTCCTCTTTGGGAGGAGGGGTTCTTGGCAAAGATACGGGAGGGGTTTGCCATTTCCTTCTCTAGCTCATTTTACAGATGAAGAAGCTGAAGGTTACATGACTTGCCTAGGGGTCACTGAGCTAGTGTCTGAGGCCAGATTTGAACTCAGGTCTTCCTGCTTCCAGACCCAACACTCTATCCACTGTGTCTCCTAGTTGTCCCTCTAACTCTATTAGCCTTGGCTTATTGTTGACTTGTCCCCAGAAAAGTCATACTTTATCCAGTTGACATAAACAGAAATAGCAGTTGACATAAACAGAAAAGGCAGCCCTTGGATGGGCAGCATCCTGAAGCAGCAGTTTTTAGAATGAATCTAGGTGCTGAAAGACTACTGAGGCCATCCCATGAAAAGAGAGGCCAGTAACCATGGCTGGACACTCCCTGAGGGGAGGTTCTTGGTCATGCTCTAAAGAAGGACTGTCAGAAGCCATACAAGGCTAGGTGGGGCTTGGGGAGAGAAATACCATCAGTTGACCTGTGTAATTCAGATTAGTGTGTGCTTTGGGCCAAATCAACCCACAAGCATTTTAAAAGCCCTCCCTATATGTCAGAAGATGTTTTAGAACATGGGACGACAAGATGAAAGTGAAAAAACTGGTGGTTTTTTTCCCCCCCCAGGCAATGAGGGTTAAGTGACTTGCCCAGGGTCACACAGCTAGTGTCAAGTGTCTGAGTCTGGATTTGAACTCAGGTTTTCCTGAATCCAGGGCCAGTGCTTTATCTACTGCACCACCCAGCTGCCCCCTGGTGGGCTCCTTGAATCAAATCTCCCTCCATCCCCCCCTCCTATCCTGCTTATTCATTTAGCTTCATTTGGTTGCCACAGTGATTTTTCCTAAAGGGCAGGTCTGACCTTGTCACTCCCCTGCTCAATATGCTTCAGTGGCTCCCTATTACTTCCATCACCAACTATAAAGGCCCTTGTTTGGCATTCAAAGCTCGTCATACCTGTATCCTCCTTACCTTTCTAGTCTTTACTTTCCTCCACTTTCCTCCACTCTCTGCACTCCACGATCCAGCTACTCTGGTCTACTCACAGTTCCTTGAACATGACAGTCCATCTCTTATTGCCATGTCTTTGTGTGAGCTAGCTTCTATACTCAGAGTATTCTACCCCACACCTCCACCTCTTGGTTTCCCTGTCTTTCTTGAACACTCAGCTCAAGCTGTAGTTACTGTAAGAGGTCCAGATTTTAGACTTTCCTTCTTAGAGTGCCTTCCATCTTCTATTTACTCTGCATATATCTCGTACGTGCCCAATTATTTACCTGCTGTCTCTTTGTTAGAATATAATCTCCTTGAGGGCAGGGACTATTTTTGGTTTTCGATGGTGCTTAGCAGAGTCCCTGGCACACTTTACCAGGGACTTAAAGCCCTGTACAATTGTTAGCTATCATCATCATTATTTTTACATTAGTAGTTGTAGGGTTCAGGAAAGAGTTCATCATAATAGCTAGTATTATATGTTTTAAGGTTTACAAGGGCTTTACACGTAATCTCACTTGATCTTAACAACACCATGAGGTAGATACCACTTAATAGATGAGAAAACTGAGGCTGAGAAAGATTAAGTGATTTGCCCAGGGTCACAAGCTAGTAACAGTCTGAGATAGGATTTGAACACAGATCTTCCTGATTTCAGGTAAAACACTCTTTGCCACCTATTTCATGTAGAAAATGATACTTGAGTTAAGTCTTAAGGGATTCTAATTAATGGAAGTGATGAGGTGTGTTCCAGGCAAAGGCACAGATACCACAGATAGAATGCTTATGTGTGAGAAATATGAAGAAGTCCAGGTTACCTGGACAAGAGAGTACATGAAGGGATGTAATATATAAGAAGTCCGGAAAGATAGGTAGGGTTCAGATAGTAAAGGGCTTGAAATTCCAAATGGTCACTTGAGGTAACAGGGACCCCCTTCCCCTGGTGTTTATGGATCAGAGGAGTGACCTGGTTAGCCTTATCCTTTTGGGAAAATGGCAGGTGTATGGGTTGGGGGTGGAGGATAAATTGAAGTGGAGAGAGACTTGAGGCAGGGAGAACGATTAAAAAGCTAGTGCAGTAGACTGAGTGAAAGGGCAAAGGAGGTAGAGGGAAAAGTGCCACATTTGTAGGTAGTCCCTAAATTCTTTGCCTAGACAGACACAATGATGGCATTGACCAAATCCACTTTCTGGAGGTCCCTACTTCTGTACTTACTTTTAAGTTGTTTCACATTTTATTAATGTCTTGGATAAAAGCACAGATGGAATGCTTATCAAATTTCCAGATGACACAAAGTTAGGAGGCGTAGCTAATCTGTCAGATGACTCCGATAGAGGATCTGAAAAAAAAAAATCCCCACAAGCTAGAATCTGGGCTTAATTTATTAAGATGCAATTTAATAGGGACAAGCGTATAAAGGTTTGGCTTCATAAATTCAAATCCTTAAGTATGAGTTGGTGGAAGTTATGACAAGGCAATAGTTTATCTTAAAGAGATGGTGGGTCTTGGTGAACCAAATTCACTTTGAGCTTTTCAAAAGTGTGATATGGAAGCCCCACCCTTCTGTCCCCACCCCCCATCCCTGTGAACAAAAATCTAGTGTGATTTAGCCTGCATTGAGAAGGGATGGTGTCCAGGACAAAGGGGGTGATGGTTTTGAAGTACTGTGACCTGGCCAGACAACACCTCAGTATTATGTACAGTTCTGGGCATTACTACCTCTCAGCGGAAGGACCTCACTAAAACTGGAGAACTTCCAAAGGAAGGCAATGGGGATGATGAAAAACCTTGACATGGGTCAGATCAAGCTGAGTTGAAGGAATGACTAAGTCAGGTGACATATTGGATAAGATCCTAGCCTTGGAGTCTTGTACATCTCTGCTGTCTTGCCTATCAGAATGTGATCTCTTTGAGGACAGGTAGAGATGGGTTTTGCCTTTTCTTTATCCCCAGTGCTTAGCACCACTTGATAAAGTCGATTGATAAATGATTGAGTCAGGGTCTACTTGGTTCAGGTCCTACTGCAGATATTTACTGTGTGACCCTGGGCAAGTCAGTTGCCTGCCGGAGTTTCCTCAACTTTATTTTACTTTTTCAGTTGAAGTCAGAACTTTATGACAGTTATAGCATCCAAGAGCATCTGAGCCTCACAACAACCTTATGATGTATTTCCTTCACTTAAAAATGGGAATAATAATAGTACCTACATTACAGAGTTATTTTAAGGGTCAAAGGAGATCATATTTAGGTAGCTAGATAGCACAATGGATAGAGTGCTAGACCTGGAATAAGGAAAACCTGAGTTCAAATCTAGCATCAGACACTTACTAGGCATGTGACCGTGGGCTAATCACTTAACTTCTTCAGTTTTCTCAATTGTAAATGGGGATAATAATATCTCCTAATTGGCAGGGTTGTTGCAAGGATCAAATGAGATATTTGTCAAATGCTTAGCACAGTCCTGGGTATATAGCACTTGTTCAATTTCTTCTTTACCCACTCTCTGGGTCTCAGTTACTTCATCTGTAAAATGAGGGAGTTTAAACTCCATGATCTCTAAGATTCCTTCCAGTTTTGAATCTATGATCCTATGAACTGAGGATATTAATCTGGAGAAGAGAAGATTTAAGAAGAACATAATGATTTTCTTCAAATATTTGAAGAGTTGTCCTGTAAAGGGGATTATTCTGCTTGTCTTCATAGGACAGAACTATGAGTAATGGATATGCATTGCAAAGAGGCAACTGTAGGCTTGATAGGGAAAGAAAGACTTTCTAACAATTAGAGCCACCCAAATGTCATTCTGTCAGTCAACCAGTTTTTGTTAAATACCTGATATGTTTCAGGCATTGTGCTAAGTTCTAGGCAGAAGACAGTCTCATTGTCAAGACACTCACAGCCTTTTTTTTTTCTTCATATTTTCATATCAATCATGTTGTGAGAGAAGAATCAGAACAAAAGGAAAAAGACACAAGAAAGAAGAAATTAAAAAAACAAAAAGTGAAAATAGTATGCTTTAATTTGCATTAAGACTCCATAGTTCTTTTTCTGGATGTGGAGAACAATTTCCATCATGAGTCTTTTGGGATTGTCTTGGATCATTGTATTGCTGAGAAGAGCTAAGTCTATTACAGTTGATCATCATACAATGTTGTTACTGTGTACAATATTCTCTTGGTTCTGCTCATTTCACTCAGCATCAGTTCATTTAAGTCTTTTCAGGTTTTTCTGAAGGCTGCCTGCTCATCATTTCTTATAGAACAATACTATTCCATTATATTCATATACCACAGCTTGTTCAGTCATTCTCCAATTGATGGGTGTCCTCTCAATTTCCAATTCTTTGACACCACAAAAAGAAGCTATAAATATTTATATACATGTGGGTCCTTTCCCCTTTTTTATGATCTCTTTGGGATATAGACCTAGTAGTAGTATTTCTGGGTCAAAAGATATGCACAGTTTTATAGCCTTTTGGGCTGGTTTCAAATTGCTCTCCAGAATGCTTGGATCAGTTCACAACTCCACCAACAATGCATTAGTGTTCCAATTTCCCCACATCTCCAACATTTATCATTTTCCTTTTGGTTATATGTGTGAGGTGGTACCTCAGAGTAGTTTTAATTTGCATTTCTCTGATCAGTAGTGATTGAGAATATTTTTTTTCATATGACTGTAGATAACTTTAATTTCTTCATCTGAAAACTGCCTATTCATATCCTTGGACCATTTCTCAATTGGAGAATGACTTATATTCTTAAAATTTTTGTTCTCTACATATTTTAGAAATTATGCCTTTTTCAGAAACACTGGTGCAGTCACAGTTTTGAGCTGTTTCTGGGCATGGTGCATTCTCCTTCTCTTTAGGTCTTTGAGCTTGGCTCAAAGCTTGTCCAGCCTTGGCCAGGTGACCACTTGTTGGAGATGGGGAGAGCAGATTCTTATCCAGGGGAGAACTGGATGAGGCGGTCTTCAAGTTTGCTTTCTTACTCTGACATTCTGCTGTGAGGAACGGCGGTGAAATGGGATTTATGAAGCTGAGAGATGGAGGGAATTTGTGTCTGGCTCAGTGAATAGTCCAAATTAGGGAATATTAAAAAAATAAAGGTAGTTTTATAACTTTCAAGTGGCTATGTGTACTGTAAATAAGATTTACATAATAGAGTTTTCCTTGGTGTGAGCAAGTTCTGACAGTGCCTCTGTGAGATTCCAAATAAGTCATGGAAAGATTATCTCAGTTGCCCATGGAACTCTAAGACAGTAATTTGCAGGATAGTTGATGCTCTACACGAGAGAGAGAATTTTCTCACCAGAAAATCCCTGGACTAATGAATTTAAAGGTTTGGATTTAAAAAAAGATTTAAATGAACAATATAAAAAATGAGGCAAATCCCAGGAAAAAGGACATTTCACAACAGCCCTGTTACATAATGCACCATAAACAGCAGTCACAACTATTATTCATTTAAATCTTTTTTCTTGGAATCATTATACTGTATTTCAATTACAACAGTTTTTCAAAATCTAGTACTTTTTATGATGAGGTTTTATTGCATATTCCAAGTGAATAAAAATAATTCTACTTATATTCTAGGGAAAGCATGATTGATGAGAGCCATGTTAGGGAATATGCTCAGAGCTGCCCTTCCTGGTTTTGGTGATTTCTTGTGCTAGCCCATTGGTTGGCCGTGTTGGAGATGGGAAAACCTTGGCTGCTTATAGCTATTTGGTAGCTCACCACTGAAGTACATGCATGCTTTAAAATGTTGGTTTAATGCCCCTATTTGCTTCTGAGGAAGAAGAAATGATGACTCAATGGATCTTCATCTTGGCTTGCTTGGTCTCTTGCTTTTATTCTCTTAAGTTTCAAGTAGTGTGCTTTGTCTCTAGATTCCCAGCAATAGAGGTAACAATGCTAACATTAAGATAGCACTTTTCTATGCTCCATGAACTATGCTAAGTGCCTTACAATTAGGGAGCAAAATGGGCTATGTTCCTCCCCTATCAACTGTCATCCCCAAATAGAGGATGGACTCAGGTAGCCTTGTGCATGGTTTCTTGTCTGCCCTTACCACTTTGTGTTTCATTTCCTAAGTAGGTGGCTAAACATGATTCTTTTTTGTTTTTTTTTTTTGTTTTTTGGGGTGTTTTTTGCGGGGCAAGGAGGGTTAAGTGACTTGCCCAAGGTCACACAGCTAGTAATTGTCAAGTGTCTGAAGCTGGATTTGAACTCAGGTCCTCCTGAATCCAGGGCCAGTGCTTTATCCACTGCGCCATCTAGCTCCCCAGCTAAACATGATTCTTGAGGTGGATGTGCCCAGGCTTGGAGATATATTCTTGTGAGTTTGAGAATCCCAGAGTTTTTGGATTCCGTCAGAGCTAATTACAAGCGGAGAAGTCCCTAGCCTCTCTCCCGCTCTTGGAGAAGATGATCACCAAGAGGATTGGCGCAAGTCTCTCCCATTTTATAAAACATAGACCAAGAGTTGTTTGCACAGTTGCAGAGCAGAGGTGAAAAGTAAAATGCTTAATCAGCGATCCTGCAGACTGCTTTATGTCCCAGTGAGGTCTGATCATCAGCCTCTTGAGACAGTCTAGTAACGGTTATAAGTTCTTGATGAATCCTCTTTTAAGGACTCATGTATGCCATCAGTGTTTTTGATTAGCATTTCTTTTGTGTGTAGGCAATATCCCCCCCATATCTGATTCATATTGTATATTGAGTACCTTTTTGTTCCCCTCTTTGGGGAGACCTAAGCATAAGCCAAAACACAATCTGGAAGCAATTTTCCCCCAGGATGGGGGACATATCAAGCTAAAAAGTTCAAGAAAAGAGACCCAGTGTGGAGGACTTGCCGGTGGGCTGAAAAAAAAAAAGGGAGTCCCTTAGTGGAGTAGGGAGAGTTGCCGGCCTCTTGAGCCCTGCAGTGGTTGCTTATGCTAGTTTTGTTTTGTTTTTGTGGGGCAGAGTTACACAACTAATAAGTGTCAAGTGTCTGAAGCTGGATTTGAACTCAGGTCCTCCCAAATCCAGGGCCGGTGCTTTATCTGCTGTGCCACCTCCCCCTGTGGAAAAGCAACAAATTTAAAGTCAGAGGACTTGAGTTGAGACCCCAACTCGGCTGCTTATTTGCTGTATCACCAGGTAGAATTCACTTCACCTCTGGACGTATTTCCAACTATAAAAATTGAGAGAGTTGGATTGAGATCAGCCCCCATAGTCACTTCCAACCATCAAATCCTCTAACCTTATCCTGTTCCTGAATGTTTTATGGTTCAGGAATTACTTCTGATTCGGAAGATCAAATCCTTTGGCTTGTGATAGTCTTGGGGAATAGGATCCAAACTAGTCTGGAGCCAGCCAGCTGTCCCAGATCCTAGGCTTCTAGAAAGAAAGCCACCTACCTAGGGACAGGCAGGAAAGGAGAGAGCAGAAGCTGATAAACTATGCGTCACCAAGCAAGGAAGTAAAAAGAAACCCAGAATTAAAACAAACTCCTATGGATCGAAACACCCTCTTCTGGGAGTAGAGCCAGGGACATGCAGGTTGTTATGGAAAGGAAGGGACAGGAGTTAAGGCATTGTCCCTTGGTTTATTTGGGGTTAGAAGAGAGAAGACCAGGGTAGCCCACTTGCACATGTAAACTCTGAAAGAGATAGAGCAGGTGGGATGGGGAGGGGAAAGGATAATGGAGCCAAACCACATAGTCTGTGTGTATCTCTTGTAATTCTGGAGGGGCATAGTGCCAGCCCTGGGTGTTCCCTGGGTAAGGGGACAATGACGTGCACACAGAGCAGTTTCATGCCAGGCCAGGGTCAGCCAGGCAGAAGCTGCCTGCAGAGGAGCTGGGTCTGGTGACTCGTTAGCTGATGTAACAGCTCCTGGTGGGGAGTGCTATGGGGGTGCCATATTTGCTTCTCAAATTCTAGGCCTCCCCTGCTGGGAAGGAGGGGGCAGGGAAGGGTATTCTGGTGTATGAAGGTGGGGGGTGGGGAGGGAAGTGGCAGCAATTTTCTCCATCGTTTTGCATCATTGACTTCCAATATCCTAATCCCCGTTCATGTGGGAGTCGGAAGAATCACATTTCATGCTTTAGATGTTCTGTGCAATAGACCTGAGAGGAGTTAGCATACAGATGAGAATGAAGGGAAGAGCAGTGAAGAGTTGACTTTTGTACAGGACATGGGCACAGAAAGCAGGCCAGTCTGTACTTCCGGGGACTGTCCTGCTTTTCCCACACCTAGGAAATGGGAGAATCCACACATAGTATTGCTCTCCTCCATTGTGGTAGGACTGACCCTCTACTGGAAAGCATAGTTTACAACATCAGAGAAGCCAAGGTTATGATAAAGAGGAGAACAAAACAGACCCTTTCCTGAGGTACCATTGGTCCTAGAGAGGTGTATACATCCACAGTCTTTTACAGTCTGGAATATGAGGGCATCACAGCTGGGGAACAAGTCCTCTTTCTGCTCACTGCTTTCTGTGGGTTAAGGGATGAGGATGGGTGGTGTGCTCGCTCTCTCTCTCTCTCTCTCTCTCCCCCTTCCTTCTCTTTCTTCTCTTCCTCCCTCCCTCCCTCCTTTCCTTCCTTCCTTCTCTCCCACCTTCCCTTCCCTTCCCTTCCCTTCCCTTCCCTTCCCTTCCCTTCCCTTCCCTTCCCTTCCCTTCCCTTCCCTTCCCTTCCCTTCCCTTCCCTTCCCTTCCCTTCCCTTCCCTTCCCTTCCCTTCCCTTCCCTTCCCTTCCCTTCCCTTCCCTTCCCTTCCCTTCCCTTCCCTTCCCTTCCCTTCCCTTCCCTTCCCTTCCCTTCCCTTCCCTTCCCTTCCCTTCCCTTCCCTTCCCTTCCCTTCCCTTCCCTTCCCTTCCCTTCCCTTCCCTTCCCTTCCCTTCCCTTCCCTTCCCTTCCCTTCCCTTCCCTTCCCTTTCCTTTCCTTTTTTTCCTTTCCTTCCTTCCTTCTTTCCTTCCTTCCTCTGTTTTCTTCTCTCTCTCCCTCTCTCCTCCCTCCTTTCTTCTCTCATCACTCCTACTCTTCTTCCAGTCTCTCATGCCTTTGCCTTCCCCTCTTATTCACCCAGTTTCTCAGGCTAGGGAAGGCAAAGACAAGCCTCCTTATTCTTCCAGTGCCATCTTCCATGGGACCTTATGAGTTATCTTCCTCTCATAAGTTGTCACCACTTTTTTTTTTCTTTTACTACCACTTACTGGCCCTGTTGCTACCACGTAGACCTTTTAGCTGACATGGTCACCATTCATTCTCCCCCAGGCTGAGTGAGGAGAAAAAAGAGAGGATCTCATCCCTTGCCATGTGCTTTTTAAGCATTGTTTTTAGAAATACAAATGAATAACAACAATAGCAAGATATTTTATAGGGCTTATATATGTATATATATATGTATATATATATTTAGTACTAACACATATATATTATGGTACTTATACATATTATATATTTAGTCCTCATATATACACATACATCTATCTGTCTATCTGTCTATCTGTCTGTCTATCTATATCTATATCTATCTATCTATCTGTCTGTCTGTCTGTCTATCTATGTATCTATCTATCTATCTAATTTAGGCCTCACTACATGCCACTGGGCATATTATCACCATTTTACAGATGAGGAAAACGAAGTTAAGGCGGTTAAGTCAATCGCCTTAAACCACATTGCCAATAAATCGTAAGACCAAGACTAAAATCCCTGGTTTTTCTTACTCCAAGTCCTCTGCTTTTTCCAATGTGACACTCATTGGATTGTGCCAGGGATCAACATCTTCACCTTGGCTTCCATAACACAGTGACTAGGATACTTCTGATAGGATCCAGGACAAGCACCCAATGGGAAAGTCCAACCTTGCAGTGATCTGTTCATAGGGTATCTCTAGCCCTTCTCAGGTTTTGGTCATGGTTTTGGGTTTTTTTTTTCCTCTAGAGATTATCCTCCATGTTTGACAGAGAGGGAAACTGGATGGGGGAGGGGAGGAAGAAGAGTAAATTTGATGGCTTTTCAGGTATTGCCTAATATAATCATGCAAATAAGCCCAGTTCTATGGGCTCACATTCCTCTAGCAGAAACCAAGCTGTGGGCAGGTGCAACTTTCAATATAACCCCAAAATAATGATACAGAGTACGTATGTTGTGCTTCAGGATGTATACCCACTTGACATGACATGGTTCAACCCACATGAGTATGACCTTGGTAAATGCCAATGAAATATAGTGGTACTGTTGAAATTTCAGGGAGGAAGGGCCAATCTATTTGAAAACCATCTGTGAGCCAGGTTGACAGTTTAGAAGGTGAGCCTGTGTCTCTGGGCTCCTATTTTGGGGCCTTCCAGATACATCCCTTAGCCCATATACAACTTCTCAGAAATTCCAGGGGCTTGACTCTAGCAAATAATTGCCCAAATGACTTCATATAGATTCTATCATCATCCAAGATATTTGAGCAGTGTGCATTAATTATCAAAAAACCCCCAACCCAACAAGTATTTATTAAACATTATGGGACAGGCACAGAAAAGCCAAGGTGACAGAATCCTTGCCCTCAAGAAGCTTACATTCTAATGGGGGTAATAGGCCTCCAGCAGTCGCAGACAACCAAGGATCAGAGCCTTGAAGAGCCACAGGCCACAGCGTGGCTGTGCAGTCTGATACAGGAGCCGCAGCTCCTGAGTGATTTATAACGGGTAACTGCTGCATCCTGTGTTGTATCCACCCCATGAGGAATGGAATGTCCTCTCCAGGGCGCTGGCCTGGGCAGATCAATATGGAAAACAAGCTGTTGCCCGTGCAGCAGGTTTTCCCTCTCCGAGACATTGGTGGATCCAAAGGAGAGGCAGAGCCAATACAGTTTGGCACCAGTGCCACCGCAGGAGTTGCCAGGGGGATGTGATGTCCAACATCCAACTGCCTAAGGGACTCAGACTCCTGATTTTTTTTTCGGGGTTAACTCCTGAAGCCTTTCCCATATATGGGTATAGCCGCAAGGCAGCGGAGGTTTAAAATCAGAGTTTCCTTCCCCTAGGCAGGTTGCCTTCCAAGGCTAACAAGCCTTGAAGTGACTGGTTTTAAGGTGCCAGTGACTCGCCTTCGCCCCTTCTCCTGTTAGTGGAAACAGTTCTGCCATGAGAAGGCCAGGAGTTGGGCTTCGGTTGTCAAAGGCTATTTGAGACACGCTATCGGAGCATTTTATAGAGAGTGGGAGCTTATCCCCATTCCCATCCTGGTTTGACAAACCTTTGGGGGTATAACATGAATATAGACCACTCCACATGCTCACACGCATCTCACATATATGTGTATGTGTGTATCTAGAAAACATACAAAATAAACACGAGGTAGTTGTGGGAGAAAGTCTACTAATAGCTGGGAGGGGATGATTAGAAGGGCTTCATGAAGTACACCCTTGAACTGAATTTTGAAGGAAATCAGTCATTTCAAGGGGAAGTGCTTTCTATACCTGGAGCACAGTCCGTCCAAAGGAATGGAGATTGGGGATGAAATGGTATATGTATGAAGAACTTTAAGAAGGCCAATTTGTCTAGACCATAAAGTCCATGATGGAGAGTAATGTACAAGGATGCAAGAAATCATTGGAAATTCATAAAAATCCTCTGAGGTGAGTACTATAGGCATTTCCATTTCTGTTTTATAGATGGAGAAACTGAGGTTCAGAGAAGGTAAATAACCTTCCTGTGGTCACATAGTTAGTATTAGAGATGAGATTTGAATGCATGCCTTCCTGATTCCTCCTTAGTTCAATATTCCATAGATTCCCAGTTGAAACTTCATTAAACCATCTTATATTAGCTTCACTGATACCAAACAAGTGTCTGAAGCTACAGGGCACCTGGAGGGAGAGATAAGAAGCAGCATGTTCCAGATAGGTTGGGCCACTGCCACCATCTAGACTGCCATCTTGGACCATGATGGGAACAGCCCAGCCCCCCCTGAACCCAATGAGATTTTGGAATAGCTGTCCCTCTGGTCCACTGCTTGAAGCTATCATCCAGAGAAGCAACACCTGTGCAGGTGCAGCCTTGAAACTGTTCTTGTAGGTGCTATAGCCACATTTAAAAAACAAAAAACAAAAAACACCCAACCAACAACTTTTTATTGATTTGTTTACACCACCAAAATATCCCTAGTTTCTTAGTACCATAGTTTATACCACCATAAAATCCCTAATTTCCCCAAGTATCCCACCCTCCCTCCCTCCCAGAGAAAACCCAATCATATAACAAATGATATTTTAAAAATAATTTAAAAAAATGAATAAAATGAAAAAACAAGCCCACTCATATAACAAATAGTATTTTTAAAATAACTTTTAAAAAATAAAAAGAAGAAAAATCAGCATACTTAATGAATACACTGAAAAAGTCTGAAAATACATCCAGTGTACAACACTTCTGGGCCTCCAACCTCTACAAAAGGGTTCACAGGGGGTGGTGGGGTGTCTTCTCATATTTCTTCTTTCAAGACATGCTGATACTTTATAATTTTGTAATATTCCCTTTTTTGTAGTGGTTCTTTTTGTTTACATTGTTGTAATCATTGTGTATGTTTTTTCTTGACTTAGTTTTTTTTTTTTTTTGGTGGGGCAATGAGAGTTAAGTGATTTACCGAGGGTCACCCAGCTAGTAAGTGTCAAGTGTATAAGGCTGGATTTGAACTCAGGTCCTTCTGAATCCAGGGCTGGTGCTTTATCCACTGTGCCACCTAGCTGCCCCATCTTGGCTTAGTTCTTCATCAGTTCAGACCAAAGGTCAAGGATATTAAAGGAATTAATGAAAAAAAAATTAAAGAAAATTTAACTATACCAGATCTTAAAGTACATTATAAGGCAGTAATGATCAAAACTCTCTGATACTGGCAAAGAAATAGACAGGTGGATCATTGGAACAGAGGAGACATACAATACACAGTATTCAATGATTATAGTAACCTTGTGCTTGGCAAATATAAATATTTAAGCTTCTGGGATAAGAATTCAACATTTGGTAAAAATTGTTGAGAAAACTGGAAAGCAGTCTGGCGGAAGTTGTGTATAGAACAATATCTGACACCATTTACCAAGATAAGATCAAAATGGATACATGACCTATACATATAGGGAAATATCATAAGTAAATTAGAAGAACATGGAACATATTACCCATCAGACTTATGGATAGGAGAAGAATTTATGAATAGATAAGAGATAGAGAGCGTTGTGAGATGTAAAATGGATAATTTTGATTACATTAAATTAAAAAGCTTTTGTACAAATAAAACCAATATAGCCAATGTTAGAAGGAAAGTAGAAAATTGGAAAGAAGTTTTTTATAGATAGTTTCTCTGGTAAAGGTATAATATCTCAAATATGTAGAGAATTTTGTCAAATTTACAAGAATGTGAATCATTTCCCAATTGAAAAATGTTCAATGGATATGAAGAGGCCATTTTTATTTTTCTTTTTTTAATTAATAAAGTATTTTATTTTTTTCCCGTTATATGTAAAGATAGTTCTCAACTTTTGTTTATACAAGCTTTCCAATTTCAGATTTTTCTCCCTCCCCTCCCTCCCCCCTCCCCTAGACAGCAGGTAATCTGATATAGGAGATATATATATACACACACACACACATATGTATATATGGATGTGTGTATATGTATATATATATATACACATATATACACATAATAACATTAAACATATTTCTGCATTAGTCATGTTATAAGAGAAAAATCAGAGCAATGACGAAAAACCCCAAAATAGAAAAGCATCAGCACCAAAAGCAAAAGAAATAGTATGGTTCATTCAGCATCTATACTCCACAGTTCTTTTTTTTTCCCCTGGATTTGGAGATCCTCTTCTATCATGAGTTCCCTGGAACTCTTCTGTACCATTGCATTGGTGAGAAGAAAATACTCCATCACAGTAGATCAACACTCAATGTTGATGATACTGTGTACAATGTTCTTCTGGTTCTGCTCATAAGAGGCCATTTTTCAATGAAGAAATCAAAACTATATATAGTCATTTGAAAAAATACTATAAATCATTATTGATCAGAGAAATGCAAATTAAAACAGCTTTGAGATATTATTTCACACCTATGAGATTGGCTAAAATGATAGAAACAAATGTTGGAAGAGATATAGAAATATTGGGACACTAATGCACTGTTGATAGAACTGTGAACTCTCCATTTTGGAGAGCAATCTGGAATTAAGCCTAAAGAGTTATAAAACTGTGTATATCCTTTGGCTCAGCAATTCCACTATTTAGTCTGTTTCCCAAGGTGATCAAGGGAAAAAGGAAAAGAATCTATATATTCAAAAATGTTTATAACAGCTCTCTTTGTGGCAGCAAAGAACTGGAAACTGAGAGGATGCCCATGAACTAGGGAGTGTCTGAACAAGTTGTGATATATGATTGTGCTAGAATACTACTGTGCCATACAAAGTGATGAGCAGGTTGATTTTAGAAAAACATGGAAAGACTTGCATGAAAAAATGAAGAGTGAAATGAGCAGAACCGAGAGAACATTGTATACAGTAACAGCAACATTGTTCAAAGAATAACTGTGAACAACTAATTTATTATAAGTTATAAATATTCAAAGAAACCACAAAAGACTCATGAAGGAAAATGCTATCCACCTCCAAAGAAAGAACTAATAAGATGATGTCTTATATACATTTATGTGTGTGTGTGTGTGTGTTTGTGTGTGTGTGAGAGAGAGAGACAGAGACAGAGAGACAGAGAGAGAGAGAGAGACAGAGACAGACAGAGAGAGAGAGACAGAGACAGAGACAGAGACAGAGAGAAAGAGACAGAGACAGAGACAGAGACAGAGACAGAGAGGGAGATGGTGGCCTTCTCTAGCGTATATAGTGTATATATCTGGGTAACCAGAGTGATTTATGGAGATTTCAAAATTTTTTTCTGGGGAGAGGACAGAATATTGGCAAACAGTGTTTCTGACCCTTGTGGATAGATGCTCCAAGACGTTGCTTCAGTTGCCAATTGTTGTGAATCAGCAGAACAACTGTTCACTGAAGACATGTCTAGGTATGGGAGTCCCAAGAAGCATAACTGGATATGTAGTATTCTATCACAATCATATACCATAACTTGTGTGGCAGAGAATAGTCTCATAGTACAGGCTTTCTGCCAACCTGTTCATTTACTGGGATTTCATTATAGAGAGTTGTGATCATTCTTGGAGGGGGCAGCATACTTATACACTAGGAGAGAAACCCTTGAAGTTCTGGCTAAGACACTCCAATATCTCTGCTAAGAAACCCCCAAAGTGGGGCCATGGAGAGTCAGACATGACTGAAACAACTGAAAAGCAACATTTGTGTGTGTGTTTGTGTGTGTGTAGATATAGATATAGATAGATAGTGTATGTATATATATATATTATACACACACATATAGTATACACACATATTTGTCTCTCTGTCTCTCTCCCTTCCCCCATCTATCTTTCATCCCACATATCTCTTTTTCTATAAGAGGCATTTCCTTTATCCCTTTTCTTTATCCTCCCTCTACCAACCATAATGTGCACAATGCCTGGCATATACTGGGTCCTTACTAAATATCTATTGACTAACTTTCCAATTACATTGCATATATCCTGTATGAAAATAGTTAATTATCTGTTATTTCCCCTTATAGAATGTGAGCTCTTTGAGGGCAGAGACTGTATTGTTTTTGTTTTTATTCCCAGCACTTACAATGACTGGCACATAGTAAATGTTTAACAAATATTTGTTGAGATATTGCTGTTGTTCGTCCTTTGTTGTTTTTTTTTGTTTATTTGTTTGTTTTTTGCAGGGCAGTGAGGGTTAAGTGACTTGCCCAGAGTCACACAGCTAGTATTGAGTGTCTGAGGCTGGATTTGAACTCAGGTCCTCCTGAATCCAAGGCCAGTGCTTTATTCACTGTGCCACCTAGCTGACCCCCGTCCTTTGTTTTTTGTTTGTTTTTTAGTGAGGCAATTGGGGTTAAGTGACTTGCCCAGGGTCACACAGCTAGTAAGTGTTAAGTGTCTGAGGCCGGATTTGAACTCAAGTCCTCCTGACTCCAGGGCCGGTGCACCACCTAGCTGCCCCTTCCTTCTGTCCTTTGTTTTTGAAGAAGACCCGTGCCATCATGGGGTAATATCTTGTGCATGAACTATATTTAAGTAAGCCAGAGTTGCACCGAGTCATCAGCCTCACTCTCTCTTCCAGAGTGATCTAAGTCCAGTGCCAGGACAAAAGTCAGGATGACTGGAGATGGCCCGGGATTCTATGGATGACCTTGGCATCTTCAACATCTGACCAAATTCTAAGTACTCCACAGTACCAGCTTTAGCCCCCTTTGTCACCATTGGAACAAATTGTTCTCATCTACCTATTCCACCGGGAGAGTTCTTCATATGCTTGGGTTGTCTATTCTCCTAACTCAATAATGGGTCTGAGGCCTGTCGATTACCCTCAACCTGGTTTAGCTCGACACTTTACCTGGGGGTGGCCACTGGGTATTCTATAGCTTCTTGGAGTGACGGGTGAGAGTTGAGTGAAGGTGGATGAGCATTCCTGAAAAGGTTTCAGCAAGCCCTCACACCCAGAGGTGCTAGTCCTTCTGAGCACCACATATACATATACAGACACGTGTGTACATACGCGTATGTATACATATGTGTGTTGTATATATATACATATATATATATATACACACAACACACACACATACATATATTACTTGTCATAATGCTCTGTACATCATTGGGAACCAGTAGATAGTTGAAGAATGATGTTCAGATAAACCAGGTTCTTGGTCACAAAAAACCTAACATATCATTCTCTTTGGGCACTGCTAACAACATTAGATAGGTCAGGTGATAGACCCGGGCAGAACTCTTCCCTGAATGTTGTAAATGGAAACCACAGGAGCCCAGAACACTACTGTGGGGCTTGATGTGCTCCTCTGGCCTCAAGGACTCAGAACATTGTCTCTGGATGCAAATGGAGCCCTGTGGCTGCTCTGCTTGTGGCTGCAGAGCCATCCCAGGACTGTGGCTCTCAGGAAAGGAAAGGAAGCACAACCAGGACCTAGTAGCTATAGGAACTTCTGGGTCCTGAGTAAGATGGGAAAATGGCGTCCTCTTGGAAGGTGGGGAAAGTGGGAAATTATTATCCCAGGAGGCTCTGAGCCTTGACTTATGGGTCAAGAAGAACAGAACTCTTCGCCATTAAAACACCATTGTAAGAAACATTCTTTGTCTTGTGTGTCCTCCCTTTGTTCTGCCTTCCCTTTCCTCCACCTCCCATCCTCCATGGTGACCCTAGGCATCTGTCTGTCTTGCCTACCCTTAGTCCTGCCTCTGCCTGGTGGGAGAGCCTCCAGCTCTCTGTCTGGAATCCTGCTGAGACTTTTCTGATTGTCTTTTTAAAAGATCAGGGAATTTGCAGTTACTGAGGGATCTTTGATAGCATCTAGTCTCACCTCTATGGAAATTGAAGGAGCTAATAGGGATGGAATGAATTACCTAAGGTGATATGGGCAGGTTACAACCAGGATTAGAACCTGAGTCCTTATCACTAGTAGGATCATAGAATCAGACTTGAGAGAGACCCTGGATCTTATCTAGTCCAATCGTCTTATCTTTTAGGTAAGGAACTGAAGCCCACAGAAATCTAGTTGCTTGTCCAAAGACACATAGATCATTACTGGTCAAGCCAGGCTTTGAACCCAGGTCCTCTGGGTTTATATCTAGTCCTCTTCTCTTTGTATCATTCAGCTCACTCTTCCAAATCTTAGTGCTCTTTCTTTTTGCCTTTCGGAGAGGTGACAATTGTCAATGAGAGAAAGGATGATGTAGTACTAGTCTCTCTTTCAGTCCCCTAAAACTTTTCTTCTTAATGGTTTCCGCATTCCCCATGGTAGTCAAGAAAGTGAAAAGGATGATGGGGACATCTCATTTTATAGGTTAAAACTAAGGAGAAACAAAGTCTCTTGGGCAAGGCCAATTGGGCACCAATCTGCAGTGGATGTGAATTATGGCTAGCTAACATTCTTATGGTGCTATTAAGATTTGTGCTCTCTCTCTCTCTCTCTCTCTCTCTCTCTTTCTCTCTCTCTCTCTCTCTCTCTCTCTCTCTCTCTCTCTCTCTCTCTCTCTCTCTCTCTCTCTCTCTCTCTCTCTCTCTCTCTCTCCCCCTCTCTCTCCACCCCTCTTTCCCCCTGACTTTGAAAAGTGAAATAACTTCATTTTCCACTGGGCTACATATGCCCACACAAACATATTTTATCTCATTAAAAAAATATTTCATTTAATCCTCAAAACAACACTTTGAAGTAAGTAGGTGCTATCAACACCACCATTTTACAAATGAGGAAACCGAGGTTTAGAGAGGTTAAATGACTTGTTCAGGGTCAACATGCCTGATGAAGAATTTGAATTCAGGTCCTCCTCTCTCCAACTACAGTACTCTATTCACTGGGTTTCTTAATGACCTCAACTTCCAGGTCAGTGGCTATCAGATAACTGAGCACCACAGTACCATTAAGATGTCTCCCCCTCTGTCCAGATAAAAATCTCACCACTGCCACCAAAGTGAATGTGAAAAGCTCCATTGTGGGCAGTGAGCATTCATTCTTGGGAGCTCCTCTGGCCCAGGGTCTTGAACACATGCTGTCACAGAAACTTCCATTTCTGGCAGGTGGTTCACATTTTGAGCACAGTTTCTCCCATCCCTTATGTCTCTGAGGATGTTGGAAAGTTGATCAGAACCCCAAACCCTTTCTGTCCCTGTGTGCTTTTAAAAAGGGAACAGGATGCCCAAAGGGCCCAAGACTCTGAAGCAAGAGCAAACCCCCTGTGCCAGGGTTGTGGGGAGGGCATGAGTTGTGCCGGCTGACCCCACCTGTTCCCATCCAGAAACGAGAACCGAAGATGCAGAGAGTAACTAGCTTTATAATCTCTTGTGCTCCACCTCCTTCCCTCCCCTGTCTCCTCCCAGCGTCCCACGGGGCAGGTCTGGATCTTCCTGGCTCTGGACATGTGTGATCCCTAGATAAGCATTTCCAGTGAACTTGGCTGGCTGGAGTTCAGTGACTGACCTGATAGGATGGTTGTGTAAGACCTGAAGGCTATTTCCTGGCAATCAGACCTGAAGTGCTTAAAATGTGCATTTAACATGATTCTAGAAAGTATTAAATACATATATTCAAGAAAACAAAAGCAAAGAGTTTGGGGTCCAAGTCAGGAACAGGTTCTGGCTTTGGAAGAGAATATTACAAGTGAAAGTCTGCATTTCTTCTTCCCTCTCCTCTCCTCTCCTCTCCTCTCCTCTCCTCTCCTCTCCTCTCCTCTCCTCTCCTCTCCTCTCCTCTCCTCTCCTCTCCTCTCCTCTCCTCTCCTCTCCTCTCCTCTCCTCTCCTCTCCTCTCCTCTCCTCTCCTCTCCTCTCCTCTCCTCTCCTCTCCTCTCCTCTCCTCTCCTCTCCTCTCCTCTCCTCTCCTCTCCTCTCCTCTTCTCTCCACTTCTCCCTCCCTCCCTCCCTCCCTCCCTCCTTCCTTCCTTCCTTCCTTCCTTCCTTCCTTCCTTCCTTCCTTCCTTCCTTCCTTCCTTCCTTCCTTCCTTCCTTCCTTCCTTCCTTCCTTCCTTCCTTCCTTCCTTCCTTCCTTCCTTCCTACCTTCCTTCCCTCTCTGTCTCTCTGTTTCTGTCTCCCTCTGTCTCTGTCTCTGTGTCTCTCTCTGTCTCTGTCTCTCTCCCCCTGACTTTGAAATGTGAAATAGCTTCATTTTCTATGGGGCTACGCCTGCCCACACTTACCCATCCACAGCACACCCCTGGGTGCTGAAGCAGCCATCACATGGCAGTCAAATTTTAACACCCATGCTGATTCATGGGTTTACGCAAGCTCACACATTTGCCCAGTGTAGGCTCCTGACGTGCATGATAAGCTCTCATTCTGAGAATTCCAGCGCCCCAAAGGTTATAAACACACACCTCATGGGTATCTACCAATTTGCCCTTTACAAAGCTATTTCCTCTTGAAAACTGTGAGGAAGGCCCATGCAAGTGTCAGCATCGCCATATTTGCTCCAAATGAGTAAACTGAGGCTCAAAGAAATTAAAGAACTTACTCATGGTCACAGAGGCAGAGAGATAAGAATAGAATCCAAATCTTAGAATCTGACATTTGGAAGGAAACTCAGTGGTTGTACAGTTAAACCCATCCCTCCACAGAAAGCATTCTATATGTTATCTCTAATTAGAATAGCTAGTGTTGGGGCAGCTAGGTGGTGCAGTGGATAAAGCACAAGCCCTGGATTCAGGAGGACCTGAGTTGGAATCCGGCCTCAGACACTTGACACTTACTAGCTGTGTGACCGTGGGCAAGTCACTTAACCCTCATTGTCCCACCAAAAAAAAGTGTTTATAGAACCCTTTAAGGTTGGCAAAATGCTTTGCATTTTTTTTCTCCTTTACACCTTGTTACAACCTACGTGTGAGGTGGGTCCTTTTATTATCTCTCTTTTACACATGAGGAAACTGAGGCTGAAAGAGGAATGATCTGCCCAGGGTTGCACAACTGGGAAGCATCTGAAACAGGATTCCAATTAAGTCCAATTCTCTTTTTACCATGGCTTGTCATGACCTCACATCACCCCTGCCAAACCTCAGATCTCTCTGGAATAGTCATTCTGTCAGCCAATTAACAAGCATTTTCTTGGGGAGACAATGGGGCTAAGTGATGTGGCCAGGGTCACACAGCTAGTAAGTGTCTGAGGCTGGATTATGAACTCAAGTCCTCCTGACTTCACCTGGCTGCCTCTCAACAGGTTTTTTTGGGGTGCATACTATGTAATAGGTATTATGCTAAGCACTGGAGATAGTGAGAAAGGCAGAAGATAGTCCCTGCCCTCAGGGACCTCACATCTAATGGGAGAGAAAATATTCAAACAACTATGCCCATAAAGATACACGAGGTTATTGGCAGGTGATCTTAGGAGGTGTCTGGGAAAGGTCATTTCCCCAAGAATTTCCCAAGTCCCCATTGGGCTTCTTCTCGAAGACGTCCAGTGATCCGGAGCTCACAACCTCCTGCGTCAGAAACAACCCATTCCACTTTGCTCAGCTCTAGTTAATAATGATAATTCCTTAAAAAAGACAGTAGAGCTTAGTATGACAGAAAACTGGCCTCGAATCCAGGAAGATTGGGTTTAAATTTCACCTCTGACACACACTGATTGTGTAATCCAGTTAACCTCTCCATGTTCCCCTTGGAATCTATCAGTTGCCAGACCACATTAGTAAAGAGAATTTCCTCGTAAGAAATTTCCTCTACCAATAAAATCACAAATACCCCCGTTTTCTAGAGAGGGAAAATCATTAGAAAGGTTTTCCTTTCTTTATATGGGGCTGAAATTTCTTCTCCATCTTTCCGTAAGTGACTTCCAACAGTTGGTTCTCACACTCTTCTCCAGCGCCAAGGAGAGTGATCCTAATCCCCCTTTCACATGAACACATTAGTGAGAACAAACTTTCTCACAAAAAGGCACATGAACCTGACATTTGCCCATGAAACAAATGCTCTCACAACATGTACTTTGTTAGAGCTCAATGGAACAATTTGGTACCAGACTTTTAGTTTCTATGTAACTCGTAGTTCCGAATAGTAGCTCTCCCACAGACTGGGTTCAATCTTTGTCGACAGCTCGTTTATGACTCTGTGCCTCAATTTTTTTTCCCAGGGAAAACCCTGGGAACATGCGAATTTGGTTCATTTCTAGCTCTTTGCTAACCCCTTTCTCCAGTTCCCACCCCCTTACTGGGAGGCTTAACAAAAGCATTTACATGTAGAACAAGTTTATTAATTATATATATAAATGGAACAGTAAGTTGTACATATTAGATTTTCAGTTTCACATGCAGTCACGTAAAAATTACACTATATTATGGAAATGATTTGTTTTATCCCATAAAATAAAAATTCAAAAATAATGTTATTAAATGCATAAAAGAAAAGAAAAAGACATGTACAGAACAGAAGAGGGATTATTTTCCAGACCTGTAGGAAGAGGGGGGCAGCTAGGTGGCTCAGTGGATAAAGCACTGGCCCTGGATTCAGAAGGACCTTAGCTCAAATCTGACCTCAGTCACTTGACACTTACTAGCTGTGTGACCCTGGGCAAGTCGCTTAACCCCCATTGCCCCACAAAACAAACAAACAAAAAAAGAATGAATGGACTCAGACCTGTAGGAAGGGAATTGTTATAATCCTACAAGGCTCACAGTACCAACTAGTCAAGTCCTTGCATTCCTCTGGGAGTCCTAGAGCCCCTAGAATGTTAACTCTCCTCTTCCTTTCTTCCTCTGCTCTCATCATTTGCTTGCTCCCCTCTGGGAGTGGCCTCTTCCCTTCCCCCACTGCATACTAATGCCTTTATACTGGTTCCTGGCTACTGCCAACATCTCTCAAGATGCCCTCCCCCAATTATTCTGACGTTCCCAATGTGGCTTAGACTCCGGAGGGGCTCCACTTGAGAATTCCTGTGAAGTGTAACCAGGCCACCTGGAAGCCCATTTTTCCTCCTCCCAGAGTTAGTATGCTCCAGCCTTGTGGTGTCATAGGCAAAGGCCACTTGATTACCCTTTGAGCTGCTTGGGTCTCTTTGGCCCAGCAACTACAGCATTATGAGAAAGGGCTATGTGACTTATTTCTGAGCTGCTCACTAAATATAGGTGAGGAAACTGTAGCTCAGAGAGGTTAGGTCACTCACCCGAGATCACATTGCAAGAAAATGGCTGAGCCTTCTCATCCTTACAACAGAGTATTTCACTGAACCTCATTTCACTTTAACCATGTGCAGAAGGGTCTACTGTCCTGACCAGAGAAGGAAGAATCATGGAATGTGAAGAGTTGGAAAGGCCTTTAAGAGGTCATCTGGCTTAACTTGTCACCCAGTGCAGTGATATCTGTAAGGTGCATGAGAGTAAGGACGTGTCTTAACTAACTTTGTATTTCCCCAGGTGTTTAATAAATGTTAGGGGGTATTGTGTTATCATTAGAGTGTTATGCAATATTATATTGTATCCCTCTAAAGCAAACATGGTGTACTTGGTAGACACTTATTAAATATTTATTGACTAATCCTGACTACTCCAGGCTCTGCTGGAGCACTTGCAGAGATGTGGAGCTCATTAGCTCATAAAGAAGCCTATTCTACTGTCTGACAGCTAATAACTCTTTTGTTCTTTCTGGTGATCAGAACCATAACTAGGGTGGGACACTACAGGGTTTTGCTCTAGGGTGCTGTCATTTAAAGGGGGCATTGACAACATTCTGATTCCTTCTGCGGCATAGGCAATAATTAGTTAAAATGGGATACTACCAGATGGTTGCTTCTTCTCCCCTCCCCTCCCAGCAAGGCTGCAGACCAGTTAAGTTTCTCCTTGGCCTAGTTCCATCTCCTTCTCCTCTCAGGTGGTATTCTCCCCAACATTAGCTTCCTAGTGTCTCAGGTGAACATGGGAACTGGGCTTTAGGTTCTTCTTCTCTTCTCTATTGAATTTGTTTTTTACAAAATTGTCTGGGGGCAGCTAGGTGATGCACTGTCTCTGGAGTTAGGGAGATCTGAGTTTAAATCTGGCCTCAGATACTTACTAGCTATGTGACTCTGGGAAAGTCACTTAATCTTAGCTGTCTCAGAAAAAATGATATGAGGGTATGTTTCATACTGCCTATCTTGGGTATGTTTTGTGAGGCCTGACCAACTTGGGCCAATTGCCCAAAATTTCTTGTTATAGGTTAGGTGATATTAAGACAAAGTCTGGCTCTTACACTTTCCTTCCAGAATCTCACCCTTCCATTCACCAGCAGCTTGGGGTAAAAGGACTTGGTTGCTCAGATTTAATCCAGTGTTGGGTGGGGGTAGTGGTAACAGATAATGGTGGCTACTGGGATCCAGCATTGATGCAACTTAGACACAATGGCTAATGGGTGTTTAGGAGGCATGAGTAGGCATTCTGTGGATGACATTCACATGTGTGGGAGGGACATGTCAGTGATCTGGCCCACTGTGTGTGCTACCGGTTTCCAACATACAAATACCCTACTCTCAGGTAGTTGGTACCTGGGGAAAAATCAAGTCAATAGCATATTCATATAGTTATGGTGTCTTTTGTATTAGCACCATGAACTTCTACCAGGAGGAGGACTGTACTCTGTGTGTAGTTTTATATGATCACTTCATTTTATTGTTGTTTAGTTGTTTTTTAGTCATGTCTGACTCTTTGTGACTCTGGGATTTTCTTGGCAAGAATTCTAGAGTGGTCTGCCAAGGGCCACCCAGCTAGTAAGAAGGTGAGGCTGGATTTGAACTCAGGTCTTCTTGACTCCAGGCCTGGTGCTGTATCCACTGTGCCACCTAGCTGCTAAACAGTCCTCTAAATGTGGTCTGATCATGTCTTAGTACAGGGAGACTATCGCCTCTTTATTCCTGAAAGATAAGCCTCTCTTAATGTAGTCTTGTTTAGTGTTAATTATTCTCCACCCAAAAATATTGCAAAGGGTGCTTGGTGAAATCCAAAGTAGTGCAAAATTCAGATAAATTCAATTTAATATTTATTTAGTACCTGCTATGGGCAAACTTACTTAACCTCTGTCTCTATTTCTTAAACTATAAAGGGGGATAATAATACCATCTACCTTGCAGGGTTCTTGTGAGATCAGATGAGATAATATTTGCATTTAATACAGTGCCTGGAACATAGTAGGTACTTAATAAAGCTGATTTATTGTTGACTATTATGATATTTCCTTCCCTTTCCCTGAAAGACACAGTGCTAAGAGCTGGAAAAAAGGAGATAGACAATAGCATAGACCTTTACTTCAGAGAGTTTGCAATGTAGGAAAGGGATAACCACATATCAACAAATAAGGTGATAAGATTGGTCTAACAGTCCACACTCGAAAACCAAAGTGGATGAAGAATGTATATCATTCAAATTATGATATGTAGCACTACATTTGGTCCATATGTGTGTAGATACACTTACAACTATTCACATATAAGATACAGAATCTCTATTCTTTATAGAACTGTCTGCTTTACATAGGCACTAAATGTGGAAAAGCATTTGGGGGAGGGAGGAGTAGCTAGCTACTCAGAATGAAATCTGAGTCTTCCACTACTGGGTGATGCTCTGAGCTGGGGTTCCTTGGGCCCCTTCAGTCTTTATTACACATTGAAAGAGGAAGGCTGCCTTTCTAGACCTCTGCATAAATGGGAATAGACTGGCCTCAAGCTACCCTCACATCTCAGCCTAGTACTCTTTTCTAGAGTGAAAAGTTTAAAAAAAAATTCCCATTTATCACAATAGCAAAAACTCCATCCCATCAAGTTACTTATCTCCTTCTCAACTACCAGTGACCCATGAGACTTTATACCCACATTATGGATCAGAGGACAGTTATTGAATGAATTTGAAAATAAAAGACACAACATGAAGACTCCCAATTGACTGATAACTCACTTCTTCTAGAGGGATCTGAAATTCCAATTCCCCAGATTGGAAATCCATTTGGAGGGAGAACACCCTGGTGTTCTCTCTCCGCAGCTAATTGGACTGTACCAAGTGATCAAAGCCACAGTCTTGGCTGTCTGAGTTCCTGTATTCCAACCAAAGAAGTTGGAAGTCTAACACTAATACACACATTCTCTGAAAACCGGTAAAACTGGTGCATACACTTAGAGAAAACATCACACCCAAGGGGCCTCATCGAGCACTCAGTATCTGGTTTTCAAGCCTTTTTCATTGCTCTTGTTTATATTTGCTGTCCTCACAGGAAACCTAAGCAGCAAACACGTGCAAAGAAAAGAGAAGTAATTCTTTGCCAGATTCTCAGAAGACATGGCCTGGGGCTGCCCCACTCTACAGGCAGCACAGGCATCTTTTTTTTTTCCAGCTCCAGGTATTTGTCAGTGCACCCACAGGACTGACCACAGCCAACTGTCATATTGAACTGAAATGGAGCTTGGGAAATCCATTTATCCTACTTCCAGTTAAATATTGGGCCCAATTATTTTATATCTCTTTCTCCTGCTTGAATTATCATGAAGGAATATGTAGAGAGCCTTGAATCAGTCTGGAGGAAGCACACTCTGCAGGAGCAATGTAGCCTTATTGATAAATGCATGATACAAACTATTCAAATAGCTATAAGGGCTTCCTTTTTCTAGTAATCAAAAGATCAGATCAGTGACCATCCTACTATGTGCTATTGTTGTCATTATTGTTGTTTGTTCTTCCTGAAGAGGACCATGAACTGCAGTGAACTGGATTTAAGGGAAGGAGGGTTGTGCAAAGTCGCTAACCTACTTCACTCTCTCCTCCAGAGCCATCTGGGTTCAGTGGCAAGATATGTATCAGGATAACTTGATATGGCCCCAGGTGTTTGAGTCAGTTGGGTTAAGTGACTTACCCAGGGTCATACAGTTAGTACATGTCAGGAACCTTGCTAAGGGCTTGGGGTAGAAAGAAAGGCATAAGACAGTCCCTGCCCTTGAGGTGCTCACATCCTAATTGGAAACATGCAAGCAATTATGTCAATGCCAAGAGATAAAAGTGAGGAAGGAATGCTTTTCAAATACAAGAGCATACCTGGGCAAAGGCAGGGAGAGGAAGACAGGATATTAACCTTGATTTTGCTCATTAATGGCTAAACAGTCATTTTACTGACTCTGGAATAATTTTCTTTTGCGTAAGCTATGACACCAGTCCTGACTAGTTATAGAGGCATTGTGAGGGTATCCTCCGCCTTTGGTCTTCCTCCTCCTCTACCTCCTTAAATGTTGATCTCTCCAGTGTGCTATTGATTCCCTCCTGCCTCCTCCCTAGTATTGTTTTAGGAATCATTCCCCTTCTCTCATATATATATATATGTATGTATGTATGTATGTATGTATGTATGTATGTATGTATATATATATATTTTTTTCCGCAGGGCAATGAGGGTTAAGTGACTTGTTCAGGGTCACACAGCTAGTAAGTATCTAGTGTTTGAGGCTGGATTTGAACTCAGGTCCTCCTGAATCCAGGGCCACTGCTTTATCCACTGTACCACCTAGCTGCCCCACTCTATTATATTTTTAATCTTTCCCTCACCTATTTATCTTACAAACATGCCCACATCTCTTCACTCCTAAAAGAGTTTCCTTTGATTCAAAATTTTGGCTCTTGCTAGTGCTGTTCTAGCTTTTCCTCCCCTTTACTGCTTAAATTTCTTGAAAAACCTGTCTACACCTAATTCCTACCCTTCCTTACCACTCATTGCCATTACTCAATAGTATATATAGTGCTTTACATGTATTATTTCACTAGAGCCTCATAACAACCTTAGGATATGTATATTATGGGGCAGTTATGTGGTGTAGTGGATAGAGCATTGGGTTTAGAATCAGGAAGATATCTTCAAATCTGGCCTCAGACATTTACTAGCTGTGCGACCCTGGGCAAGTCACTTAACCCCGTTTGTCTTTGTCCCTTATCTGTAAAAGGAGCTGAAGAAGAAAATGACAAATCACTCCAATATCTCTGACAAGACCCCAAATAGGGTCACAGAGAGTCAGACACAACTAAAAAAATGCCTAATTATGTATTGTGACTACATAAAATGGAGATAACCATATTACATATGAGGAAACTAAGAGAAAGGTTAAATGGCCTACTCATGGCTGCTGGGTGGCCACTGGGCCTGGGGTCAGGAAGATCTGAGTTGAAAACCTACCTCATATATTTTCTTGCTATGTGATCCTCAGCAAAATCACTCAATCTCTCTCAGCCTCAGTCTACTCATTTGCACAATGGGGATAATAACAATCACCCACCTCTCAAGGTGGTTGTGAGGATCAAGTGAGATTATATATATATATATAATATATATATATATATATATATATATATATATATGCTTAGCACAGTGCCTTGCATACAGTAGGTGCTTAATAAATGCTTGTGTCCTTCCTTCTATGGTCACACTGCTAGTTGAGGTCAAATTCAGAATTTGAACTTAGATCTTTCCAACTTTAGTTCCAGTATACATACATACATACACACATACATATAAATTCATACAAATATATATGTGTATGTATGTCACTAGTTACTTAATCTCCAAGTCTAATGTGTTTTTTTCAGTCCTCCTTGAAATTTCTGCATTTTTTGATAGTACTGAACCACCCACACTAGATATTGGTGTAGGGATGCTCACATTGCAAGCCTACCTGGTTAGTGAGCCTATTTGACTGCTAACTCATTTCACCTGAGAAACCCTGGTAAAAGTATTCTTGTTGCCCTGGAAAGTTTTAAAATGACTTCAAGCCCCCAGTCAGAGATCATGCTTTGGCAAAATACAAGAGAAGAAATAAATGTTCTTTTTAAGTGGGTAAAGGAATTAAAAAAAAATGTTTTTTATTATGAGCTCAACAAATATCTAGACACATGAACATTTCC